>NC_138768.1:622560309-622965309 GCF_965119305.1 Pelophylax lessonae | reverse complement strand
AACAAAATGGACTAGCCTGCTGCATCATTTTTTCAATTTGGTTTTTTGGGGGTGTTTGAGCTCAGCCCTCTGTAGGTTGATAATTTTCATTTCCATCAAACAATATGGCATCCTTTCGCTCCTAACATATTACCCATCATTATATTTTTCCCCATTGAGATCTGATAGGTTTTCAAAGTGTTCCTTTAATTTTTTTGAGCAGTGCGTTTTATAAAATGAATAAAGTTCCACTTTAAGAGAATCCATAGTTAAGTGCTGAATTCAATAAAAATTCTGTGCTAAGAAAAATTTGACAGCTATCTCAACATCTTTAGTTCGTTCACCAAAAAAAGGGCCTACTTCTCTTTTTATCAATAAGTCATTTATAACAAGTGCCAAATAATTATTCTGTTAGGGATTCCACTCATTTCAGCTTCGCTGTTACAAGCCATCCACTGCAAACCTTTACCAAGACTCCTATGGTTCCAATCTAGTATTACGGACACGTTAAAATGATCTGGTAAAACCAGGTGTCACAAGAGGAATTGCTAGTAAAAATCCCAAAGACTCTTTGGAAAAGGATATTGTATTTGGTTCTGTCCCTGATTACATGTCCAAAGTGAAATAATGGCTTCAGACAAGTCAGTAGGCTAATTGACTTTTCCATTTGTGAAACGTGAAACCATTCGATGGAATATATTAGTAACCTTTCCACATTAGCGTGAACCTTTGATTTTATGCCATCACTTCCAATGCCCCTTCATCACACTATGTGACAGCTACTTCCCCACAAGCAATTCTGTTTCTTGTAGGCTAATGTTTTTTGTGTAACTTGTGCCCAGTTATTTCACTTCACAACAAGTATCTGGAGAATACAATTTACAGACAGCCTTTGAAACAAACCTTTCCTGGGAAAAATATGGGGTGTTGGATGCTGACCTCCTTCTGAAAATGCTAATTGTCCTGCAGTTATGCGGACCTTCAAGCTTCAATACTCCTTCAATCACTGACCCACAAAAAGTATATATCAGGAATGTAAAGATTCTGCATACTTAATTTGGATTAGGGTGTATTGTAGAAAGAGAAAAATAGTTCTCAATTACTGCACTGAATGAGCAACTTCAACCTTTAAATACTAAGGTCACCTCTTTTTCCCTTAATTCCAGATCCCCAAAGTACCAATATATCATTAATGTACCTCTGTTGCAGAAAAATAAAAGCTTTCTATGTTTTTTAGTGCAAAGTCTTACCTAAGCCCCTGGTGTGTTCCATTAAAAAGTCCAGGACTTCCTAGTATGTAGATATAGGACATGAAAACCAGTAAAGCCCGTACACACGTACCGAATGTCGGCCGAACGATCGGCCGTCTTTTGTCCGGTGCTGTCCTGTCGGTTGAAAAGTGCTAAAGACTGCACACGAATTTTGTCGGCCAACAACAGCTGACTGCAGAAGTGATGTCATGTGAAGGTTAACTTTCCGTTTGTTTCTCCTTCTCTGAGCATGCCCAGTCTTGCTCATCTGCTGTTTGTCGGCCGAATTATGTACTGACTGAGGAACAATCGGCCGTTCTGGTGTTGGCCAACAAAAATGTTAAAGCCTGCACACCAGATTCTGTTCGGCCGAAAAGTCGCAGTCGGTTGTCGGAAGCATCATACTAACAAGCCGACAATCGGCCGATCGGTCGGTGGCCGAATATTTACGGCCGACAATCGCTACGTGTGTACGGGCCTTAAAACACAGAATATGTTCACCAGATAACCTTATAAACACACACACCCTGCACCAATTAACTATATTTGCATGGCATCCTTGGAATCCCTCCAGGCGTGCATTTGCCTGGCTTGTCAACGTAGGTTGCTATGTTTGCATGGCATCCCTCCAGATGGGACCAGGACGAGACCTTGTCTTAAAAAACAAAGAACGCTTTTATTTTTCTGCATCACAGGTACGGTAATGGTATATTGGTACATAGGAGAGCTGGGATACATAAAAAAAAAAAAAAAAGAAAAGAAAAGGTGAATCTCACTGCACCGGTGCGTGTTCTCTGGCTCCCCTGCAGCTGTGTAGATCAGCAGCTGCCTTTCCTGTACTCACAGTGCCCCATATGGGATACTAACCAAGAAAATGGCTACCCTCATGCCAATAGCCAGAAGTGACATCATCCCCGAGCGCCGGAAGTGACGCTGGCTTCCTCTCGGCCACCATGATGGACCCATAAGGAGTTCTCCATGCAACCTAACTTGGACTTGATGCGGCCCTTTGAGCATGTGGGTGCACCGTGAGTAAGAGGAGTCCTCTGACCCCCCACTCCCCCTGAAATGTTTGATTGCACACAAAAATAACAGCTTATGAAACTGGAGAGGGGGGGGGGGGGTCTCTCTCCGAACTCTGTTTAATACTCTCTCATCCCCCCCCCCTCCCACCAGGCACTCATGCACCTTCCAAGGGGAAGCTGACCAGAAAGGCCCCTGCCTCCTAGCAAGTTGGCCTAAAACAGAAGAAGAAAAAAAGAAGACGAAGATCCTGGCAGGCTAGAGGAAACACACGAAACGGAAGGTATGTATGTGTAATGGCCATTTAACTATTGTGGATCATGTGTTTCCTGGTAGGTGAGAGGAGCCAATCTCTTGGGTAGCTGTCCTGGAGGATGAATTGGGAAAAGCATTTACTTATTTACGATCAAATATGGGCATGAACATGAACTATCTGAATATCAGCAATTAAAGTGGGAAAATTGGGTAGGCAACACTCGTGGCATTTATGTCACCGTGTTCATCTGACACCAAAGAAGATTGATGAGCACTGTGAACAATGATGTCAGTACACAAAGGCACTATTCTTTAGTCAGGGAGAAGTGACCTTTGTGTTCACTATACTAACCAATAATACATATGGTGACAATGTGTACATTCTAGTCAGTTGAAGCCCTCGTTAGTTGAAGGCATATTCTTTGCAAAGTCTAAAAAAGAAAAAACGCAGCTTTTAAAAGCAAAAAGAAAAAAGACAGTTTTGATCCCACTTGGCAATAAAGCTTCTCTAAATATACTTTATAAATTAAAGAAAAGTAGTAGAAATATAAAGGCCTTATTATCCCTAACTGTAGACACCAGCAGGTCCATTTAGAGTGACCTCAACATATCATAAGCATTGACACCGGTTCTGCGTGCAGGCCGTGCTTGTTATGGTGCCTGCATCTCCCCCGAGTTGGACGCTGGCAGTCTATAGAGGTGGATGCAGATACAGCATCTGCACAGACACAGCTGCATGTCAAGATTTGGCATGTGTGTGAAAGCAGGTGCATTGATCTAAACGCAGGCAGTGTGCATTTGGATCCGGGCACCCACTCATGCATGCCTGACAAATTTTGACATCGGACTGTGTCCATAAAGGTGCTACGTCTGTATCCACCTCTGTAGGCTGTCTGCATGCGGCTCGGGGTAGATGCAGGCACAATAGCAAGCGAGGCCTGCATGCAGGGAGTTTCAACACCCATCTTAATGAAACCCAACAGTGACCCTCTCTGCATACTCACAGTGGTCCAACAGTGATCAGTGGCTTTACCAAACAGCAGCAATGACCATAAATACAGAGGAAAAGGGCCTGGGCCGCAATGATGGAAGCTAATTGGTAACTGGCTACATTGCAAAACAGTCTGCAGTTTGAAAGCCCCACAACTATCATGGAATGGAGATTCCAGAATTGTAAAACAAGGACAAAAAAAAAAAAAAAAAAAGCATAAACTTAGGTAAGACAAAGAGCGAGGCACAGAATAGGTAGGAATTAGATGGGAAAGATCAGCACAAAGCAGAAGAGAACAGATGCTATGAAAGTTCAGGTGCGGTCTGGGTGAGACTGGCATGTACTGTGATGTGTCTGGAAAAAGGGATCTGTGAACAGGAAAAACGGCTTTCACTAGATAGTAGGGTTTTTACTCAAAGCAGTTTGATACAAAAAAAAAAAAAAAAAAAAAAAATTAAACACATATTATGTAACATGGTTCTCTAGAAGGATACTCTATAAAATACCAACTACCGTAAATTGTGAGACTATGGGGTTAATTTACTAAAACTAGAGAGTGAAAAATCTGGTGCAGCTGTGCATGGTAGCCAATCAGCTTCTAACTTCAGCTTATTCAATTAAGCTTTGAAAAAAAAAATCTGGAAGCGGATTGGTGCACCTCTGCATAGGAACCAGATTTAGCACTCTCCAGTTTTGGTATATCACCCCCTACAATTTGTAGCCGTGTACTAGTTGTAAAACACTCTTCAAATGAAATCAAATATGCAAAGAAAAGTGAAAAAGTGTTGTAATTATTACCTTTAAGAAAGTACTCGAGTCCTTGTAAACCTCTTCTTTATAAGGCAAATGTTCTTCCTCCTTTTGTGGTTCAATTGGATCCTGGAAATAAAAATAAAAATCGTGAATGTGCAATTATTTTTCAATAAAACATAAACTTTATTCCCATTATTAAAGTGTACCTCCAGCCAAAACTATTTTCTTTAGTATTGACAGAATAGGGAATGGAAAGCTTGCTGCCTTTGCCCAGGATTCACCTCAACCTTTTTTCCTGGTGACCATTGTCAGTATCACAAAAAATGACGGGAAACCAAAAATGTTAAAAGCGGCCACTGAAACAAAAAGGTGGGGTCAATTCTTTCCATGGGGGCACTCTGGGATAATGGTCTTGGTGATTGATTTCCGAGATGCCCATTCGATCTCGGTCATGTCTTCAGGGGGGAAAAAAAAAAAAAAAGTATTGGCTAGAGATGCACTTTAATATGTACACTTCACAAGCAGAAAAATCATATTTAAGAGGAACAAAATCATGAAAAATAAGTTTTTAACATTACAAACGATGCATCTTGTCATCTGTTCAAAATGCAATAACCTATAGCAAAACCTTCCAGAAATGAGAGCAATGTACAGAAGAATTGAATGCTATAGGGAATTGTGCTTCACATACAATTTGTGTTACAAAACCTGAAAAACATACAACAAATAATTGCACATGGGGTGTGTTCAAAGCAGGATAGCCTCACTACTTGCCCACCAATAACAATTCTCTGTCAAAAAAAAATTGATCCATTAGGACAAGCATACACACCCATTTGCATTGGAACCTGAATAAATATTCAAGGCATTAGAAGGCATAGCACTTTTTAGAGGTAAACAGTCAAAATCAGTTGTCAAAGCATTCAGCGATGCCCATGACAGCTCCATTTCCAGGCACATGCAAAACAGCAGTAACTGCAAACCATGAAAATAACGGGATTTTTGACTTATCGTAAAATCCATTTCTCTGATGTTCATTGACGGACACAGCTCCTGATTCTTCTTAACCATTGGGTTATGCTGCCCTCTACACTAGGCAGGAAAAAAAACTGGACTACGCCTATGGGGCAGTCACAGGGGGTATACTCCCACTTCCTGCTATGAGGACCCAGTTTTGTACAAGCAGTGTCAGAAGAAAAAAAGAAAAAAACAACAGCGGTGGGTGCTGTGTCAATGAAGATCAGAGAAATGGATTTTACGTTTAGTCAAAAATCACATATTTTCTTTCGTTCATTGACGGACACAGCGCCTGATTTTTCTTAACCATTGGGACATCCCAAAGCAGTGTCAAACATGATGGGTGGGAAACAGCAGAAAAAAATTCCCAAGGCTAATCATAGCCATCCAGGTAACATGAAGCTCAACCATAAACAATTGGAGCTCATCTGAAAAAACATACACCCTCAAAGAGGACCAGGTCCTCTAAACAGTAGCCAGCAAAAACCTTGTGGCCAAAAGAAGTAATACTAGCTAATACAACACTTTACAAAAATTATATTATTGATTGCTATTATTGTATTACCATCATTATTTAATGCCAACTGTGTTTACTATATTATTATCTATTACACATTTTCTCAGTGGTGCAACACACCCAATCATCACCACTACAAATATGCCATAATACTATTAGGCAGCGCCACCCACCTCACTGTAGGGACAAATGCTACTATTTAGGTTTTTTCTAAAATGACCAGAAAAAAAAAAAAAAAAAAAAAAAAGCAGAATTGATCCTTTAAAATGTATTATAAGTGATCCAATCACTGACATTGCTGCATGTTGTCTATGGAAAATACAGCTTGCCTACCACTATTTACAACAGCAATCAAAGCCTATAGCAGTGATTGTGAACCTTGGCACCCCAGATGTTTTGGAACTACATTTCCCATGATGTTCAATTACACTGAAGACTGCATGAGCATCATCCCTGGCCTATAGCATCTGAAAAACACACAGCATCTTGGGTCATATTACAGATTATAGTCAACAGCTTTCCAGTACATGTCTTCTGAACAGGCTTCCCCAATATCCTCCACAGTAAAGCTCCAGTCCATATCTTTCCAGTACAGACCACTTTAATATCCTCTGCTGTAGAGCTCCAGTCCACATCTCTCCAGTATAGATTGCTTTGGTATTCTCTGCTGTAGAGCTCTAGTCCACATTTCTCCAGTATATTGGAAAGGGGGCTAAATTAGCCCCTCTTTCATATGGGATGGTGGAAGGGTTAAAAATGACTAGGGAAAGTTAGTGGGTGCATAGCTCAGACAGTTTTTCCCGCCTGGCTGAGTTACCAGGCAGGTTTTTAGTGGGGTTTTTTAGTAAACAGGTAGTTGTTAGGCAGTTTAGGTTTCTCTCAAGAAAATTAACGAATGAGCCCCTCTCTCCGCCCGCTCACCTCAGCCTATGGGGTGGAGGTTACCTCAGGAGATAGCATATTTAAGGGGCTTCCCGCCCCTCAGGGGCTCAATCTCCTCACACCTTCATCTGGATTTCCCCTCCCCCCCTCCCCTGGTTTGTCGCGGCTTCAATAAATTGACTGGTTTGGGTCACCTCGGTTGTGAGGGGGACGTGTACTTTTATTATGTATTGATGAGTTATGTTGGTGATGTATGTTGGAGGTTGATCAAATTGTTTTGATCTTCTGTGAATGACAACCTGAGTTTTTTATGACTGGGTTGGTCTGTTTATTCATGTTGATATTTATAAAGATGGTTATGTTATTTTTGAATACCAGTCAATAAAGAAGCCGCGGCCATTTTATCCATTCTGTAGTCCGAGTGCCTTTTTATAAAAAAAAAAAAAAAAAAAAGGTGTTTTTTATAACAGGATAAGGTATTTAATATAAGGTTATTTAAGAGGGTTTTTAAAAAAAAAAAAAAGAAAAGTTAATTCTCCTTCCTACCATCCCATAGATTGCTTTGGTATTCTCTGCTGTAGAGCTCTAGTCCACATCTCTGCAGTATAGATTGCTTTGGTATCCTCTGTTGTAGAGCTCTAGTCCACATCTCTGTGCAGTATAGATTGCTTTGGTATTCTCTGCTGTAGAGCTCCAGTCCACATCTCTGCAGTATAGATTGCTTTGGTATCCTCTGTTGTAGAGCTCCAGTCCACATCTCTGCAGTATAGATTGCTTTGGTATCCTCTGCTGTAGAGCTCCAGTCCACATCTCTGCAGTATAGATTGCTTTGGTATCCTCTGCTGTAGAGCTCCAGTCCACATCTCTGCAGTATAGATTGCTTTGGTATCCTCTGCTGTAGAGCTCCAGTCCACATCTCTGCAGTATAGATTGCTTTGGTATCCTCTGTTGTAGAGCTCTAGTCCACATCTCTGTGCAGTATAGATTGCTTTGGTATTCTCTGCTGTAGAGCTCCAGTCCACATCTCTGCAGTATAGATTGCTTTGGTATCCTCTGTTGTAGAGCTCTAGTCCACATCTCTGTGCAGTATAGATTGCTTTGGTATTCTCTGCTGTAGAGCTCCAGTCCACATCTCTGCAGTATAGATTGCTTTGGTATCCTCTGCTGTAGAGCTCCAGTCCACATCTCTCCAGTATAGATTGCTTTGGTATCCTCTGCTGTAGAGCTCCAGTCCACATCTCTCCAGTATAGATTGCTTTGGTATCCTCTGCTGTAGAGCTCCAGTCCACATCTCTCCAGTATAGATTGCTTTGGTATCCTCTGCCATAATGCTCCAGTCTCTACTTCTCCCAGTACAGACCGCTTTGGTATTCTCTGCCTTAATGCTCCAATCCACATCTCTCCAGTACAGATCAATTTGGTATCCTCTGCTGTAAAGCTCTATTCCACATCTTTCCAGTATAGACCGCTTTGGTATGCTCTGCTGTAGACCTCCAGTCCACATCTCTCCAGTATAGATCGCTTTGGTATTCTCTTCCATAAAGCCTCAGTCCATGTTTCCAGTACAGACCGCTTTGGTATTCTCTGCCTTAATGCTCCAATCCACATCTCTCCAGTACAGATCGATTTGGTATCCTCTGCTGTAAAGCTCTATTCCACATCTTTCCAGTATAGACCGCTTTGGTATTCTCTGCTGTAGGCCTCCAGTCCACATCTTTCCAGTATAGATTGCTTTGGTATTCTCTGCCATAAAGCCCCAGTCCATATGTCTCCTGTACAGACAGCTTTGGTATTCTCTGCCGTAATGCTTCAATCCACATCTCTCCAGTACAGATTGCTTTGGTATCCTCTGCTGTAAATCTGAAGTCCACATTTATTATGTACAGCCTGCTATAACACCTTTTACTGGAAAGCTGGCCATACACTATACGAAAAATCGTTAAAACTAATTTTCGAAAAACGAACACTCGGCCGTGAGAGCAAAGGTTCGTGCTATCATGTAATAACCCATAAATCGTTCAATGGACATAAATGAATCAGTTTTTTGTTCGTTTTTTCACATATAGCTAATGCAAAAAGTTTGGATGAGAAACACATTAACCTTTCAATTTATCGTTCATTCGGCAGAAAATTTCCAAACTCGGCCTTCGTTTTTTTGGCTCAAAAACGTCAAAACGGATTACTGTTCTGTGCCCATTAACTGGTCGAAAAATGAAAGAACTGTCCAAATGACCAAATTGCGGCCGATTTTTCGCATAGTGTATGCCCAGCATAAGGCTCTAGTCCACATGTTTCCAGTAGAGGCTGCTCATGCAACTATTTGTAGGTTGGGTTATAGCTTAACATTTCTTAATATGCGAGTACACAATACAGATGTGTAACTTCTTAGGGCTAGCTTATATGGGTATTTTAGGTGACTTTGCTAGGTATTCAAATTTACATGTATGGAGAAATCAAAGCAAAGCACCAACTGCTCTCAAATTTAAAATCCAAAGTGTCTTTCCACAGTTATAGCAAGGCGCGAGCAAACGTTACCCACAGACCGAGTGTGGATATTTTAAGGAAATGCAATTGTCTGGCTTCCTGGCGCGAAGATGGAAATCATCGCTGGGCGTCTGTCATCATCCAGCTGTTGAGTGCGTTCCATGGACCCGGAACGGGGCTCACATCTCCTCTTCGGGCCTCAGTCCACCTGCTGATCGGATCCCCCTGGAACATCCAGTGTGTCCCCTGCCTGGAGTTTCATCTTGGTCATCCCTCTCCGTTGTGTGACAAGCAGGCAGCCATCCACAAGGATTTTAATTGCGATTTTAGTTTGTGTACCTTTTTGGCTAATTAAAGCTGGTTCATATACATCACATACCGTGGAGCCTACTGCTTGTTATTGTGTGACTATCCATGATTCTTTCACCAATTGGGGTTTTTCCACCTACAAGCCTGTCTTCAAGCGCTCATTTGTTTTATGTGTATTTTGGCTCCTGATCTCTCTGGTCTCAGTTCCTTCAGGAGTAGAGTCCCAGCAGCTGCTATGCCCGCCTCTCCCCTCCTACCCGCCCAATTACAGAAGCCTTTATACACTGCTCAAAAAAATGAAAACAGAGTATAGCATCAAATCAATTCAACTTCTGATATATTGATCTGGTCAGTTAAGTAGCAGAGGGGGTTGTTAATCAGTTTCAGCTGCTTTAATGTTAATGAAATTAACAGAAGCACTAGATGGGCAACAATGAGATGACCTCCAAAACATGAATGGTTTTACATGTGGAGGCCACTGAAATTTATTTTTCCCCTACTCATCTTTTCGGACTGTTTTTCATTAGTTTAGCATTTGGCTAGGGTCAATGTCACTAGTGGTAGCAGTAGTCGATACCTGGACCCTATAGAGGTTGCAGAGGCAGTCCAAATCCTCTAGGATGGCACATCAATACGTGCCATTGCCAGAAAGGTTTGCTGTGTCCCCCAGCACAGTCTCAAGAGCATGGAGGAGATTCCTGGAGACAGGCAAATACTCTAGGAGAGCTGGACAGGGCCATAGAAGGTCCTAGTCCCATCAGCAGGACCGGTATTTGCTCCTTTGTGCAAGGAGGAACAGGACGAGCACTGCCAGAGCCCTACATAATGACCTCTAGCAGGCCACTGGTGTGAATGCCTCTGACCAAATAAATCAGAAACAGCAGAAACAGACCTCATGTTGGTGGCCTAAGGGCCCAACGTCCTCTAGTAGGCCCTGTGCTCACTGCCCGGCACCATGGAGCTTGATTGGCATTTTCCATTGAACATCAGAATTGGCAGGTCCATCACTGTCGCCCTGTGCTTTTCGCAGATGAGAGCAGGTTCACCCTAAGCATGTGACAGACATGAAAGGGTCTGGAGAAGCCGTGGAGAACCATTATGCTGCCTGTAACATCAGTCAGCATGACCAGTTTGGTGGTGGGTCAGTATTGGTCTGGGGAGGCATATTCATGGAGGGATGCATCGACCTCTACATGCTAGACAATGGCATCCTGACTGCCATTAAGTGTTGGAGTGACATCCTTGGACCCATTGTCAGACCCTACGTTGGTGCAGTGGGTCCTGGGTTCCTCCAGGTGCACGACAATGCCTGGCCTCATGTGTCGAGAGTATGCAGCCAGTTCCTGGAGGAAGGAATTGATACCATTGAATAGCCCCCACGCTCGCCTAACCTAAATCCAACAGAACACCTCTGGGACATTAGGTTTCGGTCCATCCAACGCCGCCTGGTTGCACCTCAATCTGTTCAGGAGCTCAGTAATCCCCTGGTCCAGATTTAGGAGAAAATACCCCAGGACACCATCCGTAGCCTCATTAGGAGCATGCCCCTACATGCTCAGGCATTCATCCAAGCACATGGGGGCCATACAAACTACTGAGTAACATTTTAAGTTGCTGCAATGGAATTTCAGCAAAATGGACTAGCCTGCTGCATAATTTTTTCACTTTGATTTTCTGGGTGTTACTTTAAATTCAGCCCTCTGTAGATTGATCCATTTTCATTTCCATCAAAAAATGTGGCATCCTTTCCTTCCTAACACATTACCCAGTCCATATCAGTATACATATCCAGCATGAGATTTCTTTTCCCCATTGAGATCTGATGTGTTTTTAAAGTGTTCCTTTAATTCTTATGAGCAGTGTATTTTGTGAATGAGATCACATAATACAAAGACTTCTGTGAATGGGCAGCAGAGGGCAGGGGTGGGCGTAGTTGCTCTCCAGGTGGATACGATGACTGATAAAGGCTTTTTGCAGTTTCTGTTTTCTGCTGGTAAAACACTGTATATTATACACAGAAAGAAATTATGATGTAGGTAAAAAACATTTATTACCTTACTCTCTTCAACTACCGCCTCATCAACTTTTCCTTCCTCTGGAGGTTTCCGCTTCAGACTTGGTGCTGAAGTATCATATGTAGCACTAAAGAAATAAAAAACAAAATACATTATAGAATACCAAGGCTCCAGAAGTTGGACAACACTCTTGAAAAATAGATGCCTTTTGGCACCTAACCTTTTTTTCTATCAACAGAGGACCCATACTCTTTTTTTGGGTCCTAAAAGTATGGCCAAAGGTTTTTAGGCCATACTTCTCTTGTGTGTCACAGCAGTGCACTTACTTTTGCTCTCCTGTGACCCAGAGTCAGCCAACAATGGGCTATAGCCCACTTTCAGCTGACCTAGCAGGGCAGCTCCAGGCTCTGAAAGGATTCCGCCCCTATCTTTATCTTTGACATTGCATGGCTGAGAGCCAACTGCGCCAGTCCCCTCTCCATTAATCCCTGGATTCACTGCTTCGAACAGATCAATAGCCGAGCGATCAGTGGTCACTCTGCTCCCGGGCTTAAAGCCGACGTGGGGCAGCTGCAGCATCACACCGACGCAGTAGCATAGAGGGGAGAATGTGCGTTTTTTTTTTTTTTTTTTTATATACCCTATACATATCTTTTGGGTTTCCCACACTGTGTTCTGGTGTGAATGAGCCCTTACATCCCAGACCTCCATCACATCACAGTCCCACTCGCCTTTACTTCTTAGTCCATCCTCTACAGCATTTCCCATGTGTCCTCAGTTTCCCTTCGCATCACAGCCCCCCTTTACATTGCAGTCCCCTTCACATCCCACCCCTCCTTCAATCACAGTGGCCCTTGCAAGCACAGTCCCTACATCACAAACCTCCTTGCAGCTACCACCCCCCTTTTCCTCCCATACATCACAGTCTCCCTTTCAATCTCCCCTGCACAGTCCTAACATAACAGCAGGGCAGAGGCATTTATCAGCCTGGGTCTTCTCCCCAGCTGACATGGTCTCATCACCGCATCAGGATGGGGGGGTGGGTTGGTGTTGGGGAGGTCTGGACGTAGGATGGGAGCTGCCCAAATTATGTTAATGAGCAGGCGCTTACCCGCTTGTTAATTAGAAAAGATTTCCACTCTGTCTGGATCTGCAGCACCTCCCACCCCCTGCCCTGCTGTAAGGATGACAGCGCGGTCGGGTGGGAGACTTGGGAGTGGACTCCCAGGCTGATAAAAGGTGTGGCCACATTACAAACAGGACAATCATTCAGTCCGGATCTGAACCACTTTCTCCCTATTAGTGATCCCTGATTTACACATATATTGCTGTACTGCGATCCCTGATTTACACATATATTGCTGTACTGCACAATGGTATATTACTGTGTGGAGGCTCAGATTTTTTTTTTTTTTTTAGAACCTAGGCCATTATTGTAGAATGTATTTTTTTTGCTCCAAAACGGTCTTCCCAACATTGGGACAGGAGAAATGGGAGCGAGGCCTTTCCAATCATCGTACAGTTCAGATATATTTACCGGCATAGTTCTCTGGTTTCTGCAATTTCTCTTTGCTCATCCTTGCTGTTTAAAACCGCTCCGATATTGTCTGCACTTTCTGCTCCGAGCTGAAAAAAAAAACCAAAAAAAATAAATACATTTCTTAAAATCTATTTGACCATATTGACATTCTTATATTGTTTATTTGAATCCAGCAGTTAAAAACCGTATTTTATATAAAAAGTTATGCTATCCAGATAGGATTTTACTCTTTTTTTCTCCTTCCTTGTATTACAATATCAGTCCCTGCAGAATATTTGGGAGTTTAAGGAATACCATTTATTGGCCAACTCAAATTTTTAAATATGCAAGGCTTCAGGATCCTATCCCCAGTCTTCCTACAATTCACTTATAATTGTATACAAATTTTCTACATTGGTCAATTGCTAACAAGTTCAAGTTACGTGCCTGACAGATACAGTATGTAAACACTATTCCCAAGTACTAAAAGCATCAGCTTAATAAGGAGGCCGAACTCTTCTTGCATACTGTAAAGCTGAACTCTGGAAATTTTTACTTACCTCTAAAGTCTTTATCTTGGAGTAGTGTAGGACACAGGATGCAGAGTCATAGACCGTGGGTAAGGCTTCGTTTCCACTGCTGCGGCTAAAGAGTCTGGCTACTTCTAGTGCGAATCTGTAGTGTTACTTGTTCGCGGCTTTCAGCGCGACTTGTCTCTCATTATAGAAGGAAGTCGCACTGAAGTCGGCCCAGAAGTAGTGCACAAACTACTTTTCAAGTCGCGGCAGTTAGAACGGGCCAAATGGAAATGAATGACTTTTGACTTGCTATGCAACTTGACATGTGGCAAGTCGCACAGCAAGTCGTAACAGTGGAAACGGAGCCTTATACTGTATGCTACTGGCAAAAGCTTTTTGCAGGGAATGCCCCCCACCCCCCCCCCCCTGGGCACATATGACCTGCACAACTAATAAAATGAGGGGTGGGCAACAATATAGCAAACAAAGCCAAACAGGCCCACGAGAAAACAAGGGGTCAATGGACTGAGGCCTGGACATCCACCTAATAAAACCTGTAGAAGTTTTGAACATAAGTAGCAAGTTTTCACACCTGCGAAATGCTTGCTGAATGCTGAAAGGCCCACGAAAAAGCCAATACATCTGCCATAGTGGACCTGGATAGGGGAGGAGGGAAACCTTTCCTTGAGGGCATAAGCCCTGTAAAAGATGTCTAAGTCACCTAGTTATGGTGGAAGAGGAAGAAGGATTTCCTTTCTAATCGCTATCAGGGAGGACAGACAGCCATACCATCAGGGAGGACGGACAGACAGCCATACCATCAGGGAGGACGGACAGACAGCCATACCATCAGGGAGGACGGACAGACAGCCATACCATCAGGGAGGACGGACAGACAGCCATACCATCAGGGAGGACGGACAGACAGCCATACCATCAGGGAGGGAGGACAGACAGCCATACCATCAGGGAGGGAGGACAGACAGCCATACCATCAGGGAGGGAGGACAGACAGCCATACCATCAGGGAGGGAGGACAGACAGCCATACCATCAGGGAGGGAGGACAGACAGCCATACCATCAGGGAGGGAGGACAGACAGCCATACCATCAGGGAGGGAGGACAGACAGCCATACCATCAGGGAGGGAGGACAGACAGCCATACCATCAGGGAGGGAGGACAGACAGCCATACCATCAGGGAGGGAGGACAGACAGCCATACCATCAGGGAGGGAGGACAGACAGCCATACCATCAGGGAGGGAGGACAGACAGCCATACCATCAGGGAGGGAGGACAGACAGCCATACCATCAGGGAGGGAGGACAGACAGCCATACCATCAGGGAGGGAGGACAGACAGCCATACCATCATGGAGGGAGGACAGACAGCCATACCATCAGGGAGGGAGGACAGACAGCCATACCATCAGGGAGGGAAGACAGACAGCCATACCATCAGGGAGGGAAGACAGACAGCCATACCATCAGGGAGGGAGGACAGACAGCCATACCATCAGGGAGGGAGGACAGACAGCCATACCATCAGGGAGGACAGACAGCCATACCATCAGGGAGGACAGACAGCCATACCATCAGGGAGGACAGACAGCCATACCATCAGGGAGGACAGACAGCCATACCATCAGGGAGGACAGACAGCCATACCATCAGGAAGTCTGCCCAGTTTTGGAGCAGGCCAAGGTTCTGTCTTGCACAGCAGTTGAGGTAGAATATTCACTAGAGGGAACACATACATCAGCCTGAGAAGGGTCCAAGGCAGCGGAAGGCAACCTTAAAGAGGTGGAGATCTACCTGAACAACATGGGAGAAGTCAAAGGTCATCGATCACAGTGTCACCTCCTCACACCTGATTTAAACCTCTAATTGCCGTACTACCGTATCGCAATAGTGTGCATTGCACAGCGATCATGGGTTTAAATCATGTAGTAAGGAGGCAACATATCGCCTCCTCACCACCTGTCAAACACACTTGGATCACTTTTCAGAGGATCGGCAGTGCACTTGTGAATGAGCCCCTATTTGTATTTGGCAGCGGAATCCTTAGGGCTCATTTACGAGTAAAGTTGGAGAGTATTAAACCCCTGTGGTTAAGGCACAATTTTGCGGCCCCCCAATCCATACCCCCTTTTAGCTGCTGAGGCAGCAGCCAAAAGGTGTATACATGCCACAGCAGGAATTAAGCCCCCTGCTGCTTCTGGTGGGTTCTACCGCCTGCCAATCGTGACCCATTCAAGTAAATGGGGCCACTCTGCAAATGCCTGCAACTGCATTCTTCTGTAGGGTCCAAGAGGTTAAAGAAGGTGGTGAGAAAGCAACAACGCCATAGACTTCTATTATATCCTACAGGTGTTGTGCGCTTTCTGAAAACACACCAAAAGTCCTGTATTTAGCAGTTTTGGTGTGCTTTCAAAAAGTACAACAAACTTGAAGGATATAATAGAAGTCTATTGCCAAGCGCAGCAAACCCACACGAAAGCTGCAGGTACACTGCACTGCACCCGTGGTGTGTGTAAACCACAGCACATCAGTGTGAAAGCAGCCCTATACCAACATGCCCAGTGTATTGCTTTACACCGACCCGAAGATCTCTTCTTTCCTTCTGCTGGCACCATTCTGGAGACTAGGGATTGACCGATTATCGGCAAAGCCGATATATTGAGGGCATATCTGCACTTTCCCCGATATATCGGAATCAGCCACCAAGGTGACCGATATTGCCGATATTTCGGGAAAGTGCTTATACCTGAGTGATGCCTGTAGCTATAGGCAGCACCCTGGTACCAGCGTCCATAGCAGACGGTCAGTTGTCTTGTAATGATAACAGATGCAGCTTAGAAGCCGCCCGGCTGTCATTACAAGGAGCGGGAGGGAACATCCCACCGGGAGACCCAGGCAACCAGCCTACACAGCCACGGAAGACCCGATCAAAGCCACATTCGGCTCTGATCGGGTCTCCATGCAAAAACCCGGAAGTAAAGTCATGACATCACTTTCGGGTATTGGCGCTAGATTAAAAAAACGACAGCATTCAAAACAGCCAAACTTGCCGTTTTGAATGCTTTTAAGTGCTGAGGAGGGATTAGGGGTATTTTAGACCCCCCCCCCCCCATATATCTGCCAACATATCGGTAACGAAAAACCGAAATCGGTCGATCACTACTAGAGACTGCTAGCCGAAATAAGAGGTGGAGTGCAGTTGGTGTCACTCCGCATGGAATCGGCTTACGTGGCTCTTGCTCGCTACTACAGCTCCAACTTTACAAGTAGTCCCTCTGCATTGCACTGTTCCCTTGGTCTTGAATGACGGGTCAGCAAGCCCAGACCGCGATCTACAGGTTGCATCTAGTGCAAGGGCCAAGGGATCCCTGGATTTGGTCACAAACCTGTATAGTTTCTTGTTAAAACATAGTAGGAAAATGAGGGCCACAAGTACTAAGACATTGGCGGAACGCAGTCCCTTAAAACATGTAGAAACGTATAAAATAATTTTTCCCATGGGACTTTAGTGATTTGCGCCAACTAACGTTGATAACATTTCTTAAAAAGTACAAAATGTATTACATATTAAGGTTAAAGTTAAAACTAGACTTATTGGACAATACATAGGTCTTTAAAGAGGTTATAAACACATAAAAAATATATTTTTTTCAACCTGAAAGAGAAACACATAATGAGCTAGTATGCATCTCATACTAGCTCATGATGAAATACTTACCTTAGAACGAGCCCCCGCCGTGCCGCGCGCTTACCTGTATGATGGGCGACATGTTCAGTCGCCCGTCTTCCCGGGATCGCGGCAGCCGGCCATCTGATTGGCCGGAGCCGCGGTGACGCCACTCCCGCGCACTCGCGCTGTAGCCAACGGTCACGGCACGGGGCTCTGAAGGAACGGCACGGGGCTCTGAAGGAACGGCACCAGCGGCCATTCCTGCAGAGCGCATGCGCCAGTGATGTCACTGGCTGCATGTAAGGTAAAAATCTCCTAAACGGTACATGTTTAGGAGATATTTACAGTACCTATAGGTAAGCCTCATCATAGGCTTACCTATAGGTAAAAGTTGCAGAAGAGGGTTTACTTCCTCTTTAATAAAATGAACTAAATAGATATATGTTGACATAAATTAGTTGGATGCATTAGTTAGATCCAATGTTGCCAATATACTCAAAGTGAGTGTATTGGTAACATTGTATACAATTACATTATTTTGAAACGCGTTGTCCTAGCAACCACAATTGTGGGCATCAGCCTCGGGTTCTCTCGCTTCTCCTTGCCTTCACTAGTGGTTTCCGAAAGCTTCTCTCTACATCATTGTGTACGGCACCGGCTGGTCTGGGCACAAGCGCACTCCAGCCTTCGAGGCGGATGTTGGAGAACCCCCGAAGTCACCGCCTGCAGACTGGGGAGAGGGCTGTTGATGGTGTGTGGCGGAAAAAGGAGAGGGTCGCCGATGTACTGTGATGAATCCAATGTGTGTAATGTTGACTTCCCAAATGCGAGTTTGTACACAGTCAGCTTTTTTTCCTTTTAATAAACAGTATTATGCTAGGGCGGTCTTGCGCTCTATTTCTTTCTTTTCCCCTTTTGTACAGCTAATCATCCGTCACCCAGTGAAGACTAAGGTGAGCTGCAACGCCCTATCATTGGAAGTTCCATTTTTTAAAAGACCATCATCCGGGGAAGATGTTAGTTTAGGATCAGCGCATGAACTAGTAAATTGTGTTAAGTGTTTGAATCTTTAAAATGTTAGCAGACAAAACTGTAGCTGAGGAGTCTTTCAGCAGCAGGCTGCCTAGATATCCTGAAAAATGGTTGTCCTACAATCTTAGCAGGACTAGGAGAGGCGCGAGGAGCAAGCATCTTTGTGAAGACCCTTGGTGTGGAAGAGAGTGCAAAAAGTAGGTCAATAAATTAAAAGTGTCACAGGTCCCGCCTGACGCGGCGTTTCATCCAATAGCAGACTTCTTCCGAGGCGTGAAGAGGTGAGACGCCTCGGAAGAAGTCTGCTATTGGACAAAACGCCACGTCAGGCGGGACCTGTGACGTAGGGCGTCACCACACTAAAGAAGCAGCGGTCATCTTGTTGGCTGGGAACCGATCAATACAGATAAACAAGGAGAGTATTAATCAGAGAAGCAGCCAAGAGGCCCATGGTAACTCTGGAGGAGCTGCAGAGATCCTCAGCTCAGGTGGGAGAATCTGTCCACAGGACAATTATTAGTCATGCACTACGCAAATCTGGCTTTTATGGAAGAGGGGCAAGAAGAAAGCCATAAGAAGTCCCGTTTGCAGTTTGCGAGAATCCATGTGGGGGAAACCGCAAACATGTGGAAGAAAGTGATCTGCTCATATGAGACCAAAATTTAACTTTTTGGCTTAAAAGCAAAATGCTATATGTGGCAGAAAACTAACACTGCACGTCACCCTGAATTTACCATCCCCACTGTGAAACATGGTGGTGGTAGCATCATTTTGTGGGGATGCTTTTCTTCAGCAGGGACAGGGAAGCTGGTTAGAGTTGATGGGAAGATGGATGGAGCCAAATACAAGGCAATCTTAAAATAAAACCTGTTACTCTGCAAAAGACTTGAGACTGGGGTGGAGGTTCACCTTCCAGCAGGATGACCCTAAACATACAGACAGAGCTACAATGGAATGGTTAGAGCAAAGCATATTCATGTGTTAGAATGGCCCAGACAAAGTCCAGACCTAAATCCAATTGAGAATATGTAGCAAGACTTGAAAATTGCTTCTCATATACGTTCTACAACCAATCTGACAGAGCTTGAGCTATTTTGCAAAGAAGAATGGGCAAAAATGTCACTCTCTAGATGTGCAAAGCTGGTAGAGACATCCCCAAAAAGACTTGCAGTTGTAATTGCAGTGAAAGATAGTTCTACAAAAGCATTGACTCGGGGGGGCTGAATACAAATGCACACCACATTTTTCACGTTTGTAAAGATTTTGAAAACCATTGATCATTTTTCATTCCACTTCACAACTATGTGCCACTTTGTGTTGGTCTATCAGATAAAATCCCAATAAAATACAATTATGTTTTTGGTTGTAACATGACAAAATGTGGAAAACGTCAAAAGGGTATTACTACTGCGACCAAATCAACAGCTTGAAGACACTTTCTTCCATTGCTCCTTTGTCCTCTTCTGATGCTCATATGTCCATTGTAGGCACTTTTGGCTATGGACATAGGTCAACATGGGCACCCCAAATCCAGTCTGCAACAGCACAGGCCCATACACAACAAACTGCAAAGCACTGGATGCACCGACACCTTTCTATCAGAACCAGCATTCACTTTTTTTAGCAATATAAACTACAGTAGCTCTTCAATTAAACCAGTCAGTGGTCATATGTGTGGGACGATCGCTGTTGGGTGCATGCAGGACTGACACGTGCGTTCACCTTTGCACCTGAGCACCAGGACACTTTATTATTTTTTTTATACAATTATTTATTTTTACACTGTCGCTTTAAATTTTTTATTTTTTTTTTCATTACTTTTAATGTGATCAAATACCCCTTATGACAACAATAGGCATGTGACAGGTACTCTTTATGGAGAGATCTGGGGTCTATAAGACCTCAGATACCTCTTCTGCCCTTGAAAACATCTTATCACACCAAGACCAGTGTGATTAAATGCTTTTCATTTTTAAAATTGGTGCCATTTATATCCAGGGAAACTGGAAGTGATGTCAGGTCATCGCTTCCAGACCCCTATATCATAGAGATGAAAAGCAGTTCCGGTCTTTGTTCGTCTCTATGATCAGCCGGCAGAAGCGCCGGCTGGTCATTTGGGTGTCCCGCTGGGACAGGAGAGCCCGATGAAGCTGTGGAAAGTGGTGAGGGTGTGGTGAATATCCCCTCCGCTAGTTAGCCACTAGGATTGCTTGTACAAGAGAGCTTACCATCCGCTCCAAACAAACAGTACCAGGGTGATGCCTGCCAGGCGTCATCCCGGTATAACGTTATGATGTCCAGCGTTGTACTGGTACATCGCTGGACATCAAGTGGTTGAAGCAGTTCTAAAGGCTTAAAGCAGAGTTTCAGTCTCTGAAGCGAAAAATTAAAGTCAAAAGCTACAAAAACTGTAGCTGTTGACTTTTTAATAAGCAGACACTCACCTGTCCCACGATCCAGCAGTGTTCTCACCCCAGTTGTGTCTTCCCTCGCCGGTGTCTTCACTTTGGGCACCCGGCTGTAACAGCTTGCAGCTTCACAGCCGGGTGCCCACTGCGCATGCGCGAGTGGCCCTGCGCTCTGTGACTGGTCCCGAAGTCTTCCGGGACCGATCATGTGTCTGAGACGACCTCGGGAGCATGAGGTGAGCAGGATCTCCCCAACTCCTCCTCAAATGCTCAATTCCATAAACAGGAACTGGGGAGAAGGCCTTAAAGCAGGACTTCCCCTTTTGGGTGGCGCTTTGCTTTAAGGTTTTTTTTTTACCCCAAATGATTTGCTGCATTAGGGTAAAAAAACCTTCTGTGACTAGGATCCCCCAGCCTGCAAATACTTACCTGACCCCAATATATTTCCACTACTGTGCCCAAGAGCAGCAGGTCTTTCAACTCTCTCTCCTCTCACAGGGCAGAGAAGCAGCAGTTGGAGCAATTGGCTGTGATGAGGGACTGGAGGGCGGGGCCAAGCAGTGCTTTGTTTTTCAATGGTTGCAGGCAGTGCAGCTCGGGATCAATCTTGCAGGGGTGCTCCCATAAGGATCGGCTTCCTTTTGCAGCACTTGATGAAAAGGGGAAGCCAGGAGTACCAGCAGAAGAGGAGGATCTGGGCTGTTCTGTGCAAAACCATTACACAGTGCAGGCAAGTATGACATGTTTGTTATTAAAAAAAAAAAAAGGTAAGTTTTAGAATCTCTTTAACCACCTCAATACTGGGCACTTAAACCCCCTTCCTTCCCAGACCAATTTTCAGCTTTTAGCGCTGTTGCATTTTGAATGACAATTGCGCGGTCATGCAACACTGCACCTAAACCAAATTTGTGTCATTTTTTCCCCACAAATAGAGCTTTCTTTTGGTGGTATTTGATCACCGCAAGGTTTTTTCTTTTTTGGCGCACAAATAAAAAAAAAGACGGAAAAGTTTGAAAAAAAAAAAAAAGTTTTTTTGTTTAGGTTATAAAATTGTGTATATAGATACGTTTTTTCCTGCACTGATGAGCACTGATGACGCTGCACTGACAGGCACTGATGAGGAGACACTGATGGGGTGGCACTGATATGCAGCACTGATGGGCACTGATAGGTAGCACTGATATGCAGCACTGATGGGCACTGATATGCAGCACTGATATGCAGCGCTGATGGGCACTGATGTACACTGATAGGCAGCACTGGTGGGCAATAATGGGCACTGGTGGGCGGCACTGATAGATGGCAATAATGGGCACTGGCGGGCAGCACTGATAGATGGCATTAGTGGGCAGCACTGATAGGGAGGGCACCACTGGCAGGCTCTCTGAGCCCTGTTTGCCATACCTGGTGGTCATGGGTGGGCATCCCTGGTGGCTCTAGTGGCACCCCCCCTCCCAGGGCTGCACTGGTAATCAATGTTCTGATTACCAGTACAGACCCCCCTGTGATCAGTGAGTAATTAGAAATGCTCACTGATCCCCCCAGCTGCAGTATGGATCCTCTCTTCTTCTCCTCCTGACAGGATCTGTCAGCAGGAGAAGAGATCGAAGCCGTTACAACAGCTGTGTTTACCTTACATGACAGCTGTGATTGGACACAGCCGTCATGTGATCAGGAGGGCCAATCACAGGGCCCTCCTGCCGCATCTTGTTGCTCTGTGTCCGAGGGACACAGGCACATCGAGATCGCGCCGCTGCGCATGCCCGCGGCGGCGTGATCTCGCTCCTTCTGAAGGATGTTCCGGAACGTCCGATCAGAAGGGCGAGATTCCCACCTGGCCGTATATGTACAGTGGCTGGGTGGGAGGTGGTTAAAGGAGTTGTAAAGTCAGAAGGTTTTTTTTTTTAATCTTCATGCACTCTATGCATGAAGATAAAAAGCCCTCTGTATGCAGCAGCCCCCCTAACACTTACCTGAGGTCCCGCTCTATCCAGCGATGTCCACGACAGTCTCAAACATCCGAGATTCTCCCTCCTGCCATTGGCTGCCGCTGCTGTTAATCAAAGTCAGCTAGCCAATAAGTGGAGAGAGGTTGGGCTCCGTGTTTGAATGGATACAGGGAACTGTGACTCAGCTCGGGTCCCCTCATAGCAAGCTGCTTGGGTGGGAGGGAGGGGCCCGAGAAGAGGAGGATCTGGGCTGCTCTGTGCAAATCCACTGCATAGAGCAGGTAAGTATAACAAATTAGATTTTAGTATCACTTTAAAGGCCCCTACACACGATAAGAAAATCGGAAGTAAAATTTCATCCAACGAACCATCTGCCAATTTTCTGGTTGTTAGTATGGTGATTTCGACAGCCGATTACGAATTGTCAGACAAAAACTGGATGTGCAGGCTATAAAATTTTTATCGTACGTGAACACAACATTCGATTTTCGTTTAATTAGTACAGTTTTCGTCCGAAAAAAATCGTAAGCGCAAGACTAGGCATGTGCAGAAACCAAAGAACACATACAAAACAATTCAACACATGACATCACTTCTGAAGTTGAATTCTGTCATATGGGAATTTTCGTATGTAAGTAACCTCTTCACTTTCCATATCCGACTAGCATGCAACAAAAAACAGACGACAGATCGTCCGATAATCTGATCATGTGTACGAGGACTAAGGGCTCTTTCACACGGGCGGTCCGATCAGATCCGCCTGTCAGTTTTTTTAGGCAGATCTGATCGGATCCTCCATGCAGCTCTATGGGGCAGCGGATGTCAGCGGAGACACCTCCGCTGACACCTGCTGCCATCCGTATCCGATCCTGTCTGTGAAATCCGGACGGATGGAAACCCTATTTTTTCATCCGTTCAGGGATCGGATGAAAGTGGACAGGCGGTCCGTTCTCATCCGATTCCCCATAGAGAGCAGCGGGAGCTGTGACACCTCCCTCTCCGCACTGCAAACGGAGATGGAGCGGTCATCCGCATCCGCCGGCTCAGCGGGGATCGGCGGATCGATCCCTGCTGAGTAGCACGGAACTGCCTACGGAGGCGGGCCGTGTGAAAGAGCCCTAACTGATACACTGTATTGGCTAAGTATAACATGTTTGTTATTTTTAATAGGAAAAAAAATGAGACTTTACAATCACTTTAAGGCCCCTTTCACACTTGTGCAACTTCAAAGCCCCACGACTTTACTGTAATTTTGCTGCGACTTTGTTGCCGCGACTTTGATGCGAGTTTGACTGGGCTTGAATTGTCTTTTCCTCAAAACGCATCAAAATCATGCCAAAGTAGTGCAGGGACTACTTTGAAGTCAGTGTGCCTTCAAGTCGCACAAATATGAATGGGACTCATTGGAAATAATGGAGAAGGACTTGTCATGCGATTTTGCAGTCCCAAAAGGCTTTATCCAGGGCCTAGAAGATAATGAAGCCATAGATAGTAAGACACCCCTGTGCAGGTATCCTCAGTGTGTATGATAGTAGACAGAATGAAGCCTTGTACTCTGTGCACTCCTCTATCCTCATCCCCTGTCCACACATGTACCGATCTCCCTCCATCCATCCATACTCAATCCCCGATCATAAACACGGACACACTACCTGCTGGGCCAGCAACTTCCGGCGCAGCTTCTGCCTGGCTCGGATCTCTTGCAGCCGGCTATTCATCGCCTTTCAACACCAGGTTCGGCTTCACCAGTCAAAACCAGGTTCGACTTCATCAGCTTCTTAGCTTCCCTCTGTGCAGTCTGATGGCGTCAGTCGACAAGAGTACGAAGAGAAGCTGGAACGGCCATTTTACACGAGGGCAAGTCTTTGCTTTCCTCTCAAGGCTGTGTTATTTTACTATCATTCATTAGTAGTCATGCACTGCGTGTTCCTAAATTCGGCGTGACATAAAATAAATGTCAATAGCAGAGCAATTTACGGACGCTTGTAGAGTCTGCCCTTTACGAAAATGGCGGAATTGGTAAGTGACGCCATCATTAGGCGCGGTGTTTTTGTTTCAGTACGCTAATAGTCACAGAGATGGAGCAGAGGAGCCTAGCTCGCTTTCAACACGTTAGGAAAGCGGCAATAACAAAGGCCACTGACTCTCTGCTCAACCCAACCTGACCAGCAAGAAGCCTGGCCTTGTGTCCCTGGGACAGTCCTATGCCTTGTGACATTGTTGGCAGGTTCACCTAGTGTGTTCATAATCTATTAGGCCTCATTCACCCTACCAATGCATTTATAGGACATTTCTAAACTAGGGTTGCCACATCATTCCTTTAAAGAGGAAGTAAACCCCCCTCTGCAACTTTTACCTATAGGTAAGCCTATGATAAGGCTTTCCTATAGTTACTGTAAATATCTCCTAAACATGTACCGTTTAGGAGATATTTACCTTACATGCAGCCAGTGATGTCACTGGCGCATGCGCTCTGAAGGAACGGCCGCTGGTGCTGTTCCTTCAGAGCCCCGTGCCATGACTGTCGGCTCCCGTTTTGGGAGTGACGTCACCGTGGCTCCGGCCAATCAGATGGTCGGAAGACGGGCGACTGAACATGTCGCCCGTCATAGAGGTAAGCGGGCGGCACGGCGGGGGCTCGTTCTAAGGTAAGTATTTCATAATGAGCTAGTATGCTATGTATACTAGCTCATTATGTGTTTCTCTTTCAGGTTGAAAAAAAATAATAATTGGGGGGGTTTACAACCTCTTTAACCACTTCTGGACTGGTGTTCCGTGAAAATTCCCTACCCTTGTCACTTTCGGTGAGGGTACGTCATTCATCAGCTGAGCCGCTTCCCAGTGCGCATGCTCACAGCTGCGGAGGATAGGGAATTTTCACGGGGTAGTGTTTTTTAACGTTACAGGGCGTCATTCATCAGCTGTTGCCGCGCGTCCCACTGCACATGCCCAACCACTAAATTAAATCATCTTGGCTCCAACCCGTGAGACTTCCCTGATCTTGGCTCCAGGAAAATGTTTTAAATTTTCATAGACCCCGCCGCTTTAACATTTTCCTGGAGCCGAGATAATTTGGGACGCCGCACCTGCTGATGAATGACGCGCGCCCGAAGGGAAGTCTCAGGGTTTGAGCCGAGATTTAATTTAGTGGCTGGCCATGCGCAGTGGGACGCGCGGCAACAGCTGATGAATGACGCCCTGTAACGTTAAAAAACACTACTCCGTGAAAATTCCCTACCCTCCGCAGCCTTGAGCATGCGCACTGGGAAGCGGCTCAGCTGATGAATGACGTACCCTCACCGGAAGTGACAAGGGTAGGGAATTTTCACGGGGTAGGATTTTTTAACGTTTCACCGGCCTTTTTATGAAACTTGTTATTTACAAGGTAAAATCATTTTTTTTTGCTAGAAAATCACTTAGAACCCCCAAATGTTATATTTTTATTTTTTAGCAGAGACCCTAGAGAATAAAATGGAGATTGTTGCAATAATTTTTTTTATCACACCGTATTTGCGCAGCGTTCTTACAAACGCATTTGTTTTAGGAAAAAAAATCACTTTTTTTTAATTACAAAATAAGAAAACAGTAAAGTTAGCCCAATTTTTTTTTCTATAATGTGAAAGATAATGTTACGCCGAGTAAATAGATACCAAACATGTCATGCTTCAAAATTGCGCACTCAGGCCAATTTGTATTCTGCTACATATTTTTGGTAAAAATTGCAATAAGCGTATTTTGATTGGTTTGTGCAAAAGTTATCGCGTCTAAAAACTAGGGGAAAGATTTGTCATTTTTATTTATTTATTTATTTATTTTTTACCATAAATGGCGGCGATCTGCAACATTGCGGCGGACAGATCCGACCCCTAACTTGACATTTTTAACACTTTTGGGGGGGACCAGTGACATTACTACAGTAATCAGTGCTAAAAATATGCACTGTTACTGTAATAATGACATAGGCAGAGAAGGGGTTAATCTAGTGGGTGATCAAAGGGTTAATTGTGAGCCTTGGGGAGTGTTTTCTAACTGTATGGGGGAGGGACTTATGAAATTAACATAGAGACCTGTGATCCTATATAGGAGGATCACAGGTGCTCTGTTATCATTTCAGAGAGAACAACAGCTGACCGTCCCTCTCAACGGGGAGCGATCGCAGGTGCCCGGTGGCAATCATGGCCGCTAGTCCCATGGATCTGCATCCCCGCTACCTAGTGTGCGTTCGCCCTGCACCAGTCCCACGAGTGAGTGAGTTTAATTAATGTGTGTCCTGGTTTAAAGGGATGAGGTGGCAACCCTATTCTAAACACAAATAAAATCTACATCCAAGACTGGTCATTTGTACCTAGACATGGGTGACTGGACACTGGCAAACAGAACTGTTAGGACCCCCATATAAACCCTCCCACTGACAGTTATCCTCAGTTTTTTTGCTTGTGTCCTTCGGCCTCTTTCACACGGATGCCTCCGTGCAACGAATTCCGCATGCTCAGCAAGGGATCGCTCCACTGATTCCTGCTAAACAGGCAGATGACACCCACTCTCTTCTTTGGGGAAATCGGATGGAAACTAACCATCTGTCTGTTTTCATCTGATCCTATCCCATCTGCCAGATGGAAATTAGGACCACCATCCATCCAGATTTTGTGGGCTGGATCGGATAGTGGCGGATGTCAGCGGGCATGTGTCTTCTGACATCCGCCGTTCTACAGTGGAGACTGCTAGGTGCAATCAGGTCCTATATCAACCATCAAGGAGGCACAAAAAGTCAGTCAGCCTAGAAAGAGGTGGATATCATCCTGTGCTGGACAGAGAAGTTTGTGCCGTGCCTGACAGCAGTTTTTATTCCAGGAATAGAGAACCGGCAGGCAAATTTTCGGAGTCATCAACAGATGTTTCCGGGGGAATGGTCCTTACATCCCAAGATTTTTCAATCAATCTGCCTACGCTGGGGGGTCCCAGACGTAGATATGTTGGCATCCAGGTTCAACAACAAGTTGAAGAGATTTGTGTCCTGGATCAGGGATCCACTCGCAGTCGGAGTGGATGCTTTAGTGACTCCATGGAAAGAGGTATTCCTTGATTTATGCCTTTCCTCTGGTGCAGCTGTTCCCGCATCTTTTACGCAGGATCTAGCTAGAGGGGAAACCAGTAATCCTGGTAGCTCTGGCATGGCTGAGGAGGGTTTGGTATGCACAAATCCAAAGGTTGGCAGTGACAAGGTCTTGGACTCTTCCACTGTGTCCGGACCTACTCTCTTAAGGTCCAATATTCTACCCTGCTGTACAGTCTCTAAAGTTGACGGCTTGACTATTGAAGCCTTAATCTTGAAGGAGTGGGGTGTATCTGGCCCTGCAGTCTATACCCTGATAAATGCTGGGAAACCAGACTCTAGAAACATTTATTACAGGGTCTGGAAATCCTACATGACCTGGTGTGAAGCCAGGAAATGGAATCCCTGCAAATATGTCATTGGGAGAATTTTAGCTTTCCTTCAAGCAGAGGTAGATATGAAATTAGCCTTGAGCACTATTGAGGGGAAATTTCAGCCTTCTCGGTTTTCTTCCAAGAACCGATTGCTTCCCATTCGTTGGTTCAGACCTTTGTCTGGGGAATGTTACATTTGCTTCCACCTGTGAAGCCACAGTTTTACAAAAAACTGCATTTTGAGACCATGGGGCAGGTTTCCCTGGTTCTTCTGACCATGAAACTGGTCTTTTTGATTGCGATAACTTCAGCAAGAAGGGTATCGGAACTAGCAGCTCTTTCTTGTAAAGAGCCATTCTTGATTTTTCATCAGGATAGGGTGATTCTACGCCCACACCCAGGTTTGTTGCCCAAGGTGGTACCCCTGGGTAATAACCTGGTGAATCCAAAAAGAAATCGTAGACTTAGATGCTGCCAACCCCTTTCTGGGCCCTGGGTTATATAGCCACTAAAGGTGGCTATATAACCCATATGTTATGATTTATGGCCCTGTGTCCCATGATGTATTTCAAGAAATGGATTTTACAGTCTGTATTAAAAAAAAAAATTTTT
The DNA here is from genome assembly GCF_965119305.1 of Pelophylax lessonae. Classification (NCBI taxonomy): domain Eukaryota; kingdom Metazoa; phylum Chordata; class Amphibia; order Anura; family Ranidae; genus Pelophylax; species Pelophylax lessonae. The sequence goes on along the minus strand of NC_138768.1, from coordinate 622,936,678 downwards.
TGTCTTACTGTAAAATCCTTTTCTCTGATGTTCATTGACGGACACAGCATCCACCCCTTTGTGGAGTTGGGTTATGTATTCTTCTGGCAATGAGTAAGCGACATCCCTAAGTCGTGAAACGCGTCTGCCTTTGTGTCCTGCATCCACAGTGTGTTGTTCCAGTTTGCCTATTTGTTTGATGTGGAATAAATTTTACTCCAATTTTTGATTTATATCGGAGTGCGGTCATCTCTTTTTTTGCTTCATTATGTATTCTTCTGACACTGCTTGTTACAAAACTGAGATCCTATAGCAGGAAGTGGGAGTATACCCCCTGGGACTCTCTAGGGGCATATCCGAGCTTTGTTAACTCTTTTCTGCCTAGTGTTCTACTCCTATGAAGAGCAGCATAACCCAACTGTGAATGAAGATATGAAGCTGTGTCCGTCAATGAACATCAGAGAAAAGGATTTTACGGTAAGACAAAAATCCAGTTTTTTTACTTAAAGGATAAGTTCACTTTTTAGAAAAAAAAAAAACATTAAATGCACATTTTTTTGCAGTGAAAAAAATGTGCATTTAATATTTTTTGGAGCCTGTAAAGCATTGCACCAGCGATCAGCAGATCCTGGTGCCATGCAGGTCTCCTGCAGATCTGTCACTGTATCTATGTGCTCGTACATCCTGTACGGACAAGCAGATACAATCTGACAGGAAGAATCAATGAACTACCACGGCATTCCACAGCGCCATGGTAGTTCATTGAGAACTACAAGCCGACAGCCGCAAAGAATGTCAGTGCTTGTAGTTCCTTCACACACACACAGCTGTGTAAAGAAATGACGCCAACACGTGGGCAGAGCCCAGCATGGCTGCGCTGTTTTTGAAAAGTGACAGCTAGTACAGAGAACTTCTCCCCGTACTGCTGCCGCAGGTAGTGCGGGGATCGGGCACTGGCTGCAGCATTGGGAACATGTTACATGTTTCACACTAAAAAAAAAAATGTTCCCAAAGGTGAAATTATCCTTTAACTTTTTTTTTTCATCACATAGGGGACAAAAATTCCCTCGTGATGATTTTTTTGGTGACAGGTTCTCTTTATTAAAACATACAGGGTCTAAACAACCCTGGATGTTTCCCCTGTGCTCCACTGAATGTAATGCAGCACAGATCGCACTGCATTACATTCTTTTGAAGGGAAACTGTCAACGGGGACCCGAAAGTGATGTCACCCATTGCGCTTCCGGGTCAGGAACGAGATGGGGAGAAGAGCAGACGAGATGGGGAGAAGAGCAGACGTGTGTCCGCTCCTCTTCTTTTCTTTCTTTCTTCCCTCTACCCTGTGTCGCCACTATTTCGGTCCCGGGCCACCAGATGGGCAAGTGAAGCCCGGAATACATAGCGCACGTGGGGGCACTTTACCCGCATGCGTGGAAGCAATCGGACAGCAGCGGAGCCGTCTGAATGCTTCCACCTGACAAGTTGGTAGAAAAAAATTACCTGCCCAGCGCCCAGAACTGCATTTCTGGGGCATTCGCTTTCACTAGTGGGTAATGGCGCCCTCTGCAGGAGTAAGCTAGGCAGTTAGAAATGTTAATAAAAAACGTTTCTATACTTAGACACACCTCTAGGGGGGCCGACCCAGCCATTATCCTGATCCAGTTACTACTTGTTTTATGCTGCCTAGCGTCAGGAGTAGGCTAGGTCTTCCCTGCTGGGACCTAGCGTCTCGATTTTCTTTATGTTTTTTTCTCAAATTATGTATTTTTCTTCTGAAAATAGGTTTTTATTTCTCTCACTATCACTAGTTAGTCAGGGCTTTTTTCCTGGAGGACTACAAGTGACTGCAGAGCTGGGCCTCGCACTGGGTAATATAGATCCTTATGGAGTCCCAGCCTGCCAACGAGCATCGCAGGTTACTGGTGCGCCCAGGCCTCGCAATGACAGTGCCCCTTGGAATGGGGACAAGCCTGCGGAGATGCATCTTTGCCGAGGGTGTCTCAACTCTGGAACGCCCGCGTGTTGCTAGCATCCCTCCTTGGCTTTCCTGGACTGGTGAGTACTGATACCCCCTTGTCCCTGGGACTAGGACACTTAGAAGGATTTGTGGGCCCACTCTTAGGGGATGGTAGGGCTGGTGGTCTATGTGGGATCCCCCTTCTGGCCGGCTTGGTGTATTTTCCCTTCCTCCCTGGCCCTGCTGTGGGCGCTGTGCAGGGTACTTGTGGTACCTGGGGGCGGTGGGGGGGCTCCATAGCTGTGAGGGGGTCTCCCTGGGGTCCCCTGTGGTGGCCAGACCGCATGTATATGCTTATCTTGGCGCAGTTTAGCGCAGCCGCCATTTTGGGTGAGGGCAGGTGGCTGAGCTCTGTGTGTGGGCAGCAGCCATTTTAAGACCTTGTCCTGGCGCCGATCAGGTGCCATCTTGGCTAAGGGCACATGCCTATTAAGGGCAAGCGGCCATCTTGCCGACTACTTTTTACATTGAGTTTCATTAGGCACCATTTTATTGTGGCTCAGGGGCTAGGCCTCTAGGGGCGTGAGGTCACTTCCTCCTTTCCTTCCATTTTCTCACAGAGCAGCATGTGACAGTTACTGACACTGTAAGGGGGATTTTTATTAATGCCAAGGGCATTTTTCTGCCAAAACTGTTGTTTCTTGTGGATTTTGCATTATCTGAAGGGGCTCTTTCAAATAGTGCAGGCTGTGGTGGGGTTCCGCGGGAACCGCTGATTTAAAGGGCCAGCGTTCTATTAATTTTATATTGGCATTTCTGGACTCCCAGGCTTACAATTTCCCTGCAGGCCTGGTGGGGGCTTCGGGTATTCCCGAAACCTCTTCCATGGCCTCATCTGCTGCTCTTGCTTTTGGGTTCCGAAGTGCCCAGGCATCAGGTCATGTTTTTTCCTGCCCTGAGGAGTTTCACACGAACGACCAGTGGCGTCGCATAAAACATATGCTGGTAGTGCCTAAGCGTTTTCACCACCACTATCCCTTTTTGGAGGCTGGGGATAAACGTTGGATGGTGTCCACGGAAGGGGACCTCACTGTCTCTAGGCTGAATGTATCACCTTGATGCCGGTGGAGAACTCCCCCGTGTTCACGCATCCAGCTGATTGGCGCGTGGAGGCGTTTTCCCGCCACTTTCATTGGGGACAGGCTCCCTGCTAAAACCTGTGTTTGCCTCGTGATGGCCTCTCAGGCTCTCGCTACATGGTCAAAGCTGCTTTGGAGCTCCCGGGTCGCGGAGAGGGCCTCTCCGACTGCCCTTGACATGGTGGATCAGATTACCCAGACTGGTATGTACCTGTGTGATGCGGCCTTGGACGAGGCTCCGTTAGTCGCTCGGTTGTCTGCGGTCGGGGTCGTGATCCGCCGCATTATTTGGCTAAAGCAGCTGGTCGGCTGACCACGCTTCCAAACAGACGGTGCCTGATGTCCCTTATGGGAAGTCGACTTTTTGGAGACACTCCGGATGAGTTGATTAAGGGGCTTACGGGAGGTAAGAGCACTCTGTTGCCCCAGGTCACTAAGGGTAAGTCCTCCCGCGCTAGGCGGGGGCCTTCTTTCCACGCTCATTGTGGGTCCTTTCGTACCTTCGGGCGCAGGACTAGGGCAAATCATTCAAGCCCTCCAGTCGGGTGAGCCAAAAGTCGGTCGGTCTGGCTTGGCGGCCCAGTCCACCTCTTCCTGAAGGTGATGCCCTCACCCGTCTTAATGGTGGGGGGGGGGGGCGTCTGCGTTACTTTCAGGAACCCTGGTTGTCCAGCACTCGGGACAGGGGGGTTCATGAGCTGATTCGGTCAGGGCTCAAGATCGAGTTTTGATCTCGCACCACAGATGGGTTCTTCCCGTAAACTCTCCAGCTGACTCCCGATCGTCTCAGAGATCTCATGGGGCGGTGCAAGATCTGCTCGCCCAAAGAATCATTGTGCCCGTGCCTTCACGGGACAGGTTTCGCGGTTTTTATTCCAACCTGTTCACGGTGCCCGGAAAAGAGGGCAAAGTGCATCCGGTCCTGGACTTGAAGTCTCTGGGCCGCTTTGTGCGGGTGCAGACGTTCCGGATGGAATCCATCAGGTCGGTAGTGGCGTCGTTGAGTCCAGGGGGCTTCCTGGCCTCCATAGACTTGAAGGATGCGTATCTGCACATCCCTATTTACGAGGGTCATCAGAGATATCTCTGCTTTGCGGTGGCAGGGGAGCATTACCAGTTTGTGCCATTACCCTTTGGTCTGCCTTCGGCTCCCGGGGTTTTCACCAAGGTTTTAGCTCCCGTGCTGGCTTTACTGCCTTTAAAGGGGATTGTGGTCCTCGGTCATCTGGACGAACTCCTGTTAAGGTCGAGCTTGTGTGTACCTTTGACGAGCGATCTGGTCGTGCCGGTTCAGACACTCCAGGAGTTAGGGTGGACCATAAATTTTCAGAAGTCGGCACTGACTCCTTCAGTTCGTCTTTAGTACCTGGGGATGTTCTTGGACTCAGCTCAGGCCCAAGTTTTCTTTCTGGAGGACAACCTCCGGACCCTGTGGGACAAGATCGGGTCCCTCAGGGAAAACAATCTCTCCTCCTTGCAGACCTGTATGCGGTCTCTGGGTCTGATGGTTTTGGCTTTGAAAGCCATCCCTTTTGCTCAATTTCACACAAGGACTCTGCAAGCCAAGATCCTGGCCAGGTTGGACAGAACGCCTCAGTCTTTGGACAGGAACATTTCTCGGAGCCAGCGAGTTCGGTCGGATCTTTTGTGGTGGCTCCGATCTCCGACCTTGACACAGGGCAAGTCCTTCCGGCCTCTGCTGTGGACGGTGCTCTCCATGGATGCCAGCCTGTTGGGCTGGGGAGGGGTTTTGGGCACGCTTTGTGCCCAGGGGACGTGGTCTGCAGAGGAGGCTTTCATGCCAATAAACATTTTGGAGCTCCGAGCAATCAAGTTTTGTCTGTTCCTTTTTGGTCATCTCGATTTCAGGGGTGTCTGGTTCGGGTACAGATGGACAACACCACAGGTGTGGCTTATATCAATCACCAAGGGTGCACGGAAGTGGCCGGGATCCTGTCTTGGGCCCATTTGCACGTTCGGCGATTTCGGCAGTTCACATTCCGGATGTGGAGAACTGGCAGGAGGAGTCGCCAGACCTTGGACCAGGGTAAATGGTTTCCTGCATCCGGAGGTTTTTTGCCTCCTGTGTGTCCGGTGGGGGACTCCAGACGTGGATCTGTTTGCGTCCCATCTCAACAAAAAGGTGGGAAGGTTCGTGGCCAGAACCCGCAAGCCTCTGGCGGATGCCACGGATGTGTTAGTGGTCCAGTATCGGCTGATGTATCCCTCTGATTCAATTGTTGTCCAGGTTCCTCCGCAGGTTGGTGTCTGAATGGATACAGGTCATTCTGGTGGCCCCAGACTGGCCGCGTCAGTACTGGTACGCGGACATCATTCAGATGGTCGTCGAGCCTCCCTAGCGGCGTTTGCTGAGAGACGATCTTCTGTCTCAAGGGCCGATCTTCCATCCTGCTTTACAGTCTCTGGCTTTAATGGCATGGCTGTTGAAAGCCAAGTCTTGAGAGATAGGGGTCTTCCCCATGTGGTCATCCCTACCTTGTTGAAGGCTCATAAAGCTACTTCTAGGAAGATTTATCATCACTCCTGGAAAGCGTATATTGCCTTGTGCAAGCCGCATGGTTTCCATCCTTGCTCCTTCTCGATGGCGTAGGTTTTGACCTTCCTGCAGGAAGGGGTGGATCAGCATTTGGCGCTGACCATGGTAAAGGGTCAGTTGTCGGCCTTGGCAGTCTTTTTCCAGCGTCCCTTGGCAACTAATTCTTTGTTTGGCACTTTTATCCGAGGGTTGTGGCATTTGGCTGCCCCGAGGAAGGCTCCCTTGCCTCTCTGGGGCCTAAATTTGGTGTTGTCTGTGTTACAACGACCTCCCATTGGAACATCAGAGATATTCCTCCTGCCTGTGTTGTCCCAGAATGTTTCTTTTCTGGTGGATATAACGTCTGCTCGCAGAGTGTCTGAATCGGCGGCTCTGTCTTGCTGTTCTCCTTATCTGGTGCTTCATAGGTATAAAGTGGTTCTGCGACCCAATCAGTCTTCGTTCCACCTCAACGTGGATATCACGTTGCCTTCACTTTTTGCAAAGCCCAAACTTCCCAAGGAGGTGGCTTTGCATTCCTTGGCTGTGGTCTGGGCAGTCAGGTTTTACCTGTCTGCCACGGAATCTGTTCGGAAGTCTGATTCCCTGTTTGTTCTTCCTGAGGGACGGACCTCGGAAGGGCTTGGCCACGTCCGCAGCAACCATTTCTAAGTGGATCAGACAGACGATTGTTCAGGCCTATTCCATCAAGGGTCAGGTTCCTCTTTTCCCTGTAAAGGCCTATTCTGCTAGAGCCGTCAGCACCTCTGGGGTTTTTCGCCATCAGGCTTTTGTGGCTCAGGTGTGCAAAGCGGCGACCTGGTCGTCTGTGCACATTTTCACAAAATTCTACAGAATTGATGTATTGGCATCCTGGGATGCTTCCTTTGGCCACAAAGTTTTGAGTGCGGCTGTTGTTTGGGGAGACATGTTTTTTTCTGTCTCTTCATTGGGGTGTTTTTTGTTGTTTATGGGCTTGTTGCCCTGTGGGCTCAGGTTGTTTCTAGAAAAAAGGAATGTATACCAGCGCTATGGAGTTTTCCGTATACTGAATCAGGCTTAAAAAGGTTTAAAAAGGTGGTGTAAGCTGCCTCCAACCTATCTCTGAGGTAGTAAAATAGAAAAAATTGCAAAAATGTTGGGACCGGCGCTACCACTTATAAAACGTGCATGTGCAAAATAGAAAAGTGCATATAGTGCTAAAGGTGCACGAAATAAGATATATAAAGTGCTACGTGCTATTTATGGGCTGTGCCTAGTGTACCATACTGTAAACATACTGTAAACATCATATGTTATGCATATACATATAAAGTGCCAAGTGCTGATATTGCCAAAACCCTGTGTAGTGATTAAGAAATCAAAAAAGTATGGTGTCGGTAGGTGATTCACCGAAAACACCGCTGCTTACCACACTCTTTTGGCCGATACCTCGACACTTCTTCGGTCACTAAAATAAAGGATAAGCCTCCATTGCGTAGCATATGTTATGTCCAGACAAATAAACGTAGCATCCACTCACAGTTAGGGAGTTCACTATCAGCTTTGAGAGGTGTTCGCCGGACCGCTTCCGCGTTCCACCGGCTCAAACCACCGTTCCCGGAAGTGACGTATTGACGTACATGAACCACGCCCTACGCGTTTCGTCATACGACGTCATCTGGAGCGTGCCATCCATCTCTACTCCCGGTCTTTTTATAGGCTGGGATGGCGCCATCTTGGTGTACCTACTTTGCGACCGAACACGGCGGCCATCTTGGTATACCTATCCCGTAGCCTAGATAGTATTTACTCATCATGTGAACTCCCTTCATGCTGTGTTTGCCGTACTTATAAAACAATAATCAAGTACGACTAAACATAAATGACTATTGATAATTAAAATGGAATTAAAGATTTTTTTAAAATTGAAATGTGCTAAGAGTGATGTGTCTGGTTTAATCGGTAGTGAGCCGATAACCAGTAGTGCCGTGATACAAATAAAAAATACTCAAAAATAATTTTATTATGGTGACGTTGTGATCTAGTGATGTGTATTAATTATACTTAATATAATATAAGCTCGTGGGCCCACGTGTCTACGCAAAATAGTGCTAGACTATAAAGAAGGTGCCCATACATATACCAATCTAATCGGTGAGATAGAAATCGTGCTGAAAAATATTTTTGTTTTTTTAGAAACAAGATTAATTTTTTAAAAGGCAGTTTCTCAGTAAGTCCATCCGCTGTACTGTAAGTCCATATCTTTGTAAACTTTGTTATTCTGAACAGATATGTAGTAAAAATCCATTATAGATCCAAGTTTTTCCAGAGGACCCAATGAATGTTATATGGGGGACCATGTACAATAAAATATAAAATATTCCAAGGTAGGTAAAAAAATATGTATAAAAAATGTATACAGGGGAAAAAATATACTCAAAAATATGTCCTTAAAACTGTATCTTTAAAAAACAAGAGGCTGTGATTCACGAATTTCCATACAAAAGAGGACTAATTCCTAAACAATTCCTTAAAAATCCTTAAAAAACCCCTTAAAAAATCCTTAAAAAACCTTAGAACCCCAAAAAACCCCCATACAAAATGAGGGCCTATAGGGAGGTTTATATCAAAAATCAAGGATAAAACAGGGGATAAAAGGATTAAAAGAGAAGGACTAAAAAGGAGGACTAAAAAAGGATTAAAAAGGTCAAGGAAGGATCCAAGAAAGGGGGAGGGGGACCAAAAAGGAGGCCAAAGGCTTGAAAGGTTAAAAATCAGTAATAAAACAGTTCAAGTCTATGTCGATATTCAAGCCTTTAGGTTGGAGGGTCTGCATCTGATATATCCACTTCGTTTCGTTCCTTGACACATCTATTTCCTTGTTACTTCCTCTCCAGTTGTTTTTTATTTTGTCAATAGCGTAAAAAACCATTACGGTGGGGTCTTGGGAATGATGGAACTTGAAGTGTCGTGACAGACTATGTTTCTCAAACCCTTTTCTGATATTCTTTACGTGCTCCCTAATGCGGACAAATAGGGGTCTGGTAGTGCGGCCTACATACTGTAATTTACAGGGGCACTCCACCACATAGGTGATGTGAGTGCTTGTGCAAGTGATGGTTTCCTTTATCTCATACATTTTTCCTGTGCTTTGTGCCATAAAAGAAGTTGTTTTCCTTTTCTTTTCCTTAGATGTTTTGCATGGGAGGCATTTTCCACATCTAAAGAAACCCTTTAGGCTGGTTGGAAGATTTATTTGCTTAGGAGGATCAACAACGTTGTGCACCAGCCGGTTCCTTAGGTTTGGTGCTTTTCTATATATGAAAGTGGGTTTTGCAGGGAGGATGTCTCTAAGTGTTGCGTCTGCTTGTAGGATAGGCCAGTGTTTTCTCACAATTTTCTCTAAGGCCTTATGCTGAGTATTGTATCCAGTTAGAAATGCAAATTCAGTGTTTTTATTTCCGCTGGTTTTGTTTGGCACATCCTTTATCAGGTCTTCTCTGTTCATTTTTTCTACTATTTTCTTGATGTTAATTAGTTCACTTCTTTTGTATCCTTTTTCCACAAACCTGCCAATAAATAATTCTGCCTGTGTTTCGAAGTCTCTTATATCGCTGCAGTTCCTTCTGATTCTCATCAGTTGCCCTTTGGGAATGTTCCCTAGCCACTTGGGATGGTGGCAGCTGCTTTTTGGAATGTATCCGTTTCGATCGGTTTTTTTGAAATACGTTTTACTGCTTAATCTTCCTTCCTTTTTTGTTAATTCCAGATCCAAAAAAGCAATGTGTTCATGGTGAAAATTTCCTGAAAAAGTGATGCCATATATATTCATATTGATTTGGTCAAAGAATTCCTGCAGGGATTCCTCACTTCCCTTCCATACAATGATAATATCATCGATATATCGACGATAATACTTCAAATTATTCCTTGGTATGCTAAAAACTTGCTCCTCCTCCCACTTCTGCATAAACACGTTTGCCACACTGGGGGCATACTTAGCCCCCATAGCTACTCCTTTTTTCTGGACAAAATAATTGCCCTTGTACCAAAAATAGTTTGATTCCATCGCTGTTTTTAATCCTTCCAGTATGTATCCAATCTGCGTCTCCTTCATGTCTGTGTGGGTGTGCAGGGCCCAATCTACCGCTTGTAGACCATCTTTTTGTTTAATATTAGTATAGAGGGAGTTTACATCAATTGTAACCAAGATGTCACTCTCCTCTATTTCCAGATCTTTGATTTCCGCTAGCAGTTGTTTGCTGTCCCTCAGATAGGATTTCCCTATTGGGACCAAAGGCTGTAAGAACTGTTCTAAATATTCCCCTAGCCTCGAATGCACAGAATTAATTCCACTTACTATGGGGCGGCCTGGTGGCTTCTTGTCATCTTTGTGTATTTTTGGAATATAGTATATGACTGGGGTTTTTGGTTTTTAACCTGATTTTTAACCTTTTCAAGCCTTTGGCCTCCTTTTTGGTCCCCCCTCCCCCTTTGTTGGATCCTTCCTTGACCTTTTTAATCCTTTTTTAGTCCTCCTTTTTAGTCCTTCTCTTTTAATCCTTTTATCCCCTGTTTTATCCTTGATTTTTGATATAAACCTCCCTATAGGCCCTCATTTTGTATGGGGGTTTTTTGGGGTTCTAAGGTTTTTTAAGGATTTTTTAAGGGGTTTTTTAAGGATTTTTAAGGAATTGTTTAGGAATTAGTCCTCTTTTGTATGGAAATTCGTGAATCACAGCCTCTTGTTTTTTAAAGATACAGTTTTAAGGACATATTTTTGAGTATATTTTTTCCCCTGTATACATTTTTTATACATATCTTTTTACCTATTTTTTTACCTACCTTGGAATATTTTATATTTTATTGTACATGGTCCCCCATATAACATTCATTGGGTCCTCTGGAAAAACTTGGATCTATAATGGATTTTTACTACATATCTGTTCAGAATAACAAAGTTTACAAAGATATGGACTTACAGTACAGCGGATGGACTTACTGAGAAACTGCCTTTTAAAAAATTAATCTTGTTTCTAAAAAAACAAAAATATTTTTCAGCACGATTTCTATCTCACCGATTAGATTGGTATATGTATGGGCACCTTCTTTATAGTCTAGCACTATTTTGCGTAGACACGTGGGCCCACGAGCTTATATTATATTAAGTATAATTAATACACATCACTAGATCACAACGTCACCATAATAAAATTATTTTTGAGTATTTTTTATTTGTATCACGGCACTACTGGTTATCGGCTCACTACCGATTAAACCAGACACATCACTCTTAGCACATTTCAATTTTAAAAAAATCTTTAATTCCATTTTAATTATCAATAGTCATTTATGTTTAGTCGTACTTGTCGTTTTAATAAAGATTATTGTTTTATAAGTACGGCAAACACAGCATGAAGGGAGTTCACATGATGAGTAAATACTATCTAGGCTACGGGATAGATATACCAAGATGGCCGCCGTGTTCGGTCGCAAAGTAGGTACACCAAGATGGCGCCATCCCAGCCTATAAAAAGACCGGGAGTAGAGATGGATGGCACGCTCCAGATGACGTCGTATGACGAAACGCGTAGGGCGTGGTTCACGTACGTCAATACGTCACTTCCGGGAACGGTGGTTTGAGCCGGTGGAACGCGGAAGCGGTCCGGCGAACACCTCTCAAAGCTGATAGTGAACTCCCTAACTGTGAGTGGATGCTACGTTTATTTGTCTGGACATAACATATGCTACGCAATGGAGGCTTATCCTTTATTTTAGTGACCGAAGAAGTGTCGAGGTATCGGCCAAAAGAGTGTGGTAAGCAGCGGTGTTTTCGGTGAATCACCTACCGACACCATACTTTGTTTGATTTCTTAATCACTACACGGGGTTTTGGCAATATCAGCACTCGGCACTTTATATGTATATGCATAACATATGATGTTTACAGTATGTTTACAGTATGGTACACTAGGCACAGCCCATAAATAGCACGTAGCACTTTATATATCTTATTTCGTGCACCTTTAGCACTATATGCACTTTTCTATTTTGCACATGCACGTTTTATAAGTGGTAGCGCCGGTCCCAACATTTTTGCAATTTTTTCAGGTTGTTTCTAGCCCGGTTGTTGGCGTTACCTTCTGAGTTGGTTGCGTCTTCCCATCCTCACACCTGCACTGCTTTGGGACATCCCACTAGTGAAGGCTAATATGGATGGGCGGCGACTGTCAGAGGACGTAAGAGAAAATAGAATTTTTGTAAGAACTTACCGTAAAATTCATTTCTCTGAGTGCTCTGACAGTCCCCGCCCCCGCCCCTCTTGTTTTTTGGATCTGGTGGTTATTGCCTTCCGGTACTGCTTGCTACAAACTCAGGACCAGTGGTAATTGGATCAGGATAATGGCTGGGGTCGGCCCCCTAGAGGTGTGTGTAAGTATAGAAAAGTTTTTTATTAACATTTCTAACTGCCTAGGTTACTCCTGCAGAGGGCACCATTACCTACTAGTGAAGGCTAATATGGATGGGCGGCAACTGTCAGAGTTCTTGCAAAAATTCTATTTTTTTGCCACAAATATTTGGAAAATGCAGGAAAGAAAATTAAAATGGTATTTTTTTTTACACACAGTCGTCAATTTATAAGATTTTTCTAACACATTATATGCATACTTAGAATTACATCCCAAAACGCATTCTGCTACTCTGTCTGAGTATGACGATAACACACGTATGAGACTTTTTTTACAGTCTAGCCACACAGAGGAGCACCTTCAGGCTTTCTAGGGGCATTAATTACTCATTTAATTTCCTGACTACCTGTAGCACCAGTACAAATCAACCACATTTTGACCACAGAAAGCAAACACTACACTGTATTTTCTAAGAGGCATGGTGAGTCTTATGAAGACTTCATTTATTGCAACAAGTTTTTGGAAAATGCTGTAAGAAAATGAAAATTAGTTGTCAATTTAATAAGATATTTCTCACATACAGCATGGGCATACTTAGAATTTTACCCCAAAACACATTCTGCTACTCCTCCCGAGTACAGCGATACGTGTATGAGACTTTTTCACTTTTTGGACTGATTTGTATAATAGATATTGAATCTTGTATATCACACAAATCAACCAATTGTATCAAAACAAATATACTGTAATGGTCACCTCTATATCAGGAAATATACAGTAGCTTAGTGTAGCATCACCTTTTGTAGTCTCTGTTCCTATAAGCCAATCAAGCCTAACCTACTGGTACTTGGCTGCCCGCAGGAATGCCATGTTCAGTGGCCAGAAAATTCAGAAGGGCCAAGAAAGGAAGAACAACAGAGTTCATGTGGTTCCAAGAATGCAGTTTTCTGCAAGAAATGGCTGGGACTGGTGTCTCGCTGGAACATAGTCAGTCGACACGCAGATGGGTCAATTTAGGCACAGTCAGAGACATGGTCAGCAAACAGGCAAGGGGAACGGTCCAGGCAAAAGGCAGAAATGTAATCGATGAACAGGCCAGGGTTAGTGCAGGCAACAAGCGGGGCAAAAAAACTGTGCCTAGCTGCTGCTACTATTAGTGCTCGTTCAGGCATGAAGTCGTGGGGTAGTAAAATCTTGTGGTTGAGCCGCGGTTCTACTGTCCTTCAACTGCTATTCCCTTTAGCTGCAGAGGCAGTAGCTGGGGCTGTAATCATGCCACAGCGGCAGGCCCCCTAATTGTGACCCATTCAACTGAATGGGTTTGGTTGTGTGGGGTTCAAGGGGTTAAAGCAGGTGGTCGGAGACAATCCAGTGCCTCCTCACTGCCTGTCTAACGCATATGTGAACAAGCCCATATAGTGACACTATGACTGCTGTGTTGACACGTTGATAAGGGACACTGTAACTGGCATGGCAGTAATCAGGGACATTGGGACTGGTGTGGCGGTGATCAGAGACACTGTAACTGTTGTGGTGGTGATCATGCGAATAACACGTGGTGCCTTGCGTTGTGGGAACATGTACATTCCCACAACACGATAATGTAAATGGGGCCTAGCCAAATATTAAAGTAAAAATTAAGCCTAAAACTAACTAACTAACTCTAAGGCTCCTTTTACACGGGTGCCTCCGTGGAACGGATTCCGCTTGCTCATCGGGGGATCGCTCCACTGATCCCTGCAGAGCATGTGGATGACAAGTCCTGTCCCCTCCACTGTGCAGAGCGGACACGGACCACTCTACATTATGGGAAAATCGGATGGAAACAATCCATATTCATCCGATCGTCCACCAGACAGATTGGATAGTGGCAGATGTGTCCACTGCTCCATAGGGGAGACTGGAGGGTCCGTTTAGGTCCGCCTGAAAAACTGACAGGTGGACCTGATCAGACGGCCCATGTGAAAGGAGCCTAAATCTACTGGCAGCCACATTCTAGGACCAATCATATACATCTAACCCTGTAAAGCAAAAATTGCTACACATAACTTTTCTGCAGCCGATCTGGTCCGGTCCTGCACTGAGCTGTCAGTGGTGACTTCTCTGTGTAAGCGTGCGCAGAAGAGGCAGCCGACAACTGAAGCCCTATAGTAAGTCTATGGGTGACACCACTTACCAGGCATTTCACAGCCGTTGTCAGCTGTCACACAGTATTCACCACCACAGACCAGATCTGCTGCAGAAAAGGTATGTATAGTGGTTTGTGCTTTACAGGGTTAGATAGGTTAGTCTTAGAATGTGGCTGCCTATAGATTTAGAGCTAGGTAGTTTTTGGCTAAACTTCTTCTTTAACTTATAAAATAAATTATGATTATTATGTGTTTAGAAATGGTAGTGCAAATTCACAGAATTGTATTATCTTTGTACAGAGCAGAAAATAATAATAAGTTAGAAGGGTGTCTGGTAAACAATCACATTTTATTTTGGCTAGCTTCCATGCATGCTTCTGGTATTTCACCTTTTTCACTTCCCAAGGATTATGTGTTAATATAAACATCTGCACTGTAAGAATACTTTTTAATTGGGATTACATACAAACGATCCTGCAGATTCCTTCACCACCTGAGTAAACACAGAATCCAAGATGTAAGTATTCCGAGGTTTTTTTTATTTTTTTTTTGCTTTTAAACAAAGGGACCTTTTAGAGGTGAAACATGTGTTTCTTTTATTCCTATGCCCCGAATAATACTAATTTGGTGATATTAAATCTAGACCCTAAATAAAATAAGCCTTCTGGACAACTAGCAGGGAGGAATATAGATGACAAGCCTACACATGACATGAGGTCTTAATGTAAGAGCAGAGACAGACTGTTCATGAGGTTTGATTGATGCCTTTCAAGGTGAAAACACTTTGCTTTCTTTGCTCCCTGTTAATCTCACCCTGGGTGCATGACTGCACAAAGAGCTCTCTGTAGGAGCACTGATCAGCTATTGAGATAAATCACTTCTCAGAATGGGACACTTTCACATTACTTCTGAGCTGAATGCTTAGCATGGAGAGCCAGTGGGTGATTTATCAGTGAGGATACTAGGCAACCAATACAGGCATTCTTATGTAAGATAGACAACAAATTCTAGCTTGCAAGTAAGCACGTATTAAAGCTATACAAATCTTAGCCAGATGTATTTAAAACTTCATTAGCTATATAGGATATCGATATTAGATTTACAGGCTTCTGAATTAATATACTGTATGGTGGTAATTGGCTAAGGCACCATCTATTAGCCTCTCTGTGAGTGACATTTATGCCCGGTGATGTCATCTCTTGCCTTTTTATTATTCAGAAAGCAGACCTGTATAATTTAAAGTAAGATGGGTAAAACATTGACAATAGGGAGATATATCAACGAAATTATAAGACATAGAGGCTCATTAGGATAACTGCAGTGATTACAGTTTTAGGCTGGCGTTCAAGAAGACCCTTTCCACCCTAGAGCTGATGTCATTCAATCTATTGCATGGAAAGATTGATTATGCTGCTAGAACAGCTTGCAGCTAAATGCTTGGGCACCACAGGAGCTATACATGCTGGTACATGCTGCTGTTCTTGATATTACGCATTATTATAGGTACTTCAGAACGACAGAGATAGAATCCTAATTGTTTTGTCGGAAACAAAATGCACACATAACTTCTGTTATCCAAGTTTCATAGTAAGGCCTCATGCACACTGGACATTATATAAACATCAGTAGCATTAGCTGAAGAAAACTGTAGCTTTAGAATGAGTTTTTCAGCGTTTTTCAGCTGTAGCGTTTTTTAGCTTTTTTGAGCAAAACTGTACTCCCACCAAAGCTTATGGCTCAAAAACGCTGGTCTGGTAAACGCCGAATAGCCGTGTTTATCAGCTTTTATCAGAGTTAGAGTTTTTAAAGCTGAAAAACTTCCTCTTAAAACCCACTAGTTCTGGGGTTTTTTCCAGCCAGAAAACGCCCTTGCCAAAAACTGCTGATAACAGCCTATGTGTGCATGGATACATAGGAAAGCATGCTGGGGAGTTTATTGGCTCCAAAAAAAAAAAAGTCTGAAGCCAAAAACAGCAGAACAGCAGCTGTAAAAATGTCCAGTGTGCATGAGACCAAAAAACATCCAGTGTGCATGAGACCAAAAAACGTCCCATCGTGAATGAGACCAAAAAACATCCAGCGTGCATGAGACCAAAAAATGTCCAGTGTGCATGAGACCAGAAAACGTCCAGTGTGCATGAGACCAGAAAACGTCCAGTGGGCATGAGACCAGAAAACGTCCAGTGTGCATGAGACCAGAAAACATCCAGCGTGCATGAGACCAGAAAACATCCAGTGTGCATGAGACCAGAAAACATCCAGTGTGCTTGAGACCAAAAAACGGCCAGCGTGCATGAGACCAAAAAACATCCAGCGTGCATGAGACCAGAAAACGTCCAGCGTGCATGAGACCAGAAAACGTCCAGCGTGCATGAGACCAGAAAACGTCCAGCGTGCATGAGACCAGAAAACGTCCAGCGTGCATGAGACCAGAAAACGTCCAGCGTGCATGAGACCAGAAAACGTCCAGCGTGCATGAGACCAGAAAACGTCCAGTGTGCATGAGACCAGAAAACGTCCAGTGTGCATGAGACCAGAAAACGTCCAGCGTGCATGAGACCAGAAAACGTCCAGCGTGCATGAGACCAGAAAACGTCCAGCGTGCATGAGACCAGAAAACGTCCAGCGTGCATGAGACCAGAAAACGTCCAGCGTGCATGAGACCAGAAAACGTCCAGCGTGCATGAGACCAGAAAACGTCCAGTGTGCTTGAGACCAGAAAACGTCCAGTGTGCTTGAGACAAGAAAACGTCCAGTTTGCGTGAGACCAGAAAACTTCCAGTGTGCTTGAGACCAGAAAACGTCCAGTGTGCATGAGGCCTAAATATACTGGATTTACTCCCAGGTGCATTTCTGAAAGCAATGGGCCTGTGCAAGATCATAAGTTGGACCCTCCTGCTTGAAAAAAAAAAAAAAGTAGCAAAACTGGATGTGGTTTTTATAGTGCTAAATATTAGCTAAGGCTTAAAGGGATGCAGAGGTAAAGAAAAAGTATGGCCAAAGCTTTTTTGGCCATACTTCTATAAATCACAGGAGTTCAGTTCGTTCTGAACTCCTGTGACCCGTTTTTAAGCCAACAGGTGGCTTTAGCCACTCCTGGCTCAAAAAAGATCCAGACGATATGGTCGGTATCCATCCAGAACCCTGGATCGGCACATGGCTCAGCCTCTCAGCAATTCATTGGGAGAATGTGCCAGCCCCTCCCACCCCCTCCACAGCTGAGTGCTCTAGTGAGCACTGGAGAGGAGAGCAGAGACCTGCTGACTGACAGTCATAGCTCTCTGCTAAAGAGCAGAGGGGGAGAACTGAGTGATCAGCAGTGTTTTAACGCTCATTTCTCACTGCGGAGTCAGCTGGGGACAGATGCAGCATCGGATCGATGTTGCATCCACCTAGGTGAGTATAAATGTTTTTTTTTTTAATCTCAAATTTCTTTTTTAAAATATTTGTTACCTCAACTTTACTTATTCCTGATCTGTGACTGATGTACCATGTACTTGTATGAAAAAGTCTCGTGTTCTCTTTGTATTGCTTTGTGCAAGATCTCTGGTGTTCCTGCCAGTCCCTCTGCTTTCCTATTAAACTGACCACACTAAGCAGGAGAACACAGTGTGGTTAGTTGTCTAGCTGTGCTGGCAACTCAGTCTGCTCACCTCCAATGATCAGACTTGTCCTGACACCTCCCTGCACAGCAGTTCATTGGGAAGATTAGTATGCTGCTGTGTCTCCTCCCCCCAGCTCTTATGCATCTGAGAACACAGGGAATGTGTTTTATATACATCATATATGTATTTATAATGTTTTATTAAATCTATACATAAATGTTTTGCCTTTAATTTATAAATACATCAGTTGTGGATCTTTTAACTGATTAAAGACAAATCTTCCCATACATGTGTAATAATATGTGAGTGGTCAAGAGGAATGATTACATCCTGTGGGTGGTCTCTGGTATACTGGACTATAAAAAGAGTCCATAGCATGAGAAATAGTCTGCATTTTTGGAGCTGTGGAAAGACCAAGCATGCAGTCAGGATTTCTTATTGTCCTAATTCTCCAGCTATCCAGTGTGAGCTGTTGACATTCAAATACCAGAGTTGGTGTGGAGTTCCAGCCTCAAAACAAAAATTTGACATCCGCTTGCTCTAAGTAACCTGAAAAAGAATTGGATAAATCACAATTTTTTTTTTTTTGCTGTGCAGGGATGACCCGCCTGCACCTGAAGTGACGAGCAGGGCCGGTGCAGGGCATTCTGGGACTCCGACGTCACCGAAGAGGACGCTTTGGCTTCAGCTGCCCACACCTGAGATGGCAGCACTGGACAAGACATTTTCAAGGTAAGTATTTCTTCTAAAAGGTAAGTGAACCTGGGGACAGTTCAGACGCTATCATTGCTGAAATGCACTAGCCCTGACTGTCCCGGGGGTATTGTTATCAAAAAAAAAATTTTGAGGCCGGAAATCCGCTTTAAGTATTATTTGATATTTTGGGATATTGGGAATAGGTGTGTATGTTTAGATCATGGTATTTTGTATAGTGTTTATGGTTAATTTTATGTGTAAGAAGCTTTATGTATTTTGATGTCCAGTAAAGTTTTTGTTTTATGCTTTTTATCAAAACTGCTCTTTGTGTGTCTGTTCATTTTAAATATTCACTCGATATTTCAGTGGCTGTCCAGTATACCTTCATTATAAATTTAGTTTTTCCCACATTTGATACAATAAATTAAACTGAATGGGTTGTTTTACTTGTTTTACAAGCTGATCGTTTACTATCACTTTAAGTGGTAAATTACGCAGAGGTCAGGAGTACGTTATTCAGAGTTCAGGGGTGAATATTAAATGAGGCAGAGTTCAGGGGTCGGTAGTAAGGGATGAAGAGTTCAGCGATCAGTAGTAAGTGATGCAAATTTCAGGGGTCAGTAGTAAGTGAGGCAGCATTCAGGGGTCAGTAGTAAGGGACGAAGAGTTCAGCAATCAGTAATAGGTGACGTAAATTTCAGGGGTCAGTAGTAAGTGAGGCAGCATTTAGGGGTCAGTAGTAAGGGACGAAGAGTTCAGCAATCAGTAATAGGTGACGCAAAGTTCAGGGGTCAGTAGTAAGTGAGGCAGCATTCAGGGGGTCATTAGTAAGGGGTGAAGAGCTCAGAGGTCACTAGTAAGTGTCCCTTTACCCCAAAATACAACCAAACAGCCCCCCCTGCTCAGCTTACTATTCTCCCTGCACTGTTCAGCAGCTTTTTATTTCTCTCCTTCTGCTTCATGGATCGTTTATCAGCATGTATTTCCCCTTCCCCTGATCTCTCTATCATTATCGATGGAATTACTATCAGCCCATCCCCGCATGCCAAGGTCCTAGGTGTTGTCCTGGACTCTGAACTCTCCTTCAAGCCCCACATCCAATCACTGTCCAAATCTTGTCGCCTTAACCTCCGCAACATCTCCAAAATACGCCCCTTTCTAACCAAAGACACAACAAAGCTCCTAGTTCACTCCCTGGTCATCTCGCGCCTCCCCTACTGCAATTCCCTTCTCATTGGCTTACCCCTACACAGGCTACCCCCCCTTCAATCCATCATGAATGCTGCCGCCAGACTCATCCATCTCACCAATTGCTCAGTCTCAAAATACCAACCTAATCCCTCTCTTCGTTCCTCTTAAAACCTCCTGCTCTCTAGCTCCCTTGTCACCTCCTCCCATGCTCGCCTCCAGGACTTTGCCAGAGCCTCTCCAATCCTATGGAACTCCGTACCCTTATCTGTCTGATTATCTCCTACTCTATTAGCTTTTAGGCGATCTCTGAAAACCCTCCTCTTCAGAGAAGCCTATCCTACCCACACCTAACAACTCTACCTCCATTTTATCCATCTGCCCATCCCCCTCGTTTACTGCCTTTTGTTTCACTTGACCCTCCCTTCTAGATTGTAAGCTCTAATGAGCAGGGCCCTCTGATTCCTCCTGTATTGAATTGTACTGTAACTGTATTGTCTTCCCCCACACTGTAAAGCGCTGTGCAAACTGTTGGCGCTATATAAATCCTGTATAATAATAAATAATAATAATGTATTTCCCTGCCTCTGTCCACAGCCCCAGATTCGCTAGGTGGGGCTAGCAGGACTGTAATTGGACTAGCAGTAGTCAATCACAGTCCTCCTTTCCCTGGAAACAGGGACTCGCACCCCAGCATTAGACCAGCACCAATCTCCCACCCAGGTGAGCTGAGGCGTGCTCAGACACGAATCTGAACCAACCCAAGCTATCCCTCTGGGGAAACTGTTATAGTTGACAGCTAACCATAGATGGTGGAAGCATTCCCTGCCCCACAGTCACTTGCAGGCAAGAGGAATGCTACGGGCGGGAATGCCTCCGCTGCTTATGATTGGCTGTCAGGTTTGACATCTTTCTGGCAGGATAGGTTGGCCAGGTTCGGACTGTGTCTGAACGTGCCTGAGCTCATCCCTGCTACTCTGGATGGATCTTTGCTGCAGCTGCAAGTGACAATCACTCCTGCAGCATTGACCTGGAGCAGCGTTTCCCCATTATTGTGCAATGTGTGAGGGCACAGTGCAAGGATGGTTATGTGCTGGTCAGTTCTGCACTGATTTAGTGTCTTGATGTGCTGATCTAGTGGGAATTGGACTGCATAGATCTTCCCTAGAGGGCAGCAAATGCTTTTAACTATCATGACTTTACACATTGATGAGGCTGCACAGTTACATGGGGAATTGGATCAGTCCAGGGGCGTACCTAGAGCATTTGGCACCCGGGGCGGATCCTATACCTGGCACCCCCCCAGGCGACAAACTGCCCATTGACGTGTCACGTGTAAAATGTATGGAGACCCCCTTTTACATTACACAGCCCCCGTTCCCCTGGACCCCTTTACATTACACAGCCCCCTTACCCCTGGACACCTTTACATTACACAGCCCCCGTACCCCTGGACCCCTTTACATTACACAGCCCCCTTACCCCTGGACCCCTTTACATTACACAGCCCCCGTACCCCTTTACATTACACAGCCCCTGTACCCCTTTACATTACACAGCCCCCATTGGAACCCTTTACATTACACAGCTCCCACCCTCCCATGGAACCCTTTACATTACACAGCCCCCCAATAGAACCCATTACATTACACAGCCCCATCCCCCATACAACCCTTTACATTACACAGCCCCCCAATATAACCCCTTTACAATACAAAGCCCCTACCAATAGAACCCCCTCTACAATAAATCCCCCCATAGAACCCCTATACAATACAAAGCCCCCCCATAGAACCCCTATACAATACAAAGCCACCCCCCAAAAAAAGAACCCCTTTACAATACAAAGCCCCCCCCAAAGAACCCCTTTGCAATACAAAGCCACCCTCCCCAGAAGAACCCCTTTACAATACAAAGCCCCCCCTGCAAAGAACCCCTTTACAATACAAAGCCCCCCCCTGCAAAGAACCCCTTTACAATACAAAGCCCCCCCCGCAAAGAACCCCTTTACAATACAAAGCCCCCCCCTGCAAAGAACCCCTTTACAATACAAAGCCCCCCCCCCGCAAAGAACCCCTTTACAATACAAAGCCCCCCCTGCAAAGAACCCCTTTACAATACAAAGCCCCCCCGCAAAGAACCCCTTTACAATACAAAGCCCCCCCCTGCAAAGAACCCCTTTACAATACAAAGCCCCCCCCTGCAAAGAGACCCTTTACAATACAAAGCACCCCCCCTGCAAAGAACCCCTTTACAATACAAAGCCCCCCCCCCTCCGCAAAGAGCCCCTTTACAATACAACCCCGGCCCCCTCCAAAGAACCCCTTTACAATACAAAGCCCCCCCCCTCCCCTCCAAAGAACCCCTTTACAATACAAAGCCCCCCCCTGCAAAGAACCCCTTTACAATACAAACCCCCCCGCAAAGAACCCCTTTACAATACAAAGCCCCCCTGCAAAGAACCCCTTTACAATACAAAGCCCCCCCCGCAAAGAACCCCTTTACAATACAAAGCCCCCCCTGCAAAGAACCCCTTTACAATACAAAGCCCCCCCTGCAAAGAGCCCCTTTACAATACAAAGCCCCCCCCCTGCAAAGAGCCCCTTTACAATACAAAGCCCCCCCCCCTGCAAAGAACCCCTTTACAATACAAAGCCCCCCCCCACAAAGAACCCCTTTACAATACAACCCCCGCCCCCTCAAAATAACCCCTTTACAATACAAAGCCCCCCCCCTCCCCTCCAAAGAACCCCTTTAAAATACAACCCCCGCCCCCCTACCTTTTTAGGAGGAGAGCGGAGGAGGAGGAACTGTTTACAGCAGAGGATGTGAGAGAGACTGTCACTCCCGAGCCCTGAATACACAGCGGTCGGCGGGAACTGCAGAAGTTACTGTGCTAGTTAAAGAGCAGGTGATTGGTTGATAGGCAGTCCTAGCAACCAATCGCCTTCTCATTAACCAGCACAGTAACTTCTGCAGTTCCCGCCGAGGCGCCGACCGCTGTGTATTCAGGGCTCGGGAGTGACAGTGAGTCTCTCTCACATCCTCTGCTGTAAACAGTTCCTCCTCCTCCGCGGCGGAAGCAGTCTGGCGGCCGGTGTAATGTGAGAATTACCTACCCCGTGAGAAAAACCTACCCTCGTCACTTCCGGCCAGGAACAGCTGAGCAGCGCAGCAGTGCGCATGCTCACAGCCCCGGCAACCTAATGTAACAGCTGAGGAGCTGAGTAGTGCGCATGCGCACTAGTATGAAATTATCACTGATCCGTGAAAAAAACCTACCCACGCCGCGCTTACATTAAAACATCTCGGCTGCAATATGAGTCATCTCCGCTCCTTTCCCTGTGACTTCCCTCATCTCGGCTAGTAAATATAAAATCGGCTGGCGTGATTTATCTTTTCATACACCTGCCGCCACTTTTATATTTACTAGCCGAGATGAGGGAAGTGACAGGGGTAGGAGTGGAGATGACTGGTATTGCAGCACAGCTGTTTTAATGTAAACGCTGCATTACAAACAGTGCCGTGCAACCGGAAGTGACGAGGGTAGGTTTTTCTCACGGGTAGGTAATTCTCACGGAACACCGACCCCGGGTGTCACCCTGATCTTCCCTGACACCCCCCTAATGTGTGGCACCCGGGGCGGACCGCCCCCCCGCCCCCCCTATTGGTACGCCACTGGATCGGTCAGAAAATAAAAGGAAGTGTAATTACTTATACCGTTTGCTCCTTCTGCTATAGCTAACATCATGGCAGTTTCGGGGACAGGTATCTGGCTCATCCTTCTTGTTATGATATTGGCTTATCTAAGAACAGACATACTCATGTTGTCACTGTTTTTTATATTCCTCTGTGGATTGCAAATTCACCATACTGATCACTCCAAGATCACATTTCACCTGCAAATGACCCTGAAACCAGATGTAAAAATTCAAGGTCCTGTAAAACAAATTGGTGTAGGTTCAGAGGGTACATTTTGCTCTTTAGAATGCATCCTTCATTAATAGGCACAGGTTACCTGGGAAATGAGTTTAATATGATGATAATGGTTAGCATACAGAATTTTTATGTAAAACTAAGAATGAGATGAATCCAACATGTGCAGACCATGGTGTCAGTATTTAGTGTAGCACCCTCCTAGGGAGGTGCTAGAAGAGAGTATAGTTTTTGGCCTTTTCTGCTTACCAGGAAGATTTTTAGGTAAATGTTATAGTGTTCTCTGCCTACCAGGGAGCAGGATCTATTGATCATGGTGCTCAGGTGCAGCTCAGCTTGTCTGAATATTTTACACTGGTCCAATAGGGAGGCATATTGGACAGAGGGAGGAAAACTGACAAGTGAGGGCACAGGCATTGTTACAGCCCTAGCGATTGGTAGAGGAAAGTGCTTTGTTGCATGCTGGGTGACTGTATAAATGCAAGGGGCACAAGTGCTTGGGGTCTTCGGCTGGTGAGCACTGTCCCGGAGGGAGGGGGCGGCTGCTCCTTCTCTGTAGAAGTTGCCTTGGGTGGTTGACCTGAGGGCCTGAAAGTCAGAGGTCCTGCAGAGCTTACTAGAAGAGAGACACCAGGAAGGATCCTATTCTGCCTACAGTGAGTACAGATCAGTGTCATGGCGCCTGTCCTATGAGGGCCACCCCTTCAAGTAGAAGAGCCAGTGGATGGGTGTCAGTCAAGGGGATGCTAGAGAGTGTCCTGAAGATAATGTAGTTGCATCAAGTCTGCTGCTAGAGAGAGCAAGAAGAATTAATTCTTCCATAAAAGTAGCAGTATAGTAAAAGCAGTGTGTCTGCTTTCACAAGTAATCCGGTGAGGCCCAAGTGAGAGTTGTCCTTATCCACTGTGAACAGTTCAGTTGGAGTATCCCACTATTCCCTTCTCCCATCCAAGTTCCCCAATAAATACAAAAATCTGGACTGTTTATTGAGTAAGGAGGGATATGTGAAAACCCCCCAGCAACTGTCTGCAGGTATTCAGAGGGAGGCCTGAGAAGTCAACACACATCAAACCCTACGGGAACAGTGCTACATTAGGATTTGCTTTGGATTTACAAGAATAACGATGCGATAAAAGAAAACACTTCAGATTACTTTTAAATTTGGAATAGCAGCTTCACTCTATTACAGGCAGTCATGACTTGCAAAGGTTAGGATTGTTTAACCACTTCAGCCCTCGGAAGGTTTTACCCCCTTAAAGCGGAGTTCCGGGCACAAAATCGACCTAATCGATTTTGTGCCCATCCGCTGACTCTTCTTCACCTGAAAAGGAATTGGATAGTTAGGATTATTTTATTTTTTTACTCACCTTGTATTCGTAGAAAGAAATACTCACCTATTCTCCACTTCCTCCCTCTGTGGCCACGGCCCGCGCCGTCACTTCCGGTTTGCAATGATTCCTGGGAGCTGAACGTCATCGCTCCCAGGAATCAATGCGACGGCACCGGCCCTGCTCGTCACTTCCGGTGCGACGCCGCATTCCCTGCTAAACAGCTTCTGGGCATGCCCAGAAGCTGTGTAGGAATGCGGCGCCGCACCGGAAGTGACGAGACGGGCCGGTGCAGGCGCATTCTGGGAGAAGAGGACACGGAAGAGGACGCAGAAGAGGATTGCGCCGGCTTCAGCTGCCCACAACAGAGATGGCAACGCTGGAGAAGAAATTTTATAAGTGAGTATTTCTTCTTGCAGGTAAGAGCGAACCGGGACAGATCAGAGGCTAGCCATTGTGGAATGTGCTAGCCCTGACTGTCCCGGGGGTATGTTTATTGAAAAAATGTTTTTGTGCCCGGAACTCCGCTTTAATGACCAGGCCATTTTTTGCAATACGGCACTGTGTTGCTTTAACTGACAATTGCCCGGTCGTGCGACGCTGTACCCAAATAAAATTGATGACCTTTTTTCTCCACAAATGGAGCTTTCTTTTTATGGTATTTGATCACCTCTCTCGTTTTTATTTTTTGCGCTATCAAAAAAAGACTGACAATTTTGAAAAAACACATTATTTTTTACTTTCTGCTATAAAACGTATCCAATAAAAAAATAAATAAAAAAAAATAAAATTTCTTTATCAGTTTAGGCCAATTTGTATTCTGCTACAGATTTTTGGTAAAAAATCCCAGAAAGCATATATTTGAAATGGTTTACGCAAATGTTATAGTGTTACAATGTATGGGATAGATTTATAGACTTAACTTTTTTATTGTTTATTAGTATTGGCGGCGATCAGCAATTTTTAGCGGGACTGCGACATAGAGCTTCCACTCTAGCATCTCGTTGGCAGTCAAGTGATTCAGGCAGATAAGCTCATTTTATTCATGTTACCTGTAAGCAGTTTTTTGGCAAAAGAAAATAAATGGTGTTTCTTGAGGTTTTGCACTATGGTTTTCTTTTTGCTTTTTCCTGGTACTTATGAGTGATCAGTCTGCCCTGTATGGATTCACACCGAATTGGCATGATCTTGCAATTTCTGAGGATTTCTGGAGGAGCGATTTGGTGGATCCTTTGAGCCTTCTTTTATTAGTAGGACGGTAGCGGCAGTGTGGTTGGGGTCACTCTCTCTCTCTGGTGGTGGTGGCACTTCAAGAAGACCAATCAGCTGGACCTTACCTTTTACCTTTGGACTTTTTATATAGCGCTGCCTTTCAATTTTATATCTAGAACTTACCCAGACGAAAAAAGCACTGCTTGAGGATCTGAATCATAAAACTCGATGCAAATAGATACTAAACCAAAAACTTTTCTATGAACAAGGGAACAAATGAGGGAGATTACTAGGCAGTTTTTACAGGACAGTGGTTAGTATAGCTTCTTTGAAGTGTTATGCATTTGTGTTACAGATTTAAATACATTGTTTCAGTTTCATTAAGGTAACAATATTTTGGGTGCATCAAAACAAAAGGTATGCAAAGTTGGTTTTCTTTAAAAAATAGAAAAGCCTTTTGTTTTAATACACCTGGAATATATTTATCTAATTTAGATGAAAATTCAGTTGGACTTTAAAGTGGAAGTCTGAAAATGAAGTAATGCTAGATCAATTTATGCTGGCCACTTTTGCAGGTATAGATATGCAAAACATTAAAAATAAGTTTCTACACTGTTTAAAATCCAAAAATATACTCTCTCACCCTGCTCTGCACATGCTCAGTTGCTTTCAATTTTAGGAATTTTTAGGCACTGCTGAATTGGAAAGGCTGATCTGCTGACAGTCTTAAAGCAATATTAAACCCTCCTATCCTTTACAGCCAAGGAAACTGCTTCTGTTCGATCTGAAACTGACATGGTGCTGCACATGCGATAAGTTATAACACCAGCCATTTGAGGGTTTGACAGTTTTATTAAATCGGAGTTCCAGACACCTGTCAAAAAAATAAAAGTCAGCAGCTACAAAAAGTGTAGCTACTGACTTTTAAAAAAACAGCCACTCACCTGTCCCAGGAACCAGCAGTGCACTCAGCCTAGCCATCTTCATCCTCTGTCCTCCGTCGGCGGTGGCGCCGGCGCCGGCATCAATGGGCACCCGGCTGTGGGAACTGTCAGTCTTCTGGGACCTGTCAGTGTCCCAGAAGACTGCAGGGGGGGGGGTGGGGGGAGGGAGGAATGAGAATTTCTGTTGCCGAGTGCTGCGGCATTCGGAACGGAAGTGGGAGCAGGTACCTGTCAAAATCGGGTACTTGTCCCCCCCCCCTCCACTCTTCAAAAGTGCCAATTGTGCAAGAGGAGCGGGGGACGAGTCCTAAAAGCGGAATTTCCTCTTTTGGGTGGAGTTCGACTGTAAGAGCACAAGCAATTGCGACAGTTAGCAATCCTTTTTGAAACTGTTAAATCGATGGCTTTAGTTCCGCTTAATGATTTCCTGCTGTTCAGGGGCTCTGGGCTTCAGCAAAATGGCAGCCTCCAGCAAGAAGAAACAGGAGCATTGCTGGAAATAATTTACAGCACAAACTAATTTTGGTAGCATAATTATTAATGTGGAATGTACACTCACCAGCCACTTTATTAGGTACACCTTGCTTGGACCCCCTTTTGCCTTCAGAACTGCCTTAATTCTTCGTGGCATAGATTCAACAAGGTGTTGGAAACATTCCTCAGAGATTTTGGTCCATATTGACATAATAGCATCATGCAGTTGCTGCAGATTTGTCAGCAGCACATCCAATAATACAAATCTCCCGTTCAACCACATCCCAAAGGTGCTTTATTGGATTGAATTCTGGTGACTGTGGAGGCCATTGTACATTGAAGTCATTGTCATGTTCAATAAACCAGTGGTGAGATGATTTGAGCTTTGTGACATGGTGCATTATCCTGCTGGAAGTAGCCATCAGAAGATGGGTACACTTTAGTCATAAAGGGATAGACATGGTCAGTAACAATACTCAGGTAGGCCGTGGTGTTTAAACGATGCTCAATTGGTACTAAGGGGCCCAAAGTGTGCCAAGAAAATATCCCCCACACCATTATACCACCACCACCAGCCTGAACCTTTGATACAAGGCATCAAGGATGGATCAATGCCATTGTTCAATTTTGGTGAGCCTGTGCAAAATGTAGCCTCAGTTTCCTGTTCTTAGCTGACAGGAATGGCACCCGGTGTGTTCTTCTGCTGCTTTAGCCCATCTGCTTCAAGGTTTGATGTGTTGTGCATTTAGAGATGGCATTCTGCATACCTTGGTTGTAGAGCTGCACGATTAATCGTATGAAAATCGCGATCTCGATTCACCCCCCCTGGCGATCTAAACCTGACATATGCTCGATTTTTGCATAGCGAGTGAGGAAGCCGAGAGAACAGCTGTGGAAAAAAAAAAAAAGCCTTCCGCAAACAAACGCCTATATCAGCATTAAGGCCCCCGATCACACTGGGGCGATCCGACTTCCCGGGGTGACCTCCGAGGTCACGGTGCGAGCAGCGCGCCGCGACCTCAGAGCGGCCGGCACGGACTTCATAACATTGAAGTCTATGACGGTCGCTCCGGGTCGCCCCAAAGAAGCTCCGGACCCTTTTTCTAAGTCGGAGCGACTTGTGTCGCTCCTATTAGAACTGGTCCGCAGCTTCCCTATGGAAGGCGACCTGTGAGGCGACCAGGTCGCCTCACAGGTCGCCCCAGTGTGAACGGGGACAAAGCTGCGGACCCGTTCTAATAGGAGCGACACAAGTCGCTCCGACCTAGAAAAAGGGTCCGGAGCTTCTTTGGGGCGACCAGGAGGCGACCGCCATAGACTTCAATGTTATGAAGTCCGTGGCGGCCGCTCCGAGGTCGCGGCGCGCTGCTCGCACCGCGATCTCGGAGGTCGCCCCTGAAAGTACCGTCTCTCCTATGTGAACCAGCGCTTAGTCTCCCAGTAACTATAAACAAAATGATTACATTGTATCTTTTCCTTCCCTCTGCCAGGGAGAAAGGAAGTTTAACCTCTTAAAGACTAGACCTTTTTCTGACACTTGTTGCTTGCAAGTTAAAAACAGTTTTTTTTGCTAGAAAAGTACTTAGAACCCCCAAACATTTTATATATTTTTTTAGCAGAGACCCTACAGAATAAAATGGCGATTGTTGTAATATTTTATGTCACACTGTATTTGCGCAGCAGTCTTTCAAACGCAATTAATAGACTTTAATGAATAAAAAAAAAACGTAACAGTAAAGTTATCCCAATTTTTTTTTTGTTAAACAGAGAATCGTGAGAGAATCGTGATCTTTATTCCAAGCTAAAAAATCGTGATTCTCATTTTGGCCAGAATCGTGCAGCTCTACTTGGTTGTAATGAGTGGTTATTTGAGTTATTGTTGCCTTTCTATCATCTCAAACCAGTCTGCCCATAATCCTCTAACCTCTGATATCAACAAGGCATTTTCTTCCACACAAATGCCACTCAGTGAACATTTTCTTTTTTTCGCATCATTCTCTGTAAATCCTAGAGATGGTTGTGCATGAAAACCCTAGTAGATCAGTTATTGAAATACTCAGAACGGCCCATCTGGCACCAACAACTATGCCACATTCAAAGTCACTTAAATCCCCTTTCTTCCCCATTCCGATGCTCAATTTCAACTTCAGCAAGTCATCTTCATCACATCTAGATGCCTAAAGGCATTGGGTTGCTGCCATGTGATTGGCTGATAAGAAATTTGTGTTACCAAGCAATTGAACAGGTGTACCTAATAATGTGGCCTGTGAGTGTATGTTCCTTGCTAAAGAACAATATTTTTTTTATCGAGTTTTTATGGGTAAAGTTCTGCTTTAAGCCCCGGTTCACACTAGGGCGACCTGTGAGGCGACCTGGTCGCCTCACAGGTCGCCGCAGGTCGCCTCCCATAGGGAAGCTGCGGACCCGTTCTAATAGGAGCGACACAAGTCGCTCCGACCTAGAAAAAGGGTCCGGAGCTTCTTTGGGGCGACCAGAAGGCGACCGCCATAGACTTCAATGTTATGAAGTCCGTGGCGGCCGCTCCGAGGTCGCGGCGCGCTGCTCGCACCGCGATCTCGCAGGTCGCCCCTGGAAGTAGCGTCGCGGTAGTGTGAACCGGCGCTTAAGGTATGACTGAAGGCAACGCTTTTTTTTTCTTAAAAAAGAGTAGAGAAGGATTTGAATCCCTGCTGAATTTGTATTGCTGTGTGTCCCCTAATGGGGAGATTCACCATCCTTGCTTTTTTCTGGTGACTGTCATCACCAAAATGAAAGCAAAACCCAAAGTTTAAGTGGTCACCATAACAGGGAGAGAAAGGAAATCTTCCAAAGGGGACACTAGTTCTGATGATGACAGTGACTACCAGGGATTTCCCCCACTTTGGAGGGATCTCATCTCACTCCCTGCTGTGGCTATGGGAAGTGAAATCTCCCTAGTGGTGAAGTGTAAACCTGACATCCTTTACTCTATGCAAAATGGAAGAAAAATCTGTTTCCTTCATTTCTACTTTAGGAGAAAAATACATTTTAGATGTGCTGTACCCTACAGTGTTATAAACTATATTTATGAGGACTGAATGCATTCCATAAGTTTAATCCTAGACATTTCCGTCCCGCCTTCATGGCTTAATGTTTGAGATATTGCAATGTGTCATCTGATAGCAAACACAAGGAGAAGGGGATTTTGGTCACACACACACACATAATTATTTCATTGCAACAAATAGAAAAAAGTTGGCATTGGTAACATAGAAATACATATGTTTTTTTCTTTATCAAAGCGTTGTCTGCTGTTTTAATTCAGGTAAGATAAATTATTTTCACCATATAAAGTGCTTTCTCTTACGTCCTCCGACAGTCGCCGCCTCTTCATATTCGTCACATATGGGGTATTAGACTTTGCTCCGAAGGAGTAGCTAGGCAACAGAATATGTTAACAATAAAGCTTTAACATATCCCACCCTCAAGGGGTGGTCCCCTCAGTCAATACCCTCCTACTTCCTGCAACCATATCTCAGTTTTAATGTCTAGCTTGTCAGGAGTGGCTGGCTCTCTCTGTGCTGGGACTTTTTGTCCCAGACTCTTTCTTCTTTTTAATATTTTGTTTGAGTTTTTTCTCTACCTTTACTTAGCTGTTATTTTTGTCAGCATTAGTTAGTTCTTCGGACGAAGAGGATCATGCGGACTGGGTCTCGGGCTGATCCCCCTGATCGCAGGTCGTGGGTCAGTGGCTTCCCAGTCTGCCATCGAGCGTTCAGCCAGGTAACGCTCCTGGCACAGTGAACGACCCATCCCTGTTCGGTGCAGGGATGATTGGTGAGGTGGCTACCTCACCGGACGCTGTGCGGTTTCTTAACCGCCATTGTGTGCGTCTTGAATTGCGACTCTCCCTGCCTCATGTGCAGCGGCTTGTTCGCCTGTGCGGGTTCCCCACGCCATGTGAGGTAAGTGTATCTATGTGGGGACCTGTCTGTCTGGGGGGGGTCTCAGTCTGGGACTGTGTAACCTGCCTTTAATCACACTGCTTGTCTCCCTATCTCTCGGCTGCATGCTGTGGGCTGCAAGGGGGGGGGGGAGCTGTATGACACTGTGTGTGTCAGGCTGGGCAGTGTGGGAAGCTGTGTGCTGTGGGGCATGTTTTTATGGCATGTTGGGGCATATACAGCGATCGCTGCGGCGATCTAACATGTATCCATATAATGGGATGGACTTGTGTGTGTTTTTATGCACTATGGAGCGGCGATTTCGGCGCCAAACGACGCCATTTTACCGGCGCCCGCTCCGGCCGCATGGTTTACATGCACGGCGGCCATTTTCTTGTAGCCTCCATAGGCTTACATAGAGCGCCCTGGCAGCATCACTTCCTCTTTCCTGGAACACCGATCGAGGCAGCAGCAGCAGCGGGGTCTCCTCAGGTTTTATCCTTCTATTCCTGTTGTCCATTGCCTGTATTCAGTCTGTATATTCCCTGTGGGGGTCTCATTGTGCCTGAGTGTGGTGCGGTGGGCTGCGCTTGCCGCGCTTGCTGAAAGGGGGCAGTTAACCCTTGGTTGTCTGGCATACAGGGGCAATGGATTCTCAGGAGGGCAAGTTTCCCACAGTATTGGTGGAAAGCCAGGGGACCGCTGTTTCCCCCCCAGGGGGGGATTTAGCCACTATTGTGGCTGGCCTTGCTGCCCAGGTGCAAATGCTGGTGGCTGCTCAATCTACTAAACGGCCCAGAGTTGCTCTGTCCTCTGATTCTGAGGGTGAAGGTGATGGGGCTGTTCTGGCAGGGACCCCCTTATCGGGGTCCCGCTCCTCTCTTGATCTAGTGGGGTCTGAGGTGGAGGCTGATGTTGAGGGGGTCGATAATTCTCCCCCTGGCTCGCCTGAAGAGCTTGCAATCATGGATGAGTTGATTGCTTCCATTAAGCAAACGCTGCGTTTGCAGGACGAAGTGTGTCCCCCCGCTGCCTTGGCGGCTTATGGGACGCAGAGAAAACGCAGGACGCCGCAGGTTTTTCCCTGCAATGCTGATTTTCAGCGCGCTGTTAAGGATCAATGGCGCGATCTGCGCAAACCTTTTGCGGTACCAAGTAAATTCAAGCTGCGTTATCCTTTCTCGCCTGCCACTGATGAACGGTGGTGTGTGCCCCCGCCAGTGGATCATGCAATTGCGGTTTTGAACAAAGCCACTGCGATTCCTGCAGAGGGTTCCCCTGTTTTCCGTGATGCCACGGATAGGAGACTGGAGTCTCTTGCCCGTCATACTTATTCTGTTACGGGTTCTATGCTTAAGGCTCTGTTTGCTTCTCTCATGGCGGCCCAGGCGATCGCTAGTTGGACGCAGATGCTTAGGCGCGTCCTAGTGGCCGATTCGGCCTCGGCGGCGACCCTGGATATGGTGGATCAGATCCACCAGGGTGTCATGTATCTGTGTGATGCGGACCTGGACTTGATTCCGTTGGCTGCACGTGTGCACAGCGTGGCGGTGTTGTCTCGCCGCCTGGTTTGGTTGAAATGTTGGTCGGTGGACCAATCTTCACGTAAAACCTTAGCCAATCTGCCTTATGATGGGTCTCGCCTTTTTGGGGAGTCCCTGGATGTGTTGATTAAGGGGATCACCGGGGGTAAGAGCACTCTCTTGCCCCATTTCCCCAAGGCTAAGGGGGCTTCTGGGAAGAAGCATGCACATTTTCGGCCCCCTCAGGGGTCCTTTCGTGCCTTTCGGCCGCACTACAAGGGCAAACCGTTCAAAGGCCAAGGCTCTCAGAAGAAGCCCTGGTCTGGGAAACAGAAGTCCGGCCAATCCGGACCTGCGGCCCATAACAGTTCGGCCTGAAGGGGCGCCCTCACCCAGTTTTGGGGTGGGGGGACGCTTGCTCGGTTTTCTTCAGCCCTGGTTGGCCCGTGTGCGGGACAGATGGGTTCTGGAAATCGTTCGATCTGGCTACAAGATCGAGTTTCTCTCTCGGCCGGAGAGCAGATTTTTTCCCTCAAATCTACAACTGTCTCCAGAGCGCCTGCGGGATCTGCACCTGGCGGTGCGGGACCTGAGGGCTCAGGGTGTGGTGGTTCCGGTGCCTCATCGGGACAGATTTCGGGGGTTTTATTCCAATCTGTTCACCGTGCCCAGGAAGGAGGGCAAGGTTCGTCCGATTCTGGACTTGAAAGCTCTGAACCGCTCTGTGCGGGTTCGCAAGTTCCGCATGGAGTCCCTGCGCTCGGTGGTGGCTGCCCTGGTTCCGGGGGAATTCATGGCCTCCATCGATTTGAAGGATGCGTACCTTCACATCCCCATATTCGAGGGGCATCAGAGATACCTTCGATTTGCCATTGCGGAGGATCACTACCAGTTCGTGGCGTTGCCCTTTGGGCTCGCCTCGGCTCCGCGGGTCTTCACCAAGGTGCTTGCACCGGTTCTGGCATTGTTGAGGGCCCAGGGCATTTCTGTCCTGGGGTATCTGGACGACATTCTGATTCGGTCTGCGACCAGTCAGGGTCTGGAGAAGGACCTGTCTGTCACACTGCAAACTCTGCAGGAGTTCGGTTGGACGATAAATGTTCCAAAGTCGACACTGAGTCCGTCGGTTCGTCTTCCCTATCTGGGAATGATACTGGACTCGGTGCAGGCGAAGGTCTTCCTGCCGGAAGACAAACTCAGGACTCTTCAGGAGGAAGTCAGGTCCCTCAGGGACGTTCCACACTCGTCTCTGCGGACGTGTATGAGATGTCTGGGATTGATGGTCTCGGCCTTCGAGGCGATTCCTTTCGCTCAGTTTCACATGCGGGGTCTCCAAGCGGAGATCCTGTCCAAGTGGGACGGGCGACCTCAATCTCTGGATCTTCAGATCTCGTTGAGTCATCGCACCAGGGACAACCTTCTGTGGTGGCTCCAGTCCCCGTTGGTGTCCGGGGGCAGGTCGTTTCGTCCGATCTCGTGGACGATAATCACTACGGATGCCAGCCTGTCGGGCTGGGGTGGTGTTCTGGGCGTTCTGTCCGCCCAGGGGACCTGGTCGGAGGGGGAGTCTTCCCTCCCGATCAACATTCTGGAATTACGTGCGATAAGGCTCTGTCTTCATCGCTGGACGGACCGGCTGCAGGGCTGCCCGGTTCGGGTGCAGACGGACAATGCCACGGCGGTGGCCTACATCAACCACCAAGGGGGCACCAGGAGTGCCCGAGCGGCTCGAGAAGTGGCCGACATTCTGACTTGGGCCGAGACTCATGTCCCGGCGATAACGGCGGTTCACATTCCGGGAGTGGAGAACTGGCAGGCGGACTATCTGAGTCGCCAGACCCTGGATCAGGGGGAATGGTCTCTCCATCCGGCTGTCTTCCAGATGTTGTGCGCGAAGTGGGGTCTTCCAGATGTGGACCTGTTCGCGTCTCGCCTCAACTACAAGGTGAAGAGGTTCGTGGCAAGGACGCGCGACCCTCGGGCGGACGCGTCGGACGCGTTAGTGGCCCCGTGGCATCAGTACAGGCTGATGTACGCTTTTCCACCGATTCAGTTGCTGTCCAGGTTCCTTCGCAGGTTACACTCGGAACGCAGCACGGTGATTCTTGTGGCACCGGACTGGCCTCGCCGGTCCTGGTACGCAGACCTCGTGAATCTGGCGGTCGACGCCCCCTGGCGTCTGCCTCTTCGAGACGATCTACTGTCTCGAGGGCCGATTTACCATCCTGCTTTACAGTCGCTGGCTTTGACGGCCTGGCTGTTGAGACCGAGGTCCTGAAGGAGAAGGGTCTCTCTCCAGAGGTCGTTCATACCTTGATCAACGCGAGGAAGTCTTCCTCGGGAAAGGTTTATTACCGTACTTGGAAGGCCTATTTTGCCTGGTGTGAGTCCAGGGGGTTTTCACCCCGCACGTACTCGGTTTCCCGTGTGCTGTCTTTCCTTCAGACGGGTGTCGATCAGCGTTTGGCGCTGGCCACGATAAAGGGTCAGGTGTCTGCGCTGGCCGTTCTGTTTCAACGTCCCGTGGCTTCCAACTCCTTGGTTGGCACTTTTATTCAGGGTGTGCGGCATCTGGTTCCTCCTAGGAGGGATCCTTTGCCCCCCTGGGACTTGAATCTAGTTCTTTCTGTGTTACAACGTGCTCCTTTTGAACAGATCAGGGAGATCTCGTTGTCTCTGTTGTCCAAAAAGGTCGCCTTTTTGGTGGCGATCACTTCGGCTCGCAGAGTGTCGGAACTGGCGGCTTTGTCCTGCGAGTCTCCGTACCTGGTTGTTCATTTGGATAAGGTGGTCTTGCGACCTAATCCTTCTTTTCTGCCGAAACGAGTTTCGGAATTCCATCTTAACGAGGATATTGTTTTGCCTTCGTTGTGCACGAAGCCTAAACATCCAAAGGAGGTGAGATTGCACTCTCTGGATGTTGTTCGGGCGATTAGGGTTTACCTTAAATCGACTGAGTCTTTTCGTAAGACGGACTCCTTGTTTGTTCTTCCAGAGGGTCCTCGGAAGGGCATGGCGGCTTCGGCCTCTACCATCGCCAAATGGATCAGGCAGACCATTGAACAGGCCTATGCCTTGCAGGGGAAGGTTCCCCCTGTGCCTGTGAAGGCGCACTCTACTAGATCGCTGAGTACGTCTTGGGCCTGCCGTCATGGGGCTTCTGTAGCCCAGGTGTGTAAGGCGGCGACTTGGTCGACCGTGCACACTTTCACGAAATTCTACAAAGTAGATGTTCAGGCATCGGCGGATGCTTCCTTTGGCCGCAAGGTTCTTAGTGCGGCTGTTCCATAGGGTCCCTTGTTGGGGACTCCTGGCTGTTGGGATATCTTTGTATTCCCTGTTTTTTTTGTCTTTTCCTGGGTTGTTGCTCCTGTTGAGCACTCATTTTTGCTGTTGCCCAGCTGGTTTCCTTCCTTTGGTAAGGTTCCTTTCTTTGATGTGGAGACTGCGTTGCCTTTCGGCGCGGATGCGTTTCCCACCCCTCATGTTTGCACTGCTTTGGGACGTCCCCATATGTGACGAATATGAAGAGGCGGCGACTGTCGGAGGACGTAAGAGAAAACGGAATTTTTGTAAAATCTTACCTGTAAAATTCCTTTCTCTGAGTCCTCCGACAGTCGCCGCCCCCGCCCCTCTTTTGGGGTTTGAATGTATACTCTACTGCTATTCCACTAAAACTGAGATATGGTTGCAGGAAGTAGGAGGGTATTGACTGAGGGGACCACCCCTTGAGGGTGGGATATGTTAAAGCTTTATTGTTAACATATTCTGTTGCCTAGCTACTCCTTCGGAGCAAAGTCTAATACCCCATATGTGACGAATATGAAGAGGCGGCGACTGTCGGAGGACTCAGAGAAAGGAATTTTACAGGTAAGATTTTACAAAAATTCCGTTATTTTCACTTCTTCAATGTTTAACCTTCCATTTACCATGTAAAGGTAAAATATTTTATATATAGTTTGAGAAAACTTTTTTATTTATCAGTTCTTTACCAAAGCCAAAACTAAAGAGTTGTTTTTACATTTATACAATTCCACAAATCACATATTAGTCAGGACATTACAGTACAATGTTTATGACAGTATCACTTGTCCAGCAGGAGGGTGGCTAGAAATTTTGTCAGTTCGGTAAACCTATCTGTTTAAATAGTGGCTGTATTTTAAAGGCTAAGTTTACCTTTTAAAGAAAATAGTCTATACAGTCAAAGGGCTCCAGCATGTATGTGCAGCTTTCTAAAATTTTAATTATTTATATTGTTATACCTGTATACCTGTATGCTATTTTATTGCCGCCCAGAAGGCTGGCTGAAAAACTTCCAGTCAGCAATCTCCATGTCCTGCTGTATTGCTGGGTTGCAAAAAACATTCTTCACTCCTGTAATGCTGCTAGGGAGTAAGCAAATGTTTTTAAGTCCCAGTAACAAGAAAGAAAATGGATATTGCTGACTGGGAGTTTTTTGGCCAGGTTGCTGGAGCGGGGGGGGGGGGGGGGGGTTGTGTAACGCTCCTGTTCTTTGACAGCTGCTGGTCTCATTCCAGCATCCTGGTTTTGACTATGATGCATCCCTGTCTGTCTGTCCCACCTGCAAGGTGATTGATGTGTCCAGTCTCTGGGTGGAGACCAAACCTGATTTAAGCCAGCCAAGCCTGCAGTCTCATGCTTGTGATAGCGTGTGTAATACGTGCTCAAGCTCTCTGTCTGTCACAAACTCTACCTGCTTTTTGACTATGGATTGACCCCGATGTTTCCAAACCTTGCCTACCTTGTGCCTGGACTATCATTGAACCACTCTGCCTTGTCTGCAAACCACAAGTAACCTTTTGCTTTGCTCAGTTTACGCCTGTCCCAGTGTGGTCATCAGGCACTATAGCATTGTAAGTTTGAAAAAAGGAGTGGGTTTGACGCTGCTATATACGTACTTCTATACTTCTATAATGTTAGACTAAGATTATTATAAATCCTACCATGCCAGAATTCAATGCCTACTAACATATATGGAAAAAATATATAGAAAAAATATATATATGTATATTAAAATATGTGCAAAAAAGCAAGTGCCCAGTGAAAGTGACCAATGCTACATAACATTAAAAAACACGATCAGTTATACCAGGGGTGTCAAACTCAATTTCATTGCGGGCCGCATCAGCGTTATGGTTGCCCTCAAAGGGCCGGTTATATCTGTAGGATTAGATGTGCAGAGAACCGCACGCCCCCATACACCCTTACATGAGATGTCAAGAACCCCCCCACCATCAGAAGTCAAGAGCCACCCACCCTTCCTTACATCACAATGCACCCCCTTACCTTGTGCTGCTGCCAGAAAGAAGATGCGGGTGGATCTGGGAAAAAGTGTAGGGTCTGGTGGACAACCAGAGGAGGGCTGGAGTCAGCTTCCAGAGTCTACTGAATGCTGAGACCAGGGAAGGCAAAGGCGAGGTGTTGCGGCTGCACAGAAAGGTGCAGGATCTGCAGGAGGTGTTTTTCCCTCCTCTCTGCTACGGACTGCTGAGAAGAGGGGGGGTGGGCAAAGATGAGCCTTTCTGCAGCTGTAGAGAGGAGTGCAGGATCTGGCAAAGGAGTTCTGTCCTCTCTGCTGTGACTGTCGACTACAGAGAGAAGGGGGTGCCGCAGCTGCAGGAGAGGTGCAAGGGCCACATGTAATGGCCTGGGGGGGCCGCATTCGGCCCGCGGGCCTTGTGTTTGACACCTGTGAGTTATACCATAAATATATATAAATAATTAGTGACCTAAATCATGTAACGTGATCAGTGCTACCAATCATAAGTTCTTATATGATAGAAATAGTCCATCCAATAATCCAATTCTCCACTCTTAATATATCGACACTGAAAGTTCCTCTAATAGTGCTGCTCTAGGGGCAAGAACTGGTGATTTTGCAGCAGAAGATTTTCAATTTTAGGAACATTTCATTTCCAGTCGTTCGCGGACTCAAATTGACAATCATTTTCGATTGCGGTGATGAGAAATTTTGAAGAAGCAGGATGGAAGTTGTTTCTTACATTTCAACCAG
Source organism: Pelophylax lessonae (assembly GCF_965119305.1). NCBI lineage: Eukaryota > Metazoa > Chordata > Amphibia > Anura > Ranidae > Pelophylax > Pelophylax lessonae. The sequence goes on along the minus strand of NC_138768.1, from coordinate 622,897,683 downwards.
TGAATGTAATTTTAATTCAGGAAAGTCCAAATCGAATATTAAAAAAGAAAGTACTTTCGAGAGACAATCATTAAGGTGTTACTAAACCCAGAACTGTAAAATCAGTCTGTACATGCAGTAAAGCATTCTTGTTACACTCACTGTGGAACTGAAGGGGTTAACCTTATGCATTGTGTAAAAAGGCTGTTTGATCCTGTATGCACAGATCCTCCCCTTCTTGCATTGCCCCCAAAACATTTCTGGATAAGACAGTTAGTGGAGTCAGGCTGCACATGCTCAGTTTGCTGTGTATTGCTGGGGAGTTTTTTTCTTTTTTCATGGGAGAGTGTATGTGATCAGCACAGGGCCAATCAGAACTGTCCAGACAGAGGGTCAGGGGTCTTGCATCCTGATAGGACAGCCAATGCATTATGAAAACTCCTCCTACAAGCTTTAACCAGGCACTGATGGAAGTTAAAAGACTGCTATATACTGCTGATGAGAAAAGGTATTTAGCAGTTTATATGTACTAAAATGTTTGAATTTCCATGTTACGTGTACTGTGGGAGACCAGATAGAGTGAATGCAGGGTCCTGGGTTTAGTAACACTTAAGTTATAGAATATACTGGAAATTTTGTACAATTATTCAAAAATCTAACAGTGTATAGCCAGTTTTTATCTCCAGAAGACTAGGCTACCTAATAGACCAAAAAAAGGTGCAGGGCACAGCAATGCACATCTCTCGGCAAGGCTGCGTGTTGTGATAAAGCGCATATTTTAAGGAAAAAATGTTTAATTTGACAAACTGTATTTTTCTATAATGGCTTTTCCTAATATAGGGTTTATTATAGCAATTTGCTTTAGCCAGGGAGAGATTTTGTGTCAAATCACTAATTATAAGCTTTGGGTGATTCTACGTATAATTTCTGATGCTACTAATAATTTCTGAATCAGTGTACAATAATGACTGCTGCTATAACTGTATTATAACTTCCCAAATAGCAAGAAAGACTTTTGAGTATGATAACAAGCAAGTAGCTGCTTGTGATGCTTATGTGCATAAGAAAAACCCAGACATGTTATATTATGTCAGCCTGATGTAGTCACATAAGAATTTAATGAAACGTCTCTATTCATCTGTGCTGTGTTTTTCTATTGATGAGAGTCAGATAACAGCAGGTCAAGTAATGGATTCTACATATAAACTGGAAGGACAACAGCAACTACAGAGCATATTTGTATTCTGAAGGGATGTAATTAAAGTGAAAGTTTGCACCAATATACCCCCCCCCCCCCCCAACAACAACATTTAAAAATAATTCTTTTTTTTTTGTTGTAATTGTAGCTTTTTATTTACATAAATCATTCTCTGCATTAGGGTATAAACCTTTCTGTGTTCAGCTTGCCCCCCCCCCCGAGCACCCCCTAAATACTTATCTGAGTCAGCTCTCGATCCAGGGCTGTGCCCAAGAAAAGTGTCTCTCTCCTTTTCTCTCCCTCCCCACTAGGCATGGAGGCAGCAGCAGAAACCATTGGCTCCTGCTACTGTCAATAAAATCCTGTTAGGAGGGAGCAGGGGGTGGGGCTGTGAGCCCACCTTGGCATGAGACTGCATGAATGGGGGCGCTCAAAAGGTGGGAGGAGCCTGGATGCTGTCAAGGGACCCTAAAAGATGAGGATCAGAGCTTTTCTGTGCAAAAAAACAACACCTTTACAATCACTTTAACCGGTTGCTGCCCGGCCACAGTACCTTTACATCATGCAGCCTCTTCCGGTTTAGGGGTATGCAGAGATGTACAGTGTCACTATGGTGATGCTGAACTACTCTGAGGAAAGTATGTAAAAATTAAATGGTAAAAAAAGAAAAAAAAATGTTAAAACAATTAAATAAAAAATGATATTCATTTTTTTTAACATACTATCCCTGATCACCGCCACACCAGTCATATGATGATGCTGTACTGCATTGGTGAAAGTATGTGTAAAAAAAAAAAAATAGTGAAACAAACAAATTGTATTCAATTTCTTAATTTAAAAAAAAAATGGTCAAAAAAATGTAAATGTTCTAAAACTCGTCATGTTTCTTACTTAATGCCTCTGACTGTTAATTAGGGGAATGGAGGACCTCAGCTATGAGGAAAGACTACAAGCAGTGAACTTATTCACTCTGGAGAAGAGACGATTGAGGGGGGATATGATATCAATGTGCAAATACTGTACTGGTGATGACCTTAGCATAAGGAACAAAATTTAGAGAAAGGGAATACAATAGACACGTGGCCACTCACTAAAACTAGAGGAAAAACGGTTTAACCATAAAATACGTAAGGGGTTCTTCACTGTCAGAGCAGTAAGGATGTGGAATTCTCTTCCACAAGCAGTGGTATAAGCATGGAGCATCGATAGTTTCAAAAAACTATTAGATGGGCACCTTAAAGACCACAACATAAAGGGGTATATAATGTACGGTTAACACACACACACATCATAGGTTGAACTGGATGGACTGATGTCTTTTTTCAACCTCACTAACTATATAACTATGTAACTGTCTACTTTCCAAAAAGCGGTCATTTGGGGGGCATTTGTACTGCCCTGACATTTTTGGGTTTTAGGAAATGAAATAGGTCATCAGTACATCAGGATTGATCAATTTTCATATATATATATATACCATAGTTTGTGGACGCTATAACTTTCGCACAAACCAATTATTTTTCGCTTATTGGTATTTTTTTTTTCTTTACCAAAATCACTTTGCCTAATTTTACAAAGAAATTAGATTTTATTTGATATGGTTTATAACTTTTTTTTTTCCAACATTTTTTATCTTTTTTCATTTATGTAGCAAAATGGTGATCAAATACCACTGAAAGAAAACTCTACTTGTGCGAGAAAAATGATATAAATTTAATTTGTGTAAAGTGATGAATGACCGTGCAATTGCCAGTTAAAGTAGCAGGGTGCTGAATAGCAAAAAATGGCCTGTTTATGAAGGGGTAAAACCTTCCAGGAGGTCAAGTGGTTAAACCTTACGAACTATGTGACTTTGAAAACAATATGTAAATAGACACAGCACCAGATCTCTGTCTACGCACATGTGAGATCTGGAGCTGCGTCAGTCGGAGGGCCAGCTAAAGAAGCAGGCAGAGAAAGCTGGCTTCCCATGGTGTTAAAAAGAAAGATGGTGGCCTAGGACAGAATGTATAGCAGGACATTGAGGCAAAAGAAGAGGACAACCCTGTATCTACTGAGCTTGAAAGTATTTGATTATGACACAAGAACAGCAACTACAGTGAGGGAAAAATGTATTCGATCCCCGGCTGATTTTGCACTTTTCCCACTGACAAAGAAATGATCAGTCTATAAATTTTAATGGTAGGTTTATTTTAACAGTGAGTGACAGAATAACAACAAAAAATAACAGAAAAATGCATTTAGAAAAAAAAAAAAATATACTTTTTTTGCATTTTATTAACCACTTAAGCCCCGGAAGATTTTACCCCCTTCCTGGCCAGGGCCTATTTTGCGATTCGGCACTGCGTGACTTTAACGAACAATTGCGCGTTCGTGCGACGCTGTACCTAAACTAATTTGACGTCCTTTTTTTCCCACAAACAGAGCTTTCTTTTGGTGGTATTTGATCACCTGTGCGATTTTTTGATCATGCGCTATAAACAAAAAAAGAGCGTAAATTTTGCAAAAATAGCAATATTTTTCACATTTTTTTATATGAAATTCCCAAAAAAAAAATGTAAAAATCTAAATTTTTTAAAATTTTCGGCCAATTTGTTTTATGCTACATATGTTTGGTAAAAAAAAAATCGAAAAAAGCGTATTTTGTTGGTTTGCGCAAAAGTTATCGCGTTTACTAACAAAGGGAAAGATTTTTGTCATTTTCGTTGTTTTTTTTTTAACGCGTAATGGCGGCGATCTGCGATTTTTTTTTTTTGCGGGACTGTGACATTGGGGTGGACAGATCGGACCCTTGACTGATATTTTTGGGGTTACCAGTGACATTTCTACAGTAATCAGTGCTACACATATGCACTGTTACTGTAAAATTACACTGGCAATGAAGGGGTTAACTTTTTTTGAGCGGGAGGGGCTGTGTGTGTCCCTAGGGGCGTGATTCTAACTGTGATTGGCTGTGGCTTGGGCTGTAGGAACAATGATCAACGGTCCTACATAGTAGAACCGTGTGATCATTGTTTCTACACAGGGGAGAATGACAGGCGGCTTGTTTACATCAGCCGCCTGACTTTCTCCTTCTGCAGCGGCGATCGCAGAGTGACCGGCAGACATCGGGTCCGCCGGTCACATACGCGGGGGGGTCCGTGACCACGCGGGAGCGCGCCTCCGGGGGCGCGCGCTCGCTCCCTAGACCCTCACAGGCTAGCGACGTAGATCTACGTTACTTTGCCTGTGAGGAGCTGACTGCCGACGTAAATAGTCGTGTGGTAGTCGGCAAGTGGTTAAGTGAAATAAGTGATCTCATATCAATAAGGAAGATTTCTTGCTCCCAGGTGTCTTCTTTACAGATAACCTATCTGTAGAAAAGACACCTGTCAACAGAAGCGGTCAATTAGATTCCAATCTCTCCACCATGGCCAAGACCAAAGTGCTGTCCAGGGATGTCAGGGACAATATTGTAGACCTACACAAGGCTGGAATGGGCTACAAGACCATCCCCAAGCAGCTTGGTGAGAGGGTGACAACAGTTGGTGCGATTATTCACAAATGGAAGAAACACAAAATAATTGTCAATCTCCCTCGGTCTAGTGCTCCATGCAAAAACTTGTGGAGTTTCAATGATCATAAGAACGGTGAAAAATCAGCCCAAAAGTTGGGAGAAATTTGTCAATGATCTCAAGGCAGCTGGGACCAAAGTCACCAAAAAACAATTGGTAAAATACTACACCAAGAAGGACTGAAATCCTGCAGCACCCGCAAGGTCCCCCTACTCAAGAAAGCACATGTACAGGCCTGTCTGAAGTTTGCTAATGAACATCTGAATGATTCAGAGGCGAACTGAGTGAAAGTGTTGTGGTCAGATGAGACCAAAATCAAGTTCTTTGACATCAACTCAACTTGCTGTGTTTGGAGGAGGAGGAATGCTGCATATGACCACAAGAACACCATCCCCACCATCAAGCATGGAGGTTGAAACATTATGTTTTGGGGGTGTTTTTCTGCTAAGGGGACAGGACATCTTCATCACATCAAAGGGACGATGGACAGGGCCATGTACTGTCAAATCTTGGGGGAGGACCTCCTTCCCTCTGCCAGGGCATTGAAAATGGGTCGTGGATTGGTATTCCAGCATGATAATGACCCAAAACACACAGCCAAATCAACAAAGGTGTGGCTCAAGAAGAAGCACATTAATTACCTGGAGTGGCCTAACCAGTCTCCAGGCCTTAATCCTATAGAAAATATGTGGAGGTTGCTGAAGGTTCGCGTTACCAAATGTCAGCCTCAAAACCCTAATGACTTGGACAGGATCTGCAAAGAGAAGTGGGATAAAATCCCTCCTGAAATGTGTGCAAACCTGGTGGCCAACTACAAGAAACGTCTGACCTCTGTGCTTGCCAACAAAGGTTTTGCCACCAAGTACTAAGTCATGTTTTGCGAAGGGGCCTAACTTTTTGGAAATTAGTTTATTTGGATAGTTTTTGTTATTCTGTTTCTCACTGTTAAAATAAACCTACCATTAAAATTATAGGTTGATCATTTCTTTGTCAGTGGGCAAACGTACAAAATCAGCAGGGGATCAAATACTTTTTTCCCTCACTTTAAGGTAAAAGGGGAGAGGAATGTACATTTCATTAGGAGAGTGAAGTTCCTAATATACATTATGTCATTTTATTTGTGTCTCAACGTATTCATTTGTAAAGCTGGTCATCCACAGCCAACGGCATCTTAAGTTCCTGCAAAAGTTAAAACAGTACACCTGTATATATATTTATTAACTTGGCACCAAAAGCGGAAAGCTTACATTGGTAACAGAAAAAAATAAATCCCTTTTAGGTAGAATCTACAGTCCACAGGAATGCCTTCAAATGCAAGGGAGAATATAACAGTCATAAATCAATCCCTTATTTCTTTTGGATAGGAAAACCAGTTACATCTCACCTAATCATTAAGGAAAACTATTTACTGTAAAATCTCATAACGGCAGGAGCTTACTTCACTTTCCAAGTCCGGAAATGTGTGGGATGTTTATTCACCTGAAGAAAGCCAACACACTTTCTGCATTCTGAGGCAATGCAGCCTGCTAATTAGCAGGATCTTCGAGGACATTGCCTCATCTGGCAGTCTAAAGATAGCCATACATGGCAAGATCTTTTTCTTGCTCAGCCTGTGAGCTGAATGGCAGGAATTAATCAAATCCATGCTAAACAGCTTGGGTGGGGGAATATCCACTGCTGACTTTGTTCCCAAGCGGCAGCGGAACCCCAATGGCTACCTAAATACACAAAGAGTAAAGGCATCTAATTGAATAGGTCACTGTTCAATCAATATTGTTCCATACAATTTTTCTTGAGTTAAGCCCCGTACACACGCATCGAAAATTGGCAGGGAATTTTCGTTCAACGTCCGATCTGCCTATTTTCGGCTTGTTAGTATGATGCTTCCGACAACCGACTCCGCGAAAAAAATCTGGTGTGCAGATTATAAAATTTTTGTTGGCCGTCAAAACACATCTGATTTTCGTGCAGTCAGTACTGATTTCGACAGGGTAAAATCTTATGAGCAAGACTGGGCATGCTCCGATAAGAAAGAACACAAAGAAAGCAAACCAACACATGACATCACTTCAGAAGCAGATTTTTGTTGGGCGAGAAAATTCGTGTGCAGTCTAGGCACATTCCAACCAACAAAACACCACTCTGGACAAAAGACGGACGATCGGTCGGCCGATAATCGTTGCATGTGTACGGGGCTTGGGTGGTGCTTGCACGGTCTTTTATGGCTCGAGATTTGATTAATCTATGGCTATCTAAGGAATATGTCCATTTTTAATTTTTTTTGAAAATGTAAAGAATAATTTTTCCATGTTTGTACACACACACGCAAGTGCTATACAGCTCGATCTCACATTTTTTCTGCCAGATGTTCAAATATCAGTACATTATGCAAGTACACTTACAGTGCTGTGAAAAAGTATTTGCCTCCTTCCTGATTTTTTTTTCCCTGTCATAGTTATATATCTGAAGGCAAAACTTTTTTTTTTAGTTTTGAATGGAGTGGAAAGGGATTAGGACCCTTGTCAGTTTGCTGCCTGTGCCCACATTAAGGAGATTCACATCTCTGTTTGTCCTATTTACCATTAACATTGAAAGTGAAAGTAAAAGAAAAACCCAATTTTTTTGTCTGTCCCCAGAAAAAGTAATATCGGGGAAATCTTCCAAGGGGGACACTAGTTCCAGTGAAGGGGAGTCCCAAAGGAATTCCCTTAATTTGCAAGAATTTCCTCTCACTTCCTGTTTGGCTATGGGTCAGGAAGTGAAGGGAAATCACTGCAATGGGACACAGATGGCAAAGAAAAATTAAAACGCTGACAAGGGTTATAACACTCCCATCCCAAATGAAAAAATACGTTTTGCCTATAGTTCTACTTTCATGATTCAGACCATCAAACAACTTGAAATATTACACAAAAATAACCCTAGTAAATCCAAAATTCAGTTTTTAAATGATGATTGCATTTGTTAAGGTAACAAAGCTGTCCAAATCTGCCTAGCCCCATGTGAAAAAGAAATTGCCCCCTCTCCTTGCTAAATCAAGAATGAACTGGGACATTTAACCACATTTTTTGGAAAGCTGAGTTAAATTGCACTTGTCATACCCCGGCTTGAATAATGCCAGACCTGTTCAATCAAGAAATCACTGAAATAGAAGTTGTCTGACAAAGGGAAGCATGTTAAAAGATCTCAAAAAGCAACACATCGTGCCGTGATCTAAAGAAATTCAAGAACAGATGAGAAACAAAGTAATTGACATGTATCAGTCTGGAAGGGTTACAAAGCCATTTCTAAGGCTTTGGGACTCCAACAAACCACGATGAGAACCATTATCCACAAATGGAGAAAACTTGGAACAGTGGTGAACCTTTTCAGGAGTGGCCGGCTCACCAAAATTACTCCAAAGGCACAACGGCCACTCAACCAGGAGGACATAAAAGAACCCAGAACAACATCTAAAGAACGGCAGGCCTCACTTGCCTCAGTTAGCCCCCGTTCACACTGGGGCGACCTGTGAGGCGACCTGGTCGCCTCACAGGTCGCCGCAGGTCGCCTCCCATAGGGAAGCTGCGGACCCGTTCTGATAGGAGCGACACAAGTCGCTCCGACTCAGAAAAAGGGTCCGGAGCTTCTTTGGGGCGACCAGGAGGCGACCGCCATAGACTTCAATGTTATGAAGTCCGTGGCGGCCGCTCCGAGGTCGCGGCGCGCTACTCGCACCGCGACCTCGGAGGTCGCGGTACGAAGTAGCGTCGCCCCAGTGTGAACGGGGGCTGAAGGTCTGTGTTCATGAATGATTCAACAATAAGAAAGAGACTGGGCAAAAATGGCATCCATAGGAGAGTTCCAAGGTGAAAGCTACTGCTGATCAAAAAGAACACAAAGGCTTCTCTCACATTTGCTAATGACCATCTTGATTATCCCCAAGACTTTTGGGCAAATATTGTGATGAGACAAAAATTTAGCTTTTTGAAGGTGTGTAATTTGGTGTAAAATTAACACAGCATTTCATAAAAAGAACATCATATCAACAGTCAAACATGGTGGTGGTATTGTGATGGTCTGGGGATACTTTGCAGCTTCAGGACCTAGACTACTACCATAATTGATGGAACCATGAATTCTGCTCTCTGACAGAAGGAGAATGTCCGACCATCAGTTTGTGACCTCAAGCTCACCTGGGTTATGCAGCAGGACAATGATCCGAAACACACCAGCAAACCCACCTCTAAATGGCTAAAAAAAGCAAAATACAATAGGCAGCAGGGGGGATTCCCCCATCCACCTCTGACTGAATGAAAAAAAAACTGAGCCATGTAAGGCCAGCTTTGTGCCTTGTGAGCAATTAAACTGTCCAAGGGTTACCTGATTTGCTGGGATTTTCTTTAAAACACATCTTTCTGGAATAGGCGTGGGCAGTGGGTGTGCCGGGGGTGTGCCAGGGGTGCTTGGGCACACTCTAATCACAATGGGGCTCCTAAAATAATTGTAAAAAAATAAAATAATACAAATAAAAAACTACTGACACCATCCACTGCCCTACTGACACACCAAACTCTGCCCTGCTGACAAGTCAACTGCTCTGCTCACACCATCCACTGCCCTACTAACACTGTTTATATTTTAATACATTTGGGGTGCAGACCATAATGCAATAGGCTGGGCACACCTATGCTTTCTAGGCTTTATGTTTCCAAGCCAGCATTATTTTTTTTTATATAAACAAGATATGTGGTCTTTCTTGAACCAACAACCTGAAAAATAATTAAATGACATGCATATTACCAGTAATAGAAAGCAATATTGCCGCATTCCTGGAACTATTCTTGTAAATGCATGCTGTTCACATACCTATACAATTGAGAATGGCCCCATGTCTGATTAATAACATACATGATTAGTATATTTTGTTGGAGCGCTCATGTTTGTGGTTTGCAATATAGCCTTGCTGGGATAACTTATGCATAGGCTTTTATGGAAATTGTTTGGGAATTATGCATTCCTTGTTTTATGAGTGCTTAGGGCTACAAAGTGCATATATAAATAGTCAGATTTTTCTTTTTCCTAATAATGTAAATGGAAACCTGTTCCTCATTTTAAAATGGGCTTGTCTACTCTTTATCTCCGAATGCAACTAACAGTAGTTGCCAGCAGACTGTAGTGCAAGATGATTGACTGTGTTGTGATGAGCTATGTTGGGCTAGATGTAGATGTTAATAAAAACATTGGTGAGTGGTTTAAATGTCTGCAGTGAACCCTGGATAGATGCTAACCGATGCTGAAGGAATAATTAAGCAGAGGCTAATTTATCTCACTTTAGTCAAAGTCTGAGTCCCTTCCCCTCCTAAATGCTTAAACAGTCGAATATTGCTTTGATATGACATCTCAAGAGATTGTAAGTGGAGCATAAATCATTTCCCTGATGTAAGGGATGGATTACTGTTTTTCTATAAAAGAATAGGGATACCTGTGAAAGACCAGACTTTTCCTATTTCAAACCACAAAGTATTTCCACAAACTTTCCTCTTCAGATAAGTGAAATGCCATATGTGACTGCATTGCCTTGATTTAACCTTTAGGTCTTGTTCATACAGGAGCTGGATGCACATCCAACTCCTACATAACTTCAGAATGAGTTCTACCTGGCTTTCACACAACATCCTGACATTTAGAACCATATAATCCACTGGACTCCAAACTGCAACCCGTGGGTCAGATGCGGCTCTTTGCCTGCCCTTTGGGGCACTATTTTTTCCACTGTTACAAACAGTGGGAATAATTCCTCCAACTGACATTAACAGTGCGGAATAATTCCTCCAACTGACACCAACAGTGGGGCACTATTCCTCCCACTGACATCAATAATGGGGAACTATTCCACCCACTGATCTAACAATGGGGGACTATTCCCCCCCCACTCACACCAACAATAGGGGCCTATTCTCCCCACTGACACCAACAATGGAGGCACTATTCCTCCCACTAACACCAATGATGGGGCACTATTCCTTTCATTAATAGCAATGATGGGCATTTTTCCTCCCACCAACATCAACAATAAGACACTATTCCTTCCACTGACACCAATAATAGGGCACTATTCCTTTCACTGACGCCACTGCTGGGGCACTATTCCTCCCACTGAAATGATGGGACACTATTCCTTCCACTGACACCAATAAAAGATCACTATTCCTTTCACTGACGCCACTGCTGGGGCACTATTCCTCCCACTGAAATGATGGGACACTATTCCTTCCACTAACACCAATAATAGGGCACTATTCCTTTCACTGACGCCAATAATAGGGCACTATTCCTTTCACTGACGCCACTGCTGGGGCACTATTCCTCCCACTGAAATGATGGGACAGTATTCCTTCCACTAATACCAATGATGGAGCATTGTTTCTCCTACTACTGACCACAGGCATTATTTAATTTTTTTACTCCCACTGACCATCAAGTCTGTGGCACTGTTTGCTCCCTTTGACGCCGGGATATTTTCTGCTCTCACTGGCCACAGTTTTGCCTCTCTGAAGTCCAAAGGAGAGTAAACTGTCCCTTTGTTTCGAAAGTCTGGAGACCCCAAATTAAGGTGATGGGCCAACAGCTTTCGTCATAAACCAGCTATATAGAAAGCAATGTTTAACCACTTTCCATCCACGCAATAGCCGAAAGATGGCTACAGTGCGGGCTTTCCGTACTGGGAGGGCCTATCAGTGCCACCTATCAGTACCCATTAGTGCTGCCAATCAGTGCCTCATCATAAGTGTCACCTATCAGTGCTGTCTATCATTGCAGCCCACCAGTTCCCATCAGTGCCACCTATCAGGGCCGCTTATCAGTGCCCATCTGTACCACCTCTCAGTGCCATCTATCAGTGCCTCCTCATCAGTGCCCGTCAGTGTAGCTCCATCAGTACCACCATTAGTGAAGGAGAAGAATTACCTGTTTGCAAAATTTTATAACAAACTTTAAAAAAGTATTTTTTAAATTTATTTTTTAAATTTGGGTCTTTTTTTTGTTTCTTTAGCATTAAATAACTGATTAAATACCACTAAAAGATAGCTCTATTTGTGTGAAAAAAAACAATAACATTTCATATGGTTATAGTGTTGCATGACTGTGCAATTGTCATTCAAATTGTGACAGCGCTGAAAACTGAAAATTGACCTGGGCAGGAAGGGGGTAAAAGTGCCCAGGTAAGCAAGTCATTAAGGCATTACAATACAGAAGAGGATGGTTTCCTGAAAATTGGTATGTATATAGCTGTCCAATTTAATACACCTTCTTCACTCTGAAGTCAAAGCGAAACACAGCAGGTTCTCAACATGTGTTGAGAGCCCTATTAATACCTGTGTAAACAAGGCATTATATTTCTTTTTTTTGACAATCTCTAGTAAAGGGAATTAAATCCTTTGTTTTGTCCAACAGTATCAGACCATTATCTGTTTTTTTTCCTACTCAAGCTTGTCACTTCCATTTTCCTGAGCGATCAAAGCAAAGGCCCGAATGCATCTCTACGTTTCTCTAGAAAACAATCTGCCAAGTTAGTATAGTGTTACAAGACAATATGCCTTTGCTGGAACAATTTCTGCAAAGACAGCTCCGTAGATGGGATCTCTAATGAAAAGCAGATCTTGGTACACAGTGTCTGGGTTACTGTTTATTTGTCTTCTTAGAGTTTAACTCATTTCACCTCTCTTCACGTACATTATCCCTGCTGTTAAAAAACACCTTTGTCTGACATGGGATTACTCGCTTTTGTATGCTTATAAATCTCTAATCTTATAAAAACCCACTTACATGTTGAAGTACAAAGGCAAAGTAAAGCTTTTAAAGTAATATTAGTTTAGAGCCAGGCGGAGAAGAGTACTTTCCTAATCTGATTAACTCATTAGGATTATTCATTTTTTATGCTGAATAAAGTACCTACTGTGAGCATGCAGATCAATATTAATTATTAATTGTAAAGCTCTTGCAGCAAAGACACAAAAAAAAAAAAGCAGTCTGTGCTTTACAGATGTTGCTGTTTTGTTGGATTGTTTTTTTTTGTTACCTTTGTCTAGGACAGTGGTTCTTAACCTGGGTTCGATCGAACCCCAGGGGTTCGGTGAGTCAGTCTCCGGGGTTCGGTGGGGGGGACAAAGGGGCAATTGCTCCCCCCGAGAAAATATTACTGATTGTGAGGCCGAGCGCACCCCGGGAAATCAGAGCTGCGGTCGGGACAACTCACAGCCATTACACATAGACACTTGACACTCCGCCCCCTGTACCTCCCCCAGCAGGTTTCCAGCCTATCTCCTGCAGGCTGCTTGCTGCGGGATGGGGATGTACCTGACCACGGAGATCGCGCCTGCCTGGAAGAGGGAAGTGTGAGCAGAGGGAGCCGAGTGAATGTTCCTGGAGGTAGGCTCAGCTAGCTGTACATGGTGGATTCGTTTACAAGGACCTCTATGCTACGTCTGCTGAGTTACTGCAGCTTAGCATAGAGGTGCTGTTAGCTGACAGATGGAAATGCATGTCCTTTTCATTTAGCTCAATAAAGCATTGTGAATACCCCCTGGTGTGTGCCCTCCTAACACCCCATGGTATGCCCTCCAAACACCTCCCCAAAGTGTGTTCCCTCTTGACACCCCATGCTATGTCCTCCCAACCCCCCCAGTGTGTGCCCTCCTGATACCCCATGGAATGCCCTCCCAACACCTCCCCCCAGTGTGTTCCCTCCTGACACCCCATAGTATGCCCTCCCAACACCTCCCCCCTCAGTGTGTGCCCTCCTGACACCCCATGTTTTAATGGTTTTGTTCTTTGTTCTTAATGGTTTTGTTTTTTGAGATACAGTCGCCAACACTTGCAGGGAGGCCCCAGCGAGATTTGAACTCGCGACCCCTGGTTTACAAGACCAGTGCTCTAACCCCTGAGCTATGGAGCCTTTTTTTTTTTTTTATGGTTTTATTTTTTAATGATTAATGGTTTTGTTCATTTTGTGCACCTATGTATAAATATATACCTAAATATATACCTATGTTTTGAATTTGAAAAAATCATATTTTATTTTTTCAATTAAGAAGGGTTCGGTGAATGCGCATATGAAACTGGTGGGGTTCAGTACCTCCAACAAGGTTAAGAACCACTGGTCTAGGAAACTAATTAAAACAGATAACTGTGTTAATGTGATGAAAAAGAGTCATTCTGTACTTGACGCATAGAACAAGCTGAAAAACGTGAGCAGATAAAAATCATCAGAGTATGGTGGCATCAAGGACAACTCCACCTGAGGGCGAATAGAATAAACATAAAAGATAGTCATAATGATGAAAAATTATGTCTACTTATGTACCTGAGTATCTATCACACATTCTAGAACATCACATAATAACAATAGACTTATCATCACATGAAGTTTAATTGTCTGGAATGAATTAGAGAATATAAAAAAATACAAACAATGTAAATAGTAAAATATAAAAAAATACATAAATATAAATATATATATATAAATATATGATGCAGGCAATATACACAGTAAAGCATAAATAACACACACACACACACATACATATATATATATATATATATATATATATCTTTATGTTTTACTGTGTATATTGCTTGTTTATCTATCTATCTATCTATCTATCTATCTATCTATCTATCTATCTATCTATCTATCTATCTATCTATCTATCTATCTATCTATCTATCTATCTATCTATCTATCTATCCAGTGAAGAAAACAAGTATTTGATCCCCTGCTGATTTTGTATGTTTTCTCACTGACAAAGAAATGATCAGTCTTTAATTTTAGTGGTAGGTTTATTTTAACAGTGATAGACAGAATATCAACAAAAAAATCTAGAAAAATGTAATTCAAAAAAGTTATAAATTGATTTGCATTTTAATGAGTGAAATAAGTATTTGATCCCCTATCAATCAGCAAGATTTCTGGCTCCCAGGTGTCTTCTATACAGGTAACGAGCTTAGATTAGGAGCACTCTCTTAATGGGAGTGCTGCTTATCTCAGCTTGTTACCTGTATAAAAGACACCTGTCCACAGAAGCAATCAATCAAAATTCATTCTCTCCACCATGACCAAGAATAAAGAGCTGTCTGAGGATGTCAGGGACAAGACTGTAGAGTAGACCTACACAAGGCTGGAATGGACTACAAGACCATCGCCAAGCAGCTTGGTGAGAGAGTGACAACAGTTGGTGGGATTATTCGCAAATGGAATATACACAAAATAATTGTCAATCTCCCTTGATCTGGGGCTCCATGCAAGATCTAACCTTGTGGAGTTTTAATAATCATGAGAACGGTGAGGAATTAGCCCAGAACTTGTCAATGATCTCAAGACAGCTGGGACTAAAGTCACCAGGAAAACAATTGGTAACGCACTATGCCTTGAAGGACTGAAATCCTGCAGAGACCGCAAGGTCCCCCTGCTCAAGAAAGCACATGTACAGGGCCGTCTGGAGTTTGCTAATGAACATCTGAATCATTGAGAGGAGAACTCGGTGAAGGTGTTGTAATCAGATGAGACCTAAATCGAGCTCTTTGGCATCAACTCAACTTGCTGTGTTTGGAGGAGGAGGAATGCTGCATATGACCCCAAGAACACTATCCCCACCATCAAGCATGGAGGTTGAAACATTATGTTTTTTTGCTAAGGGGACAGGACAACTTCATTGCATCAAAGGGACGATGGACAGGGCTTTTTGGCATCAACTTAACTCACCATGTTTGGAGAAAAAGGAATGCTGCCTATGACTCCAAGAACGCTATCCCCCACCGTTAAACATTGAGGTGTAAACATTATGCTTTGGGGGTGTTTTTCTGCTAAGGGGACAGGACAACTTCACTGCATTAAAGTGATGATGAACAGGGCCATGTACCATCAAATCTTGGGTGAGAACCTCCTCAGCCAGGGAATTGAAAATGGGTCATGGATGGGTATTCTAGCATGACAATGACCCAAAACACATGGTTAAGGCAACAAAGGAGTGGCTCAAGAAGAAGCACACTAAGGTCCTGGAGTGGCCTAGCCAGTCTCCAGACCTTAATTCCATAAAAAAATATGTGGAGGGAGCTGAAGGTTCGAGTTATCAAACGTCAGCCTCGAATCCTCAATTACTTGGAGAAGATCTGCAAAGAGGAGTGAGGCAAAATCCCTCCTGAAATGTGTATAAACCTGGTGGCCAACTACAAGGAACCAGCAAGGGTTTTTCCACCAGGTACTAAGTCATGTTTTGTGAAAAGGTCAAATACTTATTTCACTCACTAAAATGCAAATCAATTTACAACTTTTTTGAAATGCGTTTTCTGGATATTTTTGTTATTCTGTCTCTTACTGTTAAAATAAACCTACCATTAAAATTATAAACTGATAATTTCTTTGTCGTTGGGCAAACGTACAAAATCAGCAGGGGATCAAATACTTTTTTCCCTCACTGTGTGTATATATATATATATATATATATATATATATATATATATATATATATACAGTGGGGATCGAAAGTTTGGGCACCCCAGGTAAAAATTTGTATTAATGTGCATAAAGAAGCCAAGGAAAGATGGAAAAATCTCCAAAAGGCATCAAGTTACAGATTAGACATTCTTATAATATGTCAACAAAAGTTAGATTTTATTTCCATCATTTACACTTTCAAAATAACAGAAAACAAAAAAATGGTGTCTGCAAAAGTTTGGGCACCCTGCAGAATTTATAGCATGCACTGCCCCCTTTGCAAAGCTGAGACCTGCCAGTGTCGTGGATTGTTCTCAATCATCGTCTGGGAAGACCAGGTAATGTCTATCTCAAAGGTTCTAAATGCCCAGACTCATCTGGCCTTGCCCCAACAATCAGCACCATGGGATCTTCTAAGCAGTTGTCTAGAAAACTGAAACTGAAAATAGTTGACGCTTGGCCACTGTGCTGCAGGGTCTTGGCAATTTTCTTATAGCCTAGACCATCTTTATGTAGAGCAGCAATTCTTTTTTTTAGATCCTCAGAGAGTTCTTTGCCATGAGGTACCATGTGAGCGCACATGCTCAGCGTCATATCCAAAGGTTGTCTTGGGGAAAGAGATGTATGAAGGCTGCCAGCATTGCTGCAGAGGTTGAAGGGGTGGGGGGTCAGCTTGTCAGTGCACTGTCCTATTAAACCGCTGTATGGTCTTGGTCTCCGTGCTGCAGCTCAGTTTCATGGTCTTGGCAATCTTCTTAAAGCCAAGGCTATCCTTATGTATAGAAGCAATTATTTTTTTAGATCCTCACAGAGTTATTTGCCATGGGGGGCCATGTTGAACTTTCAGTGGCCAGTATGAGAGAGTGAGAGCGATACCACCAAATTTAACACCCCTGCTCCCCATTCACAGCTGAGACCTTGTAACACTAACGACTCACATGACATCGGAAAGGGAAAATGGCTAATTGGGCCCAAATTGGACATTTTCACTTAGGGGTGTACTCACTTTTGTTGCCAGTGGTTTAGACATTAATGGCTATGTGTTGAGTTATTTTGAGGGGACAGAAAATTTACACTGTTATACAAGCTGTACATTCACTACTTTACATTGTAGCAATGTGTCATTTATTCAGTGTTTTTTACATGAAAAGATATAATAAAATATTTACAAAAATGTGAGGGGTGTACTCACTTTTGTGAGATACTGTATGTATATATATATATATATATATATACTATATTGTCAAAAGTATTGGGACACCTGCCTTTACACGCACATGACCTTAAATGGCATCCCAGTCTTAGTCCGTATGGTTCAATATTGAGTTGGCCCACCCTTTGCAGCTATAAAAGCTTTAACTCTTCGGAGAAGGATGTCTTCAAGGTTTAGGAGTGTGTCTGTTTTTGGGAATGTTTGACCATTCTTCCAGAAACTCATTTGTGAGGTCAGGCACTGATGTTGGACGACAAGGCCTGGCTCGCCGTCTCCGCTCTAATTCATCCCAAAGGTATTCTATTGGGTTGAGGTCAGGACTGTGTGCAGGCCAGTCAAGTTCCTCCACTCAAAACTGGCTCATCCATGTCTTTATGGGCCTTTTTTTCGTGCACTGGTCCAAATCATTTGGTGAAGGGGGGATTATGGTATGTTATGGGTTGTCATGAGTTGGGCTTGCCCCTTAGTTCCAGTGAAGAGAACACTTAAGTTGTCAGCATACCAAGAAATTTTGGACAATTTCATGCTCCCAACTTTGTGGGAACAGTTTGGGGATGGCCCCTTCCTGTTCCAATATGACTGCGCTCCAGTGCACAAAGCAAGGTCCATAAAGACACGAATGAGCGAGTTTGGGGTGGAGGAACTTTACTGTCCTAACCTCAACCTGATAGAACACCTTTGGGATGAATTTGAGCAGAGACTGCGAGCCAGGTCTTCTCGCCCAACATCAGTGCCTGACTTCACAAATGTGCTTCTGGAAGAATGATCAAACATTCCCAAAGACAAACTCCTAAACCTTGTGGACATCCTTCCCAGAGAAATGGAAGCTGTTAAAGCTGCGAAGGGTGAACCAACTCTATATATATATATATATATATATATATTTATCAGTCATGGGACCACGAGGGCACACATCGGGCCTGTGTAGACCTGATCAAAAGTCAACAACACAGTGCAGTGACGTTTGGAGGACACGTCACACATAAGGAGCAAGCTCCATCCCCATATTGACTATGGAACATGTAGATAATGATCATGAGATCGACCTCTAATAGATTAATATAGATTAATAAAGGTATTTACAGACATTTTAATGTGATATATGGACCTTGATTTAAGGATACTAAACAGTATACATAATTACAGTGGAAAATACATAGCACATGAGCACCGCAAACTAAAAATGCTATTTATTACATTTTTCTTATTCAAAGCAAATTCACCCATCCATCCATGTCTCCATTCTTTTTTTTTGCTGAGACATCACTTTGAAAAAACACCCCCATAGCATTTCTGACTGTGGCCATCTTGAGTAAGTGCACATGATTCATGTAGCATTTACTTCCTAGAATACATCTGCCCTTAGCTCAGGCATGCAGGTAGGAGGGTGTGCTAGGCTGAGAAAACCCCTTTTCTCTGTCGCTCACAGACGCAGTCCTCTTTGATTAATATCAGTAGGGTTATACTGCCCCCTACAGGAGTAGGACACTAGGCAGGAAAAACGTTCTGGCCACACCTTAGGGGCAGTCCCAGAGGGTATATCCTCTCTCTCCCTGCTACAGGATGTCAGTTTTTTTTTCTGCCTAGTCAGGAGTAAGGACCTAAGTTCCTTGCTGGGATCTCTGGTCCTGGCAAGCTTTTTTAGATAAATCTTTTTTAGTTAGCTTTTTCTCTCCAGTTTTTGTTCCTGTGAGATCTTCAAGCAATTATGCTGGAGCGACGGGCTGGATGTTGAGATCCAGTGGTCACCCCAGCCAGCCTACGAGCGCGTGCAGGCCCTAGCTCCGCGCTGGGTAGGCCGCGACATAGTCCCACTGGACGGGGACTGGCCCCGCGAGTTAAACGTCTCGCCAGGTCGTCTACGACCAGTCAGGAAACTGAGTCGCGGCGTCCGTATTGGTCGACAGCCCCCCCACCTCGGTGGAGAGGGGTTCTGTTAGGAGTGGGTGCCCGCCTGTTCCGGTAAGGTGAGTAGAATGTTCCCCCTCTCCCCCTGTCGGGTTTTGGGAATAGATGCGGGCCCCTCTGTGGATGGTCAGACCCTCATGATCCGGGGTTCCCCTCCATCCAGCGACACACTTCACAGATCTCCCCCTTGCTAGTGTGAGTGGTGAGTAAGGTATACCATTCCAGGAGGCTTGGTTTGGGAGCTGACAATCTATATGAGTCTGTCACTGCAAGGAAAGTCTGCATTGTAAAAACAGCATTCCAGGTGGCTCAGCAAGTAGAGTCATTGGCAGACAAACTGGAGCTCCCAGGGGACTAAGGATCCATGACTGATGCGGTCAGGGATGGAGACAGGGCGCCGCTGGCGTTACTGTTAAAACAGTCGTGCAGAGGGGTGATACTATCAGGCACCTACCTATCGCACGGGAGTCCTCTAATAGCGATGCAGCTGTATCACGGAGCTGCCATACTGCCGCTGGCCGCGCGGGGCCGCCATACTTCCGTGGGCCGCGCGGGGCCGCCATTTTGGCGTAGCCTAATGTCTCCTGCATGGCGGCGGCCATCTTGGACACCCAGCTACCTCGAGGAGTAGCGGTGGGAGTGCCGGAAGGCGTGTAAAGGGGCGGAGCCGCCTCCTTTACCCGGGTAAATTGATCCACAAGACTTCCTGTTCTGTAAGGACAGCGCTGAGAGCAGTTCGGTAGAAGCTTCTGTGCATCAGGTGGTGAGCCCTTGGGGTCTCTCTCTCTCTCTCTGTGGGGGTCCGAAGCAGGTGGCACTGAGGGGCGCTGTTGCGCTGGGGGATTACATACAAAAAAAAAAAAAAGGTTTTTTCTTTTTGCAATCCTTGTTTGCTGGCAAGTGTTCCTGGATTTGTCATGGACCCTGCCACACATGTATCCCCACCTGATCCCCTCGAGGTGGCCTGAAGGACCCTCCAGTTCTCCACTTACTATTGATGCATTGTCAGCGGTTTTGGAGTCTTTTGTATCCCGGGTGGAGGTGGCCTGTCAGGGACGGGGGCTAAAAAGCGACCCCCGTTCACCCCTATTTCGTCTGACACTACAGATACAGATTCTGAGCCTGTCGCGGCGGCTGCAGGTCCCTCTTCTGGGGCTAGTGCCTCGTATCCCATATACTCGGATAGCGAGGAAGACATTTCTCCCTCCGCTATAGCGCAAGATGAAGTGCTGGTAGATGCACTGATTGTGTCTGTGCGGGAAACTTTAAGACTTGAGCTTATACCTACGGAAGCAGTTGATACTGAAATTGCTTTTGGTACTCGCAAGCCTACCAAGATGGCAAAGGTGTTCCTTTGCCCAAATGTTTTCAAGATATAATTAAGGAAGAATGGGTCCATCCAAAACGAACCCCTGGTATTTCCAAACGGATTGCTAGACGCTATCCGTTTGAAGAATCCCTCCTTAATAAATGGACGGTACCAGATTAAATAAAGCTACTGTTATCCCTGTGGAGGACGCTCCGTCTTTTCGGGATCCGGTGGACCGTAAAGCGGAATCTATATCCCGCTCTATATTTTCCCTGATAGGATCAGCCTTAAGGCCAGTGTTCACCATTGCTCTGGTTGCACAAACATTGACAGAGTGGACCAAGTTGTTACGCCGAGATCTGGAGGGGAGAAGTCTCCCCCCGGCAGTATCGGACTTGCTGGAGCAGATGGTACAAGCGCTACAGTTTGTCTGTGACGCCGCCCTGGACGCCGCTCCATTAATGGGGCGCGTATCAATCTCGGTGGTGGTCCTTCGGCGCATGCTGTGGTTAAAATGCTGGTCGGTGGATCAAGCTTCCAAAAAAGCTTTGACTAATCTCCCCTTTCAAGGGGATCGCCTGTTTGGTGCCACCTTGGATGAGATCATCAAGGGTATCACGGGTGGCAAGAGCACCTTTTTACCACAGACTACTAAGGGGAAAGGACCTCGTCGCAGATAAGGTGAAGTCCTCCAAAGCCCCCGCGGGGGGTTTCAAAGGGCGCTGGTCGAGTAAACAAAGGTCTGGCCCTGCCAGACCTGAAGATAAGACCAATACACCCTGAAGGTGCGCCCCCACCCATATCTGGGGTGGGGGGACGTCTTCACCGGTTTCCGGACCCATGGCTCTCCAGGATTCCAGACAAATGGGTTCAAGAGGTAATACGGTCGGGATACAAGATCGAATTTCGATCACTTCCACCGGTGCGGTTCTTCCCTTCCAATATCCGACTATCCCCGGACCACTTAGAAGCTTTGCGGGGGGCAGTGACGGATTTAATGCAACAAGGAGTGGTGGTCCACGTTCCTTGGACAGAACGTTTTCAGGGGTTCTATTCGAACCTATTCACAATACCCATAAAAGAGGGCAAGGTGCGTCCAATTCTGGACTTGAGAGCACTCAATCATTTTGTCCAGGTGCAAAAATTCAAGATGGAGTCCATTCGCACAGTAGTGGCCTCCCTGCATCAGGGGGATTTTCTGGCGTCCATTGACATCAAGGATGCCTATCTTCACATTCCCATTTACGCAGGACATCAGCGTTTTCTTCGCTTTTCCGTGGGAGAGAACCATTATCAGTTTGCGGCGTTACCCTTTGGTCTCGCCTCTGCTCCCCGGGTCTTCACAAAGGTCTTGGCCCCAGTTTTGGCACTGTTGCGACAGCAGGGCATTTCGGTTTTAGGCTACCTAGACGACCTTCTACTCCGTGCGGAGTCTCCACAGGCTCTGTTGCTAAACTTGGAGATCACTATGATCTCTTTGGAAGAGTTCGGGTGGCTGGTGAACCGGCAGAAATCATCCCTGGTCCCCACCAGGAGACTGAACTATCTGGGCCTAACTCTGGATACATCCTTGGCAAAAGTGTTTCTCCCGCCGGAGAAACTCCAGAAGATTCAGTCGACGACTCAGTTATTATTGACCGTCAACTGGCCTTCCCTGCGAACTTGCATGAGGGTTCTGGGACTGATGGTGGCCTCCTTCGAGGCAGTACCGTTTGCCCAGTCTCCTACCCGGATTCTTCAAAAAGAGATTCTTCTCAAATGGAACCGGAATCCCGATTCCCTGGACAATCGGATCCGGCTGAGCAAACGGACCATGGAATCTCTGGTTTGGTGGCTTCGGTCACCAATGCTCAGTCAGGGGAAGTCATTTCTTCCAATCTATTGGACGATTGTCACCACGGATGCCAGTCTATCCGGGTGGGGTGGGGTTCTTGGCAGACGATCTGCTCAGGGGCTCTGGTCCCTGGAAGAATCCAGGTTACCGATAAATGTATTGGAACTGAGAGTGATCAGACTTTGTCTGATTCACTGGACCGAGCAGCTCCGGGGTAGCCCGGTGCGGATCCAGTCGGACAATGCCACGGCCGTGGCTTACGTTAATCACCAGGGGGGCACCAAGAGTGTCCTGGCGGCCATGGAAGTGGCCAGCATCCTTCGTTGGGCGGAACAATTTGTTCCAGCCCTCTCCGCGGTATTCATTCCGGGGGTGGAGAATTGGCAGGCAGATTTTCTCAGCCATCAGATTCTGGATCAAGGGGAATGGTCTCTTCATCCAGAGGTATTTCACCAACTGTGCCTTCGTTGGGGCACCCCGGATGTGCATCTGTTGGCATCTCGACTCAACAGGAAGGTGCGGAGGTTTGTAGCCCGCTCCCGCAATCCTCTAGCGGACGCCGTAGACGCGCTGGTCGCCCTGTGGGGGCAGTATCAGCTACTGTATGCTTTTCCTCCTCTCAAATTTCTTCGCAGGATAGAGGTGGAGGGAATTCCAGTGATCCTGGTGGCTTCGGACTGGCCTCGTCGGGCTTGGTACGCCGACCTGGTCAGGCTGGTCGCAGACGCTCCTTGGCGACTTCCTCTCAGGGAGGATCTGCTGTCTCAGGGACCGATCTTCCATCCTGCTTTACGATCACTGGCTTTAACGGCCTGGTGTAAGATTCTGGTACCTCTAGTACCCTTATTTACTACTTTCTTTTCAATGCGTCCCACCTTTCCCTTTAGGTGGTACGCATATACCTTTAAGAGAGATGAGGTCACTGCTGAGCGCCGCAGAGCGGCTATTTCAACCGCCGGCGGTCTCACTCACATCGTTCGTTCAACCTGCTTGGCTGTCCACATGCTTGCTAGTGTGTCTCGCTGTCGGAACCTCCAGTTGCTTTCCTTTGCCTTGAACAGACGCTCCTGATCCCTGTATCTCGCTACCGGATCACTCCTCATTACCGGACCCCGCTACTAACCTACTCTCTAGTGATAAGTACCTCCATAAAACCTACTTACACGATATCTATTGCTCACTAAAAAACTGTCACTCTCTATGCAATACTAAACCTATCATCTGCACTGTTATTTAGATTGCTAGCTCTTGAGCCTACTAACATCTATCCTTGCACTGGGTTAGTCTCTCCTGTATGTCATCTGCTATCCTACCACCTACTACCATCAGGCCCGGACTGGGACAAAAAATAGGCCCGGGCATTTTGGACTGAGCAGCCCAGGAGGGGGGCGTGACGGGGGCGTGGCGTTCGTCGGGATGGTTGATGACAGGATTTAATGTTCCAGGATGTGTGGATTCGATTACGGTACCTTTTTTTAGTTTAATCTGATAGATTGGGTCCAATTTAGATCAGAGCTGCCATATGATGCTGTTTTTTTTGTCTTATTTTAAATCCTGTTTTGATCACTGAGTCCTAAAAATAGTATGAAGCAGCACAAGATGAGGGTTACTCTAATCAAGGGGTAGACAACCTTTTTGGCCACAGTGTGCCAAAAAATTTTTCAAAGAAATTGGGAGTGCCAGATACATAAAAAACAACTGTCAACTTTATATAAAGTAACTGCTGTAAACCACTTGAATAATAGTAAGAAATCAAGTGAGCTTTGCACCTTCACAAATCAGATCACCCCAATTCCTGCACCTTCACACATCAGATCACCCCAATTCCTGCACCTTCCCACCTCAGATCACCCCAATTCCTGCACCTTCCTACCTCAGATCACCCCAATTCCTGCACCTTCACACACCAATTCCTGCACTATCACACCTCAGATCATCCCCAATTCCTGCACCTTCACACACCAATTCCTGCACCGTCACACCTCAGATCACCCCAATTCCTGCACTATCACACCTCAGATCAGCCCCAATTCCTGCACCGTCACACCTCAGATCAGCCCCAATTCCTGCACCTTCACTCCTCAGATCACCCCAATTCCTGCACCTTCACACATCAGATCACCCCAATTCCTGCACTATCACACCTCAGATCAGCCCCAATTCCTGCACCTTCACACACCAATTCCTGCACCGTCGCACCTCAGATCACCCCAATTCCTGCACCGTCACACCTCAGATCACCCCAATTCCTGCACCGTCACACCTCAGATCACCCCAATTCCTGCACTATCACACTTCAGATCAGCCCCAATTCCTGCACCGTCACACCTCAGATCAGCCCCAATTCCTGCACCTTCACTGCTCAGATCACCCCAATTCCTGCACCTTCACACCTCAGATCAGCCCCAATTCCTGCACCTTCACACCTCAGATCAGCCCCAATTCCTGCACCTTCACTCCTCAGATCACCCCAATTCCTGCACTATCACACCTCAGATCACCCCAATTCCTGCACCTTCACACCTCAGATCACCCCAATTCCTGCACCTTCACTCCTCAGATCACCCCAATTCCTGCACTATCACACCTCAGATCACCCCAATTCCTGCACCTTCACACCTCAGATCACCCCAATTCCTGCACCTTCACTCCTCAGATCACCCCAATTCCTGCACTATCACACCTCAGATCACCCCAATTCCTGCACCTTCACACCTCAGATCACCCCAATTCCTGCACCTTCACACCTCAGATCACCCCAATTCCTGCAACTTCACACCTCAGACCACCCCAATTCCTGCACCTTCACACCTCAGATCACCCCAATTCCTGCACCGTCACACCTCAGATCACCCCAATTCCTGCACCTTCACACCTCAGATCACCCCAATTCCTGCACCGTCACACCTCAGATCAGCCCCAATTCCTGCACCTTCACTCCTCAGATCACCCCAATTCCTGCACCATCACACCTCAGATCAGCCCCAATTCCTGCACCTTCACACCTCAGATCACCCCAATTCCTGCACCTTCACTCCTCAGATCACCCCAATTCCTGCACCATCACACCTCAAACCACCCCAATTCCTGCACCTTCACACCTCAGACCACCCCAATTCCTGCACCTTCACACCTCAGATCACCCCAATTCCTGCAACTTCACACCTCAGATCACCCCAATTCCTGCACTGTCACACCTCAGATCACCCCAATTCCTGCACCTTCACACCTCACATCATCCCCAATTCCTGCACTATCACACCTCAGATCACCCCAATTCCTGCACCGTCACACCTCAGATCACCCCAATTCCTGCACTATCACACCTCAGATCACCCCAATTCCTGCACTTTCTCACCTCAGATCACCCCAATTCCTGCACCGTCACACCTCAGATCAGCCCCAATTCCTGCACCTTCACTCCTCAGATCACCCCAATTCCTGCACTATCACACCTCAGATCACCCCAATTCCTGCACTTTCTCACCTCAGATCACCCCAATTCCTGCACCGTCACACCTCAGATCAGCCCCAATTCCTGCACCTTCACTCCTCAGATCACCCCAATTCCTGCACCTTCACACCTCAGCTCACCCCAATTCCTGCACTATCACACCTCAGATCACCCCAATTCCTGCACTGTTACACCTCAGATTACCCCAATTCCTGCACTTTCTCACCTCAGATCACCCCAATTCCTGCACTATCACACCTCAGATCACCCCAATTCCTGCACTTTCTCACCTCAGATCACCCCAATTCCTGCACTATCACACCTCAGATCACCCCAATTCCTGCACCTTCACACCTCAGATCACCCCAATTCCTGCACCTTCACACCTCAGATCACCCCAATTCCTGCACGGTTACACCTCAGATCAGTCACTGCTAGAAAACATGTGCCATGCGGCATGCCAGTTTGCTTGTTACATGTGATGTGCCAGCCAGGTGCAGATTTTCAAGTTGAAAATGTGCACCTGGCTGTCACATCACATGCAACAAGCAAACTGGCATGCCGCATGGCACATGTTTTCTAGCAGTGACCGTGTGTGTGTGTAGCTGTTTTCAAAACAGCTACACACTGTCACTGCCAGCAAACATGTGCCATGTAAGGAAAGGGCACAAAAACAAACACAACACTGCTGGGATTTGTGGTTCTGGCCTCCGGCAGAGCATTGTTCACTTCTGGCTTAGCAGCAGGCAGGCAGGCCGCAGGCATAAAAAACAGAAAACAGCTACACTCTGTCACTTCTTGAAAACATGTGCCATGCCAGTTTGCTTGTTACATGTGATGTGACAGCCAGGTGCACATTTCCAAGTTGAAAATGTGCACCTGGCTGTCACATCACATGTAACAAGCAAACTGGCATGGCACATGGCACATGTTTTCTAGCACTAGTTAAAGAGTGTAGCTGTTTTCTGTTTTTTACGCCTGCCTGCCTGCTGCTAAGCCAGAAGTGAGCAATGCTCTGCCGGAGGCCAGAACCACAAATCCCAGCAGTGTTGTGTTTGTTTTTGTGCCCTTTCCTTACATGACACATGTTCTAGCAGTAAGGGCTCTTTCACACGGGCGGTCCAATCAGATCCAGTTCCTGTCGGTTTTTTAGGTGGATCTGATCGAATCCTCCATGCAGCTCTATGGGGCAGTGGATGTCAGCGGAGACACCTCCGCTGACACCCGCTGCCATCCGCATCCGATCCTGTCCGTGAAATCTGGACGGATGGAAACCCTATTTTCCATCCGTCCTGGGGATTGGATCGGATCGGATGAGAGCGGACAGGCGGTCCGCTCTCATCCGATCCCTCATAGAGGGCAGCGGGGGCTGTGACACCTCCCTCTCCGCTCTGCCTACGGAGGCGGACCGTGTGAAAGAGCCCTAAGTGTGTAGCTGTTTTGAAAACAGCTACACACTCACTATCACTGCTGCTAGAAAACATGTGCCATGTGCCATGCCAGTTTGCTTGTTACATGTGATGTGACAGCCAGGTGCACATTTTCAAGTTGAAAATATGCACCTGGCTGTCACATCACATGTATCAAGCAAACTGGCATGGCACATGTTTTCTAGCAGCAGTGACAGTGTGTAGCTGTTTTCTGTTTTTTACGCCTGCGGCCTGCCTGCTGCTATGCAAGAAGTGAACAATGCTCTGCCGGAGGCCAGAACCACAAATCCCAGCAGTGTTGTGTTTGTTTTTGTGCCCTTTCCTTACATGGCACATGTTTTCTAGCAGCAGTGAGACCCCGTTCACACTGGGGCGACGCTACTTGCCGGGGCGACCTCACAGGTCGCGGCACGCAGCTCGCACCGCGACCTCGGAGCGTCCGGCACGGACTTCATATCATTGAAGTCAATGCAGGTTGCTCCAGGTCGCCCCAAAGAAGCTCCGGACCCTTTTTCTAAGTCGGAGCGACTTGTGTCACTCCTATTAGAACGGGTCCATAGCTTCTGTATGGCAGGCGAACTACGGCGACCAGGTCGCCTGACAGGTCGCCCCAGTGTGAACGGGCTCTGACCGTGTGTGTGTAGCTGTTTTCAAAACAGCTACACGCTCACTGCTAGAACATGTGTCATGTAAGGAAAGGGCACAAAAACAAACACAACACTGCTGGGATTTGTGGTTCTGGCCTCCGGCAGAGCATTGTTCACTTCTGGCTTAGCAGCAGGCAGACAGGCCGCAGGCGTAAAAAACAGATAACAGTCAGCTACACTCTGTCACTTTTAGAAAACATGTGCCATCATGCCAGTTTGCTTGTTACATGTGATGTGACAGCCAGGTGCACATTTCCAAGTTGAAAATGTGCACCTGGCTGTCACATCACATGTAACAAGCAAACTGGCATGATGGCACATGTTTTCTAGAAGTGACAGTTCCAGACCAGTCTGACCAGAACACTGCTCTGCCAATGGAGGCCAGCCCAGAACCACAAATCCCAGCTGTTGTGTCTGTTTTTGTGCTGCCTGCGGCTGCCCTTTCCTTACCTTGTTGCAGCAGTCAGGCCTTGGCTCGTCGTCCTGTCTCTCACTCTGCTCAGCTGTCTGCGGTGCGGCGCCGGCGACTTCATTCCCGCTTCTTCCTGAATCAAGCAGGGGATGACGGTCCCCGGCCTCTAGCTCCACCCCTTCGCCTTCAGTCACCTGACGCCGGTCCACCCCTCCAGTCCAGAGCGCCTACATTGGATGCCGCTGCAATCCGACGTGACACTGGCCGGCGGCCGCAGTGAGCGGCGCTGGGCTCAGCTCAGCATCAGCCGGCTGCCAGCTGAGCCCAGGCAGTGCTAGGACCCGGAGTGAGTGGCGGCCACTGGCGGGGAGTCAGGGACAGCGGCGGGCGACCGTCAGTCTCCGCGGAATCGGCCGCGGAAAGGCCAGCAGCGGCCGGCAACCGCCGGCATCGGGACACAGTCAGAGACACAATCTGACAGACTGAGAGCAGAGACCTCGGCCCACCGGGCATCTGCCCGGCCTGCCCTATGGCCAGTCCGGCCCTGACTACCATACATGATTGCTAACCTATCTGCATCCTACCTGTTACCATCTATACTCTCCTGAACATTTCTCTCGAGTGCTTGCCATCTACTGTCACTGTTCATACCTGTCCCTTCAACACATCACCACTATACTGCTATATACATCTATCACTCCAGGAACATCTTATTGAGTGTGTATATTTGTATGCTGAATCAGGCAGGCCACAGTGATGAGTCTTGGGAGTTGGAATTGGTATTTCAACACATCTCTACATGACTGCTGAGTGGAGATTTCTGCAGCTGCAAATCCATCTTGTTACAACAACGCAGGAGCGTTACACCTGGCTGTTGAGACCCAGGTGCTGAAGGACAAGGGGTTGTCAGCTTCAGTTATCCCTACTCTAATTAAAGCGAGGAAAGCGACTTCCAGAAAGATCTATCATCGCACATGGAAGTCCTATATTGCGCGGTGTGAATCCCTTGGGTTTCCTCCACGTTCTTACTCGGTGGCCCGGATATTGGCTTTTCTGCAACAGGGGGTTGAGCAGAAACTGGCCTTGAGCACTATCAAGGGTCAGGTTTCAGCATTAGCAATCTTCTTTCAGAAGCCTCTGGCTACTCATTCCTTGGTGCAGAATTTCATCCAGGGGGTGCGACACCTGGCTCCGCCGGTGCGCGCGCCCTTGCCGCCCTGGGATCTTAATTTGGTGTTGTCGGTTCTTCAGAAAGCTCCCTTTGAAAATATTAGGGAGATTCCCTTGCTTACTTTGTCCCAGAAGGTGGCCTTTTTGGTGGCTATCACTTATGCACGCAGGGTGTCAGAACTGGCCGCATTGTCCTGTCGTTCCCCATATCTGGTGGTTCATAGGGATAAGGTGGTTCTTCGTCCGAATCCATCCTTCCTTCCTAAGGTGGTTTCAGATTTTCATCTAAATAAGGATATTGTGCTACCTTCCCTGTGTCCTAAGCCCAGTCATCCTGGGAGTTTGCGTTACACTCCTTGGATGTGGTTCGGGCGATTAGGGTGTACTTGACTACTACGGACTCTTTTCGTGAGACTGATTCACTTTTTGTGATCACAGATGGCCCTAGAAAGGGGTTGCCTGCGTCTGCCGCGACTATCTCCAGATGGATCAGACAGACGGTGGTACAGGCTTATTCTATTAAGGGTCGGGTTCCTTCGTTCCCTGTTAAGGCGCTCTTCACTCGGGCGCTTAGTGTTTCCTGGGCCTTCCGCCATCAGGCGTCGGTGCTTCAGGTTTGCAAGGCGGCTACCTGGTCGTGGGTTCATACCTTTACAAAATTTGATAAGGTTGATGTGCTGGCATCAGCGGATGCCTCTTTTGGCCGCAAGGTTCTGCAGGCAGCTGTTGGAGGAGACCGTTGGTCTACCTCAAGGGTTTGTTGGGTTCTTCACTTGAGTCTCATCCTTTTGTCTGATGAGCCTTTAAGACTTCTGGTTGGCACCGGTTGGGCCTTCTGGATTGGATTTTGATTTCCGTTATCCCACCCCTCATTTGTGGCACTGCTTTGGGACGTCCCTACTGATATTAATCAAAGAGGACTGCGTCTGTCAATGAGCGACAGAGAAAATTGGATTTTTGACTTACCGTAAAATCCTTTTCTCTTAAGCTCATTGACAGACGCAGTACCCGCCCCTCTATTTTTGAGTTGGGTTGGGTTAAATTCTCTGACACTGCTTTGTGACATAACTGATATCCTGTAGCAGGGAGAGAGAGGATATACCCTCTGGGACTGCCCCTAAGGTGTGGCCAGAACGTTTTTCCTGCCTAGCGTCCTACTCCTGTAGGGGGCAGTATAACCCTACTGATATTAATCAAAGAGGACTGCGTCTGTCAATGAGCTTAAGAGAAAAGGATTTTACGGTAAGTCAAAAATCCAATTTTCCTCTCCTGAAGACCCCTGAGATGTATGGCATCATTTGTCTAGGCCTGGAAACCAGGAAAATAACTGAAGAAATGTAAAAAAAAAGTTTTTAAACAAGTTAATGGGATATACTCTCCTATTTACTAATGCTATCAGCATTGGGATTAAAAATAGTAAATGAGAGAGTGAAGTTCTGCTTTAAGGCATAAGGGTTGTAGCATATGTGTTTGTGATGTATACAGTAAGTAGACTCAGGAGCTAGTTAACCAAATATTTTAAAAGTGTATGACCATCCAAAGCGATTTATTCCAGTTTTGTGTAGTGTGGGGACGGATTAGAACAGCTGTTGTGTATTTTACTGCTATCGGGGGATCCATAAGAGAGATTTCCCTTCATTTACTGTCACCGTGATACCATTTTCACAGACAGAAACAAAAATACATTTTAGTAGAGAAGGGTAGGGCCAAAACTTCTGTTAGATATTTATTGCTTTCGTTGTCCCTGTTGCAGATTTTCCCACTTTCAGCCTTGTGAAATAGTTGTTCTCATGACAGTAATTGAGTGTACATTTCTATGGAGCAGTAAAAACTCAACCATTGTCCTCATGTTTCCACACTCTGACCATAACTTAATAAAAAAATAAAAAAAGTATGTCTTGATTTACACTTACAACAGAGATTAAGCTATCCTCACCAGGGCTGCTGATAGGGGGGGACCACCAGTCCTCCTGTTGGGGGCCCGGGTACACAGGGGGGCCCCAACAGCATGGGGAATCTGTGCGGAGGGGCAATTACAGAAGGAAGCCCTGTGCGGCTCTCTGCAGCAGCTGAAATCGGAAAATTGTTATCAAAAACTTACCTTAATTTTACTTTCCTGATGGATTCCATGGCAGCATACGTATCGGGCTAGTCCCGCCTCTAATCCTACCCCATAGGACCCCACTCCCATAAATCTTTGCTCCTGTTCAGCCTCCGTGTTCTGTAACTAGCCTACTCAGGAACTGGGAGGGGACTCCTGCTATTATGGAGTCCATCAGGAAAGGGAAATGATGGTAAGTATTTGATAACAATTTTCTGATTTCCTGACAGACTCCATGGCAGCATACATATCGGGAAATAACTTTCCAAACACACCAGGGTGTGCAGATGCTGAACAAAAAATAATTTAATTATCCCTATCAACCGACAGAACTTGTAAACCAAAATTAACAGAAGATAAAGCCGCCGGCTCAATACAGTAAGGGGACAGAAACATGTTGATGGAAGACCAGGAAGCTGGCCTACAGATCACTTCAGATGTCTGGAAGCCATCCAGAATGTGGAAACACTCTGAGTCGAATGCACCATAACCACCTCTGGAGGCACCAAGCCCTTTGCCCTATAAGCCCACTGGATGGTCTGAATGATCCAGGCAGAGATGGACCTTGAAGAGGCACGAAGTCCTTTATTCTTCCTACTGAAGGAGAAGAACAGATACTCGGACTGCCGAAAGGGAGCTGTGACCTCCAAATACCGCTTGAGAGAATTACCAACATCGAGTGAATGGACAGTGGAGCCCTCATCCAGCCTAAAAGTGGGCAAAACTATTTCTGGATTCTCGTGAAACACTGAAGTGACTTTTGGTCTTGACTCCAAAATAGGGATTAGTAACACTCTGTCCGGGAAGAAAGTCAGAAATGGTTCGTTTGAGCCTAACGTCCCTAACTCGGAGACCCTTGTAGCTGAGGTGATGGCTACCAGGAAGACCGTCATAAGAGTAAGATCTTTAATTGTGAGAGGCTTAGCCGAGTCCTGATTAAGCTGTGAGAGGAAGTTGAGGACAAGAGAAAGGTCCCATTTAGGAAATCTCAGCCTCTTCTGGGGCCTGAGTCTCACCGCCCCCTTAAAGAACTGCTGGACAAGGAAGTGGTTGGCCCAGGAGACCCCAGTGAACGCTGAAATGGCTGAAACTTGAACTCGGAGTGAACTGCCTAAGAGCGGCAGATCTAGACCAGACTGCAAGAAGCTCAGAACATCCTGAACCTCAGGAGAAGCACAAGGGTTGGACCAAGTAGCTATATGAGTAGAGAACCTAGACCAAATCCTCTCATAGACTCTGTTGATCGACTCTCTCCTAGCATTCAAGAGCGTGGGAATGGCCTGTTATGCGTGGGAAAGGTAGTGGAATCAGATCCCGGATACTAAGAAGCATCACAAGAGGGAACCAGGGCCTGTTGGGCCAGAACGGATTTACAGCCACTATCTCCACCGCTTCCGACCTGAGTCTCTGCAAGAACTGGAGAGAAGGCATAGACTCTGCGGAACCTCCATTGGTCCGAGAAGGCATCCACTCCAAGGGCCTGGGGATCTCGGAACCTGGAATAATACTTCGATAACTTGCTGTTCCAGGAAGATACAAAAAGGTCGACCTCTGGAGAAACTCCCAGTGCCAGGATCCACTTAAAGAATACCTCGTGGAGAGCCCACCCATTGTCCAACTTGACACGAGAGAGGAAGTCCGCTTGTACGTTGTGGTTTCCAGGGACATAGACGACCGACAGATCAAACAGATTCTTCTGGGCCCAAGACCTGATCGGCTCTACTTCTCGCAGCAGAGAAACACTGCGTGTTTCCCCCTGCATTCTTATGTATGCCACAGCCGATGTATTATCCAGTCTGAGCATCACCGGAAAACCTTTCATTAGATGGCAGAAGGCTTGAAGCGCTCGAAGCGCCGCTCGAAGTTCCAGAACATTCAAGACCATCCCCTCAGGTGAAAAGTTCTATCTGCCCTGAGCCACCTCTGAGAGACAGTGGGTACCCCACCCTGTATTGCTGGCATCTGAGGTCACAATATTCCACAAGACTGGGGCTAGTGAGTGACAGTTGAGGAGATTCTCCCGATGAAGCCACCACGGGAGACTCCCCTTCATGGAAGGGGTTAGAAAGATTCGCTGATCCAGATCTACTCTATCCCACTGCTGGAGAAATCCTCTCTGGAAGGGCTGCATCCACCACAAAGCCCACTTTACCATGGGGGCCATGGGTACCATGGTTCCGATGATTCTCAGACACTGCCGATCACAGAGATTAAAAGAAGAAAGAGCAAGGAGTATCCTGTCTCGGGCCACCGGGATTTTTTTTTTGGGGAGGGAGATTGAGCCTCTCGCTGTGTTGAACAGGACCCCGAGATAAACAAGGGACTGTGTGGGAACCAGATTACTCTTTGCCAGGTTTAGGAGCCACCCGAACTCCTGAAGAGTGGAAACAACTTGACCCAGGTGCTCCACTAGCTGTTCCTTGTCCCGTGACAAAAGGAGAAGGTCGTCCAAATAATGATGGAGCCGGATATCTCTTACCCTCAACAGAGCTACAACAGCCAACAAGACTTTTGAAAATGTTTGAGGCGATATGGAAAGCCCGAAGAGGAGACAAGTTAACTGTAGGTTGGAGTAACCGATGGCAAACGTACCTTTGAAAATCCATTGCAACGGGAACATGAAAATAGGCATCCTTTAGATCTATTGACGCTAACCAATCTCCTGGCTGGTCTGCCTGCTGGATTGACAGTAGAGTCTCCATCTTGAACCTCTACCTCTTGATGAACTGATTTAGGCGGGTAAGGGCTATGATGGGTCTCCAAGAGCCGTTCTTTTTCTGAACCATGAAGAGAGGGGAATACATTCCCTGTCCGCGTTCGCACTCCTGAACGGGAATGACGGCCCCCTGAGATCCCAGGGACTCTACTTAGGACAGAAGTGTTTGTCTTTTTCC
Organism: Pelophylax lessonae; assembly: GCF_965119305.1. Lineage (NCBI taxonomy): Eukaryota > Metazoa > Chordata > Amphibia > Anura > Ranidae > Pelophylax > Pelophylax lessonae. The sequence goes on along the minus strand of NC_138768.1, from coordinate 622,863,107 downwards.
TGCTGAAAGAGGGACGAACTTGAGCCTAGGAACACTGCTGAACGCCCAAGTATGCCAGAAGAGATTGTACTCATGTTCCAAGAGTCCCGGATTGAGACCACCCAGACATGTCGAAAGTGTCGCAGATGTGCCCCCACCCGACATATCTGGGCGGGCCCAGTCTCAAAAGGACTTAGTAGCTTCTCGGTCACCAGGGGGACCACTCTTGAAAGGTTTCCAGAAGGAGGGCTGTCTTGACCTCGTGTTTTGCCAGAGTTCCTTACACGGGCTATAGATACACAGCTCCTTGGCATGATCTAGGGCCTGCCTCCTCGGCTGTATCCTCTTCTGATTCAGAAGGTGCCAGTCCTGGGGAAGGAACCCCAACTTACCACCCGTGGCTTGGGTCATGGCACTATCCAACCTATTTCCAAAGAGGGAAGAACCCTTAAAGGGAATGCGGCACCAAACTTGCTTGGAGGCTGGGTTGGCCACCCAAGGCCGGAGCCAATGGGCACACTTGGCCCTGACTGAGGAGAGCATAACCTGAGCCAATAGGTGGATAATGTCGATGGATGCCTCCCCTAGGAAGGCCGAGGCCATTTTCAGCTCCTGAATAGGAGAGCTTCTGGCGACCTCCTCTGAGACACTCCTGAGGGTTTCATCCACATTGTCGGCCCATAACTCCAAAGCTTTGGACATTGTGGCTAGGGTTAAGGCCGGCTTACAGGCCATACCAGCCGTCAGATAGATTTGTTTAAGGTCAGAGTCCATCCGCCTATCCAAAGGGTCTTTAAATGAGACTGTATCCTCTAATGGGAGGGTCACATGCTTGACTAATCTCATCACAGCCGCATCCACAAGGGGAGAAGATTCCAGGTGTTTCACCTCTTACTCCTTCAAGGGATACAGCTTAGTCATTTTTGAGAGCATGGAGTTCTTCCTTTCTACCCTGCTCCATTCATCTGTGATGACTTTGCCCAATTCTCCCAGGAAGGGGAAATTTAGGCGCTCCTTAAAAAATTTTGAAAAATTTTCTCTGTTTCGGAGGAGATACCGCTGGATCTTCCCAGTTTAAGGCCTTTCTCGCTGCCTTGACCAAGTGGGGGAAAAGCGCAAAGTCAAATCCCAGACAGAGATCTTCAGACTCTCTGAGTCACTATTCAACAGAATGGCCAAGGGATGACTTGGTTGTGACAACCCTAGCGGCACTTGGCCCTGAGCCTCTCTGAGGGGAGAGCGTGGAGAGTTTAGAGCCGGACCTTGAGCCTGGCAGACTCCCATTTCAGCTAGATAGTCCTTAAGAACCCGCTTCACCAAGGATTCCAGACACTAGTCAGAGCTATCTCTTTCGCCTGCAGCCTGGGAGAATCAGCGGTCGCACATTGACCTAGACTCGGGGACCTGGGCACCACATCCTCAGCATCTAACTCTGTCCGGGTGCCGAAAGGAGTCTGGCAAGGAGGGGTCTTTTCCATGGCACCTAGAGACTGACGGGGACCTACGTCCAGATCTTGAAGTTGAATGCCAGTTGTGCGTTTTAGAACGATCGTCTTCCTTGCGTGCGGTACGAATAGGATCAGACCTAGAAGGGCTGCAAAAGAAAGAAAGACAAGCACACAAAACAAGGAGCAAGGGACATGAAAAACATGACCCTATCCCCCCCCTCCACCCATCCCACCACCACATTCCATAGATACCTGTTATGGGAGGGCTGACCACAGGAGGGCGGCGAGGTTTCCATCTCTGGGCGCTGACCTAAAGAATAAGCCGAACAATGGAGTCAGAGAGGAAGGAAATGGGGAAAGAAAAAGAGCCCCCATAATTCAGGAGGTCGTCTCACCTCCAGATGCTCCTGGATAAATAAGTGGAGATGCTGCAGTAGAGCCAACATGGAAAAATGTCCCCAGCCAGCATGTAGAACACTACACAGTTTGCTGCACTGTTGAGGGATCTGTCACCGATTTGAAAACGGCCCCCGTCGATTCATCCGCGGTGCCGTTCGACATCTACTGCGCATGCCTGACCACACCATCTACCGCTACTGCGCATAAGCGAACCAAGCCTCGATCTCGAGATGGCCGCGCATGCACAGAGGAGAAAACTCAGCGGCCGGCAGGACACGGGAGCAGACCGGCCCTGGGACTACTAGACACCAGGGAAACAAAAGAATAAAAAACAATGAGAAAAAAGAAGCATAAAAAGACTGCCAAGGAGGTAAGCTTACCTGTGTAAAGGTGAGCAGGGAACCAAGACGCCACACACACACCGGAGTTCAGGGTAGAAAGGCCACCCGCAGAAGCTGGGTTTAAGGCCACCAATAACTAGGCTGCTGATCCCTCCTATGCCCACTCCATACCCTGGTACAGCTAGGGCTTAGCGGAGAAATGCGACCCATCTTCCACATCGCAGATGCCTGGTCACTTCAAAAAACTCGAACTGGAAGGACAGAGCACTCCACAGGTGCACCGTAGGAGGACAAAAAAGAACACAGAGGCTGAACAGGAGCAAAGATTTATGAGAGTGGGGTCCTATGGGGTAGGATTGGAGGCGGGACTAGCCCGATACGTATGCTGCCATGGGGTCTGTCAGGAAAGCCAGTTTCTTTCCTCCTGCCAGCTTTCAGCTGCTGCAGGGAGTGACACAGACATAGGGCATCGTTCCTGTAATTGCTTCTCCAACACCGATTCCCCTCCCTGTTCAGTCTGCTTCTGACCCCCCCTCCCCATTTTCCCCCTATAACTGTGCCCCCTCCCCTCTTCCCGCAGCACTGCAGGCTTCCCTTTCCTATAAAAAATAAATAAATAAACATTAAAATAAATCATTTAAAAAAATTGTAAAATAAAATAATTGTAAACATTTCAAAAAAATATATATATTTTTTAAATGTAGAAATCAATTAAAAAAGGCTAATTCTAACAGCGGCCCTGATCCTCACTATCAGAATGATGTGGCAATTCCAACCATTCGCTGTGCTGTACATAGCGTACCTGCTCAGTCTGTGTTGCCTACATTTGGGACATGCTTCTAAAGAACTGTTAAAGAACATGATATTCTACATAGCAGCATGCGGTTAATAGATTAAACTAAACTATAATGTTCGGCATCTTCAATAGTTTTTTCTCACTTCATATGTATTTATTTACATTCTTAGTGTACAAAAAGGGGGCATGGGGATAGCGGGACTTTAAATGAGGTAGGTTGCTGTTACAAATCTCCAAATGGAAATAAAGTAGTTTCAATATATTCATTTATTTTTTGCTGCACGGTTTTTACCGTGCAGCAAAAAATAAATGAATATATTGAAACTACTTTATTTCCATTTGGAGATTTGTAACAGCAACCTACCTCATTTAAAGTCCCGCTATCCCCATGCCCCCTTTCTGTACACAATATCAGGGATGGAGATGGTTGCTGTGATGCTTCAGATCATTTCCTATTCAATATTTACATTCTTAGATCACAGGGAGACCGAGATGATCAGTAAAAACCGATAGAAAGAAAAATTGGGACAAACGGTAACACTACCAGGGGTGCTTACAACAGTTACCTTTTGCTCACAAATTTTAAACTTTTTTCTTTATTTTCCTCCTTAAGGAGGAAACTTTATTCTAATGAATATTGTGTATATACAGAATAGTATAAAAGTGTATAAATGATATAAAGAGAAAATTAGAACAGTATGTTCAATTATGTACAATGTAAACCTTAGGTTAACAACAAGCATTTTCCATTTGTGGTTCTCTTGCTTAGAAAGAAAACGGGTAGGGAGAGCCCCAATCCAAATAAAGGGGAGAGGGGAAGAAAATAATATGGTAATCCAGAGATTCTCCTGATCCTGGGTGTGAGACTATTCTAAGGAGTTACAGGAAGTGCATGTAGAGAGCCATCTATCCCAGAGTTTGTTGTATTTGGTTGGGCAACCTTTATGTTCATAAATTACTTTTTTCCAAGGTAGGGTATGACTAAGATATCAACGAGAGCTTGTAACCAGGTCTTAGCAATAAGCTTTTTTGGCCATAAAGGGTCACAAAAACCTTAGTGTAACATTCTAAATAAAGGTGTCCAGTAATGCCCAGTAGGCAAACGTTGAATCCATTCCCAATGGGGAGCTCGTTAGACCGTGTCGGAACTCTACTGTTTGTTCCCAATGTCCTTGGATTTCAGGACAAGCTCAAATTAGATGGAAGAAGGTTCCTGGAAGTTGTTAACTTTAGAGTTATATTTTGGCCTGCACTTAGTAAAAAATATATTTGCAATACATACAGTTGAGTAAGCTTATCACAGATTTTCTGGGAGATTTATATAAGCTTCAAACATGTTTAAACTTTTGTTGCACAGATAGGGGAAGTGAGAGAGACAGCGCGACCTAGCTGGTGTAGTAAGTTCCAACAAGGTTTAATTACATAGAAAAGTTAAAAAATGAATACTTACAAAAGTATTAAAACCACACATACTGTATGTATAGAGACCACGGGAGAGAGTGAGCCTGTGGTGGAGGCACAGTCCTGAAAGGATATAGCTGGTTGGATGATGAGCTGCTACAGGTGCAAAGTCTGGATCTCTGTGCCACTGTCTGTTAATAGTGAAACGGCTCTGACAGCCCAGCAAGTATGTGTAGTGCCGCAGCTTCCTCGTTCTCGGTGTCAATGGCCGATGGATGGTAATGCCCACATGGAGTCCAGGGTCACAGTGACCCTTTTGTGAGTATTCATTTTTAAATTTTCTTTGTAATTAAACCCTGTTGGAACTTTCTACACTAGACTGGTCGCGCTGTCTCCCTCCCTTCCCCTCTCTTTTGTTTTACAGATGGAGTCCCACCTGTTTTGACAGCAGCATTACTAGGTCCTCAGTTCCTTTTGTCTAATAATAAGGGCTACCCACTCATAAACTGCCAATTGTGGTCTGTATTAGATTTGTTCTGTATCACTATCTTTGTTTATTCTTTGGGTTATTTTTGAACGTCATCATTTATGTTTCCTATGAGTGGTTGAGCTATTAAACTTTTGTTACAATGGCTTAGAAACCCCTACCAGTGTTATAGTTGGTTGAACCAATGTCACTCCTTCTTTTGCTGATCAGCCTGTCCTGCCGCAAAATAGAGAAAAGTGTGACAGCATTAAAAAAAAAAAAAAGCGTGACAGACTAAAAAAATGACTATTTTATGCAATGCACATTGAATGCACTTGAGTACCCATATTGGCCAAGTTACATCTTTTACATACACTGTATGAGCAACGTAAACAGAAACTAATTGTTGCCCTGGCCCTGTGCGCTTTGAACATTATTTGCAAAATGAATGTTGTCTCCTAATAAAACGGAAGCGTCTACATTTCACTTATTTCGCTCACTCGTGCCACTTTGGAACTTACAGACATTCACCCAGCCAACATAAACCATATCCTTTTCCAACATCATAGTGCAAAACGTTGTTAGGGATTATCAGATATGTGACCTGACTTTTCCTCTCAATTCTTTGTAGAGTTCACAACCACAAATGTCCTTTGATACATTAGAAGTGAAACACAGTTTTGGCAAATGTGTCTTTCAAGCTTGAACTGTATTTCCGCTTTTGCAGCCAAATTGGGATAACACCTACTTTAAATTTGTTACATGTTCTCATTCACATAAATATTTAAAAATTGCTGCTTACATTTTACGTGTTCTTTTCTAAAAACTGAAGGTTTCCACTGCTGTGTAATGTTAAGGAGGTGGCTGAAAGGTAATGTTTACCATAATCAACTGTTTGTACTTTGCTGGCAGATCTTATTGTCAGTTTAGATTTGAACACTGTCTGCTGTAACAAAGTGTTAAAGTGGTTCTAAAGGCAGAAGGTTTTTTTTTTTATTCAATGCATTCCGTGCATGAAGGTAACAAAAACTTTCTGCAAGTAGGTTCATCCCCCCCTCCATACTTACCTGAGCCCGATCTCGATCCACAAATGTGCATTGGTTCCTGCTGCTGCCACTAACAGCCAGTGAGAAGGGAGCAACCCTGATCTCGGTAAAGAGCCGATGAGGTGGCATCTCGGTAAAGAGCCGATCAGTGGCATCTCCTCGCCGGGGAGACCTGTACAGGTAATCAGGGCACTGATCATCAGTGCCCTAATTATCAGTGCAGCCCCAGCAGTGCCCAGCAATGATGCCAGTCTGTGCCCATCAGTGACACTAATCAGTGCCCATATGTGACACCAATTCTTGCTGCCTTTCAGTGCTCTTCAGTGCCGCCAATCAGTGTCACCTATCAGTGCAGCCTACCAGTGCCCATTAGTGCTGCCTATCAGTGGCCATCAGTACTACCTATCAGTGCCCATCATTGATGCCTTTTAGTGCTCATCAGTGCCACCTATCAGTGCCCATCAGTGCAGCATATTATTGCTTCCTCATCAGTGCCACCTAATTAGTGCCCTTCAGTGCTGCCTCATCAGTGGCCATCAGTGCAGGCTCATCAGTGCACATCAGTGTAGGAGAAAAATTACTTATTTACAAAATTTTCTGACAAAAGTAAAAAACCCAGCGATGATTAAATACCACCAAAAGAAAGCTCTATTTGTGTAAAAAAATGTAATTTGGGTACAGCGTTGCATGACCACACAATTGTCATTCAAAAGGTTTGTATTCAGCCCCCCTGAGTCAATACTTTGTAGAACCACCTTTTGCTGCAATTACAGCTGCAAGTCTTTTTGGGTATGTCTCTACCAGCTTTGCATATCTAGAGAGTGAAATTTTGCCCATTCTTCTGTGCAAAATAGCTCAAGCTCTGTCGGATTGGATGGAGAGCGTCTGTGAACAGCAATTTTTAAATCTTGCCACAGATTCTCAATTGGATTTAGGTCTGGACTTTGACTGAGCCATTCTAACACATGAATTTGCTTTGCTCTAAACCATTCCATTTTAGCTCTGGCTGTATCTTTAGGGTTGTTGTCCTGCTGGAAAGTCAACCTCTGCCCTAGTCTCAAGTCTTTTGCAGAGTAACAGGTTTACTTCTAAGATTGCCCTAAGTATTTGGCTCCATCCATCTTTCCATCAACTCTGACCAGCTTCCCTGTCCCCGCTGAAGAAAAGCATCCCCACAATATGATGCTGCCACCACTATGTTTTACAGTGGGGAAGGTGTGTTCAGGGTGATGTGCAGTGTTCGTTTTTTTGCCACACATAGTGTTTTGCTTTTAGACCAAAAAGTTCAATTTTGGTCTCATCTGACCAGAGCACCTTCTTCCACAAGCAAACTGCAAATGGGACTTCTTTTGGCTTTGTTTCAACAATGGCTTTCTTCTTGCCACTCTTCCATAAAGGCCAGATTTGTGGAGTGCACGATAATTGTCCTGTGGACACATTCTCCCACCTGAGCTGTGGATCTCTGCAGCTCCTCCAGAGTTACCATGCGCCTCTTGGCTGCTTCTCTGATTAAAGCTCTCCTTGCCCGGTCTGTTAGTTTAGGTGGCCGGCCATGTCTTGGTAGGTTTGCAGTTGTGCCATATTTTTCAGATGATGGATTGAACAGTACTCCATGAGATGTTTAAGGTTGAGATATTTTTTTGAAACCTAATTCTGCTTTAAAATTCTCCACAACTTTATTCCTGAACTGTCAGGTGTGTTCCTTGGCCTTCATGATGCTGTTTGTTCACTTAAGCCTTGTACACACGCAACGAATTTCCGCCGACCGGTCGTCCGTCTTTTGTCCAGAGCGCGTGTCTGTTGGTTGGAACGTGCTCTAGACTGCACACTAATTTTGTCGACCGACAAAAGATGACGTCACTACGTCCGACGCTACAAAAGAGGAAGTGAGTTTTTGACCGTGACCCTTCTGGGCATCTCGCGCTGATTTCGGTAGCATTTGTTTGGTTAACGACATTTCGCTAGTTTCTGAGACATCGTTCAAGAAGCAATTATTGTGACCGAGGATTCTACTCTTGCTGTTGTTGGGCTGGGAGTAAATGCTCTAAGTCGAGTTCTTTGCAAGAAGAAGAAAAAGAGGACCTCCTGGACCAAAAATTGTTTGCTCAACCGTGAGCAATTTTCCCACATATCCTTGCTGCGGGAGCTACAGGAAAATAATCCTGATGACTTCAGGAATTATTTGAGGATGATGGATCCAATTTTTCACCGTCTTCTTGCCTTGGCGTCCCCCTATATTCTGAAGCAGGATACATGTATGCAGGTTGCAATTACTCCTGAGCAAAGGCTAATTGCAACATTGAGATATCTTGCAACAGGGAGAAGCCTGCAGGATGTCAAGTTCTTCACAGGCATCTCCCCCCAAGCTCTTGGAGTCATCATCCCTGAGACCTGCTCTGCTATCATTAAAGTCTTGCAGAAGGACTATATCAAGGTATGTTTCATATTTTTATATTACATTCCATGTTTTTGTCATGTCATCCTAATTTAGATCATTTTGGATGTATATCAAATTACAGATGTCATTATTTTGTAACTACCCTCTGGCCTCATGCACATAGTAGTAAAGCTATATATTTTCCTAAGCATTTTTAAAATGACCCAGTAACCACCCCAGCATTCTCTTCTATGTGTCCCTAAACGCATAGCCTGTTAACAGTATATTGTATCCGTGTAATTTTCGGACTTTCCCAGAACCAATTATTCCTTTAGAAATGTTTTTTTTACATAGTTTATGAGGTTTATTAAAGACATCAGTCCATCCATTCAAACCTATGATTGTGTATGTTTAATTTCTGATGTAAAAACGTTCAGTGGGCACAAGCCCTTAATGATGTTTAAAAGCATAGTTTTACCCACTCACACACACATGCTAAATGTAAAAGTCAGCATATACAAAAGCTGTAGCTGGTGAATTACAATATTATGACATTAGGAGGTGAAAATTAAATGTATGTAGATGTCATACCCCAAAATGCTAAAGATTCCCTTCATGTTGTTCTTATCTTAAAGTTGCATAAGCATTTTTCTGGCAAATGTGTGTGTAATAATGTGATGTGCTCAAGCACTAATTTTATGTAAATTTTTTCCCAACAGTTTCCGTCCAACGCAGAGCAGTGGCAGGAAGTTGCTGGCCAATTCCAGGAGCAGTGGAATTTTCCCAATGGTGGGGGTGCTATTGATGGCAAGTACGTCCGCATTGTCCCACCACCTATTTCAATTACAAAGGTTTTTTTTTTAGCATTGTCATGCTAGCAATTGTCAATGCTAATTATGAATTTTTGTTTTTGGACATTGGAAAGAATGGCCGCAATTCTGACGGGGGAGTCATTGACCAAACAGAGTTAGCTTGGCGGCTACAAAATGGCACTCTCAACTTGGAGCAAACAATTGAGGGTCTCAATTTTGTTTTTGTGGCTGATGATGCCTTTGCTCTTGGGGAGCATCTTTTGAAGCCATTCCCTCTGAGAAACCTCACCCTTGAACAAAGGATTTTCAATTACCGCCTATCCCGTGCTAGAAGAGTGGTGGAGAATGCCTTCAGGATAATGTCAAATAGGTTTGACTTTTCTTGAGCTCCATCCATCTGGCATTATACAAAATTAATAATGTGGTCCTCTCTTGCTGCATCTTGCATAATTTTTTGCGCACTCCGATATTGAAATAATACAAATTTTATATAAGAAAAGATTAATAGTAGTACATACATTCAATGTACAAACAGGTATTATCGCAAGGGGCCCAACAAGAGTCCTGGTGAAATTGTAGACATGTACCAGGGTATATTCACCAGTCAGCCATAACTTTATGACCACTAAAAGGGTTAAGTGAATAACATTGAATATCCTGAAAGTTGGTGGGATATATGAGGTGGAGCTCCCTGTGACTGTGCTCACAGCCTTGTGCTGCCATCTGTTAGCGTTTTACAAAACTAGTCTTGAAACTTTTTGATACCACCTCGTATTAGGCATCAAGTAAACATGTTGTCAATAAAGTTGATATGTTGAAAGCAGAAAAAATGGGCATGCTGATCTGTGTCCATAGCCCAAAGCTCCTACACCACAGAGCAATGGAGGAAGGTGACCTGGTCTGACGTTTTCTTTTAAATCATGTGGATGGCTGGGTGCATGTGCATTGCTTATCTGGGGAAGAGATGGCACCAGGATTCAGTACTGGAAGAAGGCAAGTCAGAGGAGGCAATGTGATGCTTTGGGCAATATTCTGCTGGGAAACATTGGGTCCTGCCATTTATGTGGATGTTACTTTGACATGTACCACCTACCTCAACATTGTTGCAACTACACCCCTTCATTAAAATGGTATTCCTTGATGGCAGTGGCCTCTTTCAGCAGGATAATCCACCCTGCCACAGTTTGGGATGTGTTGGAAAAACATGTCCGATCCATGGAGTTCCCACCTCACAACTTACAGGATTTAAAGTGTTTCTAAAGTTAAAAATGTTTTTCCTTAATGCATTCCCTGCATTGAGGTAACAATATCCCATTAGATGTATCGCCCCCCCACCCACCACTAAACACTTACCTGAGTCCTCTTGATCCATCTTGATTAAAGGATCCATCTTGATTAAAGGCAGATGATTAATGTAGTATTTACCTCATTAATTCCATCTGCCTTTAGTTCAGGCATGCAGCCAATAGGGTGTGCTGATTTGCCTAGACCTGAAAACCAGGAAGTTCTTGAAGAAATGTGAAAAAAAAGTTTAAAACAAGTAAATATGATATACTTTTCTATCTTTTTACTAATGCTAGCAGCATCAGGATTAGAAATAGTCAGTTGTTTGAGACAGTAAAGTTCTGCTTTAATAAGCAAAAGCTATTTACAAATACAGACAGTAGAAGGCAGCATATTCCTTCAAATATATTCATGCCCACATTGTATTTCAATTCTTTCCAGCCTACTACTATTAAAATAATTGTAAAGAGTATTTTTTTTTTAATAATAAATGCGTAATATTTATCTGCTTTATACAATAGTTTTGCACAAAGCAGCCCTGATCCTCCTCTTCTGGAGTTGGAAGAGGAGGATCCCCCATTGGCACTCCTGGCTCCTCCTCTTCTCCTTGTGCCACCATAAGAAGCTGCTTCTTAAAATGGCACAATGATTCCAAACTGTGCTGCCTGCATCCATAAACACAGACAGCGCAGCTTGGCTCTTCCCCATCACAGGATTTGATTGATAGCAGCAGGAGCCAATGGTGTCCTCTGTTATCAATCTGCCCTGTAAGGAGGGAGAGAGTGGAGAAAGTTGCTGCTCCTGGGCACAGCACACAAACAGCACAAATGCAGAAATTTAGAAACTGGATGAAAGGTTTAGCACTGGGAAACACGTTTTGATAGATAAATAGTGCATTTTATATACAACTCTATAGATCAGACCAAAATGAGGGACAAATGAGGAGGAAAGAGGGACAGAGGGACTTTGTTTCGAATGAGGGACAGTCCCTCAAAATCAGGGACAGTTGGGAGGTATGCTTTTGCTAATAGGTGTCCCTCGTTCCCATCCTAAAAAGTTGGGAGGTAAGTATAATATGTACTTGTCTCAATTAAGAGAACTAAGTGTAATTTCTGTCTGCTGCTTCTTTCCTGTGCTATCGGCATGAATCACTATTGAAAAGTTTTCCTGACACCAAGAGAACAATGGTGACAGGGGAGGGATCTTCAGCAGAATGACAGCCCCAGCTCTGTTCCTGTGTGCTGTGTGGAGGGGGTGTATCCCTTCCCTCCAATCAGCCCTCAGAGCTCTCCCCACTGAGCTCTTCAGTGTGTAACTTTAGCTCTCCGCCCCCTTTTTTCTGAACTCTCAGAAAGGTTGTATAAATTCTGAAGTTTGAATGGATGTAGAGAAGAGAAGAGAAGATTGCAGATAGGTACAATGTATGTAGGAGGATTTGTTTCATCTCTGTGTATCACCTGAGGCCAGTCACTTCACTGGGTATATGTGAGGGTTTACAACCACTTTAATCTGAATGATTTTGAAGTTTGTAGCCTTACTTTATGAAGCTCCAACACATTACTTCCTTGAATATGACACATATTCACTATGTCATATGAGTAGGCACTGCTGTGTCACACATTTCATAGATCCTGCATTCCAAGCTACAGAGTTGCTCAGAGGAGGATTTTCTGGAGGCAGAGTCAGTACGGTTATTACTGCTTGCCAGACAGCAAGGTTCCATGGGATATGTAGTCCTCAGAACTTAAAGGAAAAATCAGAGGAGAAGCTGCAAAGCATGCAAGGAATTCAGGAAGTTGTAAAAAGAGATGACCAGCAGATAGGCAGAACTCACAAATCGAAAGGAGCTTATATTGAATCATAAAAAGTAACTAATGTTTGTAATGCTATAACAGGATCCCATGAAGAAGTCACATGAGCGGACGTGACGTAACGCGTAGGGCAGAGCACTGGAAGTGACGTCTTGAATGCGAAAGCTAGGTCCGCGATTACCTGTATCCAGCAAAAAGGGTATCATACTACGGTTGTTTGAAAGTGCATTTGATTTTATCTAAATAAAACTGTTGATTATGGCAATATTGCACTATGAGAGCATTTTACTTTGAGATTCGTGGGACCCCTGGAGGACGTTTACCCCGATCCATATAACAGAGGCTGACTACCATCCCTGATCGTAGAATAAGGAAGGAGAGGCGAGGAGTGATATATCTGTATAATAAAGAGGCGCACTATTATATAAATTGAGGTGAGTAGCTAGCACCCCCTTGTAACGCTCTGGGGTTTGATTTAGTGAACTGGATTTGCAGCTGCAGAATTTCCACTCAGTAGTCTTGTAGAGATGTGTTGAATCACCTTATCCAACTCTCCTGACTCATCATAGTGGCTCAGCCCGCTTCAGTATGCACATACACAAACACTCAGATAAGATGTTGCTGGAGTGGTAGCAGATGGTGATAGATAGTATGCAGGAGGGTTAGCAATCATGTACAAGTAACAGGTGGTAGGGGATAGCAGATGAAGTGTACAGGAGATGCTAAGTTAATGCAAGGATATAAGTTACAGGTGGTAGTAGGCTCAAGAGCTAGCAATCTAAGTAACGATGCAGGTGATAGATATTGTAGTGCATATATCCTAGAGTTTAGCAACAGTTCTTAATATGCAAGAATAGATAGCATGTGACTTGATAGGAAGGGATCCCCTGTGGGGTACTTATCACTAGCTGGTAAGCGAGGTAAAGGATCAGGTAGCGAGGTAAAGGATCAGGTAGCGAGGCTCCGGTCTATCCAGGTATAGGAAGATAGCTGGAGGATTCGGCAGCGTCAGACAGGGATGTATAACGAGCGGTTGCACGAACACCTTGTGAGTGCACAGCGTCGGTTGAAATAGCCGCTCAGAGCGGCGCCTAGTGATAACGTCATCAGATGTTAAAGAGACATGCAGCTATATGCGTTCCACCTACCTGAATGGTGGAATGCAATGTGGAAGTAAGAGGCTAGAAAGGTACTGAAAGTACCAGGATCTTACACCCCTTAGGGGCAATAAGCGAGAAGAAACACCCTATAGTTCCACACGGTGTTAGGTGGAGGTTCAACACCCGGAATAAGAAGGACACCATTCATATTGTTTTTATTTTGGACACTCTAAGCATTTTATAAGGACTTAATGCTGAGATTGTGTAACAAGTTCACTCGCCTGTGTATTTATTGAGCACTGAGCACGTTACCGTCACCTACATGAGATTATTTTAATTATTAATCACCCATATGCATTTATTTTAATCACTTGAAAATAATAGTGATAGTATTTATTTATATATGTGTATTAATTTCTTAAGCACTGGTGCACTTTATATGTATAATTTTGAAGAGAGATTTATTAAGATTTATTGATTATTAAATTAACCAATATTTTAGAGATATACCCACAAATTTGCAGAAAATACTTGAATAATTTTGAGCACCATCACAATAATTGATTATTTATTTGGAGTGTTTTTATTAATATTTAATACTGATTGATTTATACCACTTCCCTGAAGCGTGGTACCCCTGCCCCTCCAATAGGTATCTATTTACTCGGTGTAACATCATCTTTGACATTATACATAAAAATTGGGCTAGATTTACTGTTTTGGTATTTTTTTATTAATGAATGTTTTTTTTTCCAAAAAGAATTGTGTTTCAAAAACCGCTGCGCAAATACCTTGTGACATAAAAGATTGCAACACACACCATTTTATTCTATAGGGTCTGGGCTAATAAAAAAAAAAAATAGATTTTGGGGGTTTTAAGTAATTTTCTAGCAAAAAAAAAGTAGATATTTACATGTAGGTGCGAAATGTCAGAATAGACTTGCGAAGGAGGGGGTTAACATTTTAAATGTCTGTTGTATATTTTCTTTTTTTGTTGTTATTGTTCTATGTGCGTTTAGGAAAGAAGAAATTACCCTGGAGAAGGTGATCTCAGTCCTGCAGTGTGTGTGGGTCTCTGTAGCACAAACAGGATGCTTTCCGTGATTATTTATATATACCAGAAATGTCACTTGATCTTAGGTTACAGCCAAGGGTTATGACACACGCTCTACAGGATGTCTGTGTGACCTTATGTCACTAATAGCAGTAATAGTAGCTTCATCTGCTGTGTACTTGGGGAAGATCCTATCACCCTATTGGTGCTGCAATCAGCTGATGGGTATTTTCTGTGCCAGTATTAGATATACAGTATGTCAAGCATAAAAATTTGTCCAGTCTTGCATTCTAAAATTACAGGTAAATGCAATCACTAAAATCGCATACTTTAGCATGTAAAGCTGCCATTCACTAGTGGATTTTTTTTTTTGAATGACCGCTTGTATGAAAATTGTCATCAGTACATTCAAAAACTTGATTTATGTACAGTAGTTTAACCACTTAACCTCCAGAAGATTTACCCCCCTTCATGACCTGGCCTTTTTTTTGCGATAGTGCGTTACGTTACCACTTTAGCCCCGGAAGATTTGGCTGCTCAATGACCAGGCCCTATTTTGCGATTCGGCACTGCGTGATTTAATGGACAATTGCGCGGTCGTGCGATGCTGTACCCAAATTAAATTGATGTTCTTTTTTCCCCACAAACAGAGCTTTCTTTTGGTGGTATTTGATCACCTGTGCGATTTTTATTTTTTGCGCTATAAACAAAAAAAGAGCGACAATTTTGAAAAAATAACAATATTTTTCAATTCTCAAAAAAAAAATGTAAAAATCAAAATTTTTTAACATTTTAGGCCAATTTGTTTTCTGCTACATATTTTTGGTAAAAAAAATAGCAATAAGCGTATTTTGATTGGTTTGTGGAAAAGTTATTGTGTTTACTAACTACAGGAAAGAATTATGTCATTTTTATTGTATTTTATTTTACTAGTAATAGTGGCGATCTGCGATTTTTTTTTTTTGCGGGACTGCAACATTGCAGCAGACAGATCGGACCCCTGACTGACATTTTTGACACTTTTGGGGGTACCAGTGACATTACTACAGTAATCAGTGTTATAAATTTGCACTGTTACTGTAAAAATGACACTGGCCAGGAAGGGGTTAACTTTATTGGTGATCAAGGGGTTAAGTGTGTCCCTAGGGGCGTGATTCTAACTGTCAAGGGGAGTGACTAGTAAAGTAACCACAGAGACATGTGATCCTATATAGCAGGATCGCATAGCCTCTGTGATCACTTCAGGGAGAATGACAGACAGCTGTGTTTACATCAGCCGTCTGTCTTTCTCCCTCTCCTGTGGGAGATTGCGAGTGGCCGGTGGCCATCGGAGCGGCCGGTCACACGCGCTGGCTCCCCAGGGAACGAGCGGTCGAGCTCACCCCCTACAGGCTCGTGGGCGAGCGACGTGGGTCTACGTCGCTTTGCCTGTAAGCGGCTGAGTGCCGCAGTAAATAGACGTTAGGCGGTCGGCAAGTGGTTACCTGACAATTGCGCGCAAGTGTGACACTGTACCAAAATTAAAATGATGTCCTTTTTTCCCACAAATAGAGCTTTCAGTGGGTGGTACACCTCTGCGGTTTTTATTTTTTTGCGTTATAAACAAAAAAAGACCAACAATTTAAAAAAAAGAAAACCTATATTTTTTACTTTCTGCTATAAAACATATCCAATAAAAAAATGTATTAAAAAAAAAATCACATTTCTTTATCGATTTAGGCCAATTCGTATTCTGGTACATATTTTTGGTAAAAAAAAAAAATCCCAATAAGAATATATTTTTTGGTTTGCGCAAAAGTTATAGCGTCTACAAACTATGGGGTATTTTTATTTATTTATTTATTATTTTTTTTTGCTAGCAATGGTGGGGATCAGCGACTAATATTTTGACACTTTTTCGGAACCAGTGACTCTAATACAGTGATCAGTGCTAAAAATATGCACTGTCACTGTACTAATGACACTGGCTGGGAAGGGGTGAAAATCAGGGGCGATCAAAGGGTTAACTGTGTGCCTAGCCTGTGCTTTTTCACACTGTGTGGGAGGTGCTTTTACTATGGGAAGGCATGGATCCTTGCTCCTGCTTTGCAGGAACACAGGATCAATACCTTCCCTACTGATAGAATGGCAATCTGCCTTGTTTACATGGCCAGATCGCCATTCTGCCTGTGCACTGTATAATCGGTGGATGCTGGCGGACATCGAGTTCACGGTACCCGCTGCTGGGCTCCCGCTGTGCAGCGCGCTCGCCCCAGACCTGGAAATGTCAGATCCCATACTAGGCATGTGAAGGCATGTGATCTGGCACAGAGTAGCGGCATATCTGCGGTGGGCACTCAGGAAGTGGTTACAAATACTTTAAAATGTTGTTTCCTTTTAAACATTTGATTTTGAAATGAATGCCATTTCCAAATGGAAACCCATATACATCTAGAAAATAATTAGTCAGTGAAAAAATTCTCCATCCTGGTCCTTCAAATGTTTTCGCCAGTGCAGCAGAAAACAAATGTCGATTTGACCCCACTAACGATTTGAAAAACCAAACAAACGTTTTCTAATAATATTTTTCTAGCGTATGGCCATCTTTACTGTCATTTTAAAAGTTGTTTTCAATCTTTTTTATTCCTCAGCCTTGATCCTGCCTTGTTCTAAAACTTCCTGTTACGGGATGACAATTGTCTCTCAGGTGTCACCCTGGGCTCAATTCACTAAATTAAAATACTTTCTTTCTTTAGTATAGAGTATGGAATTTGACATTGTGATATTGGGATTGTGTTTTACTGTTTTTTTCTTTTGTGATTGTAAAAAATGTAATAAAAAGAGATTAAAAAAAAAATAAAAAATACTGCATGAAAAAGCGTGGTAAAATAGCACATGAGATATAATGAATTAAAAAATGCTCCTAAAATACTGCACAAAAATCGTGGTAAAATAGCACATGAGATATAATGAATTAAAAAATGTTCCTAAAATACTGCATGAAAAATCGTGGTAAAATAGCAAATGTGATATAATGAATTAAAAAATGTTCCTAAAATACTGCACAAAAATCGTGGTAAAATAGCAAAAGCGATATAATGAATTAAAAAATGTTCCAAAACTACTGCACAAAAATCGTGGTAAAATAGCACATGAGATATAATGAATTAAAAAATGTTCCTAAAATACTGCACGAAAAATCGTGGTAAAATAGCAAAAGCGATATAATGAATTAAAAAATGTTCCTAAAATACTGCACGAAAAATCGTGGTAAAATAGCAAATGCGATATAATGAATTAAAAAATGTTCCAAAACTACTGCACAAAAATCGTGGTAAAATAGCAAATGTGATATAATGAATTAAAAAATGTTCCTTAAATACTGCACAAAAATCGTGGTAAAATAGCACATGAGATATAATGAATTAAAAAATGTTCCTAAAATACTGCACGAAAAATCGTGGTAAAATAGCAAAAGCGATATAATGAATTAAAAAATGTTCCAAAAATACTGCATGAAAAATCGTGGTAAAATAGTACATGTGTTATAATGAATTTTAAAAATGTTCTTAAAATACTGCATGCGTTATTCCTTAAAAAGATGCAAGATATTAGTTGTAAAATGTGCAATCTTTCTGCTGGTTGTTAAGACAGCATCCACTGGTGTCCTTATCAACCCGTGAATAGGTGGTTGTTGTACCTATAAAAAAAAAAATAAAAGTCAGCAGCTACAAAAAGTGTAGCTGCTGACTTTTTAAAAATAGCCACTCACCTGTCTATGGTCCAGCAGTGAGCTCACCACAGCCATCTTCTTCCTCCGTCCTACCTCGATGGCGCGGGCATCTTCACTATGGGCACCCGGCTGTGACAGCTTGCGGCTTCGCAGCCTGGCACCCACTGCACATGCGCGAGTGGCACGACGCATCCTGGTTTGGTGGATGCAGTCTTCTGGGAGCTGTAAGTGTCACAGAAGACTGCAGGGGGAAAGGAGGAAGAAAAATTTACATTCCCAACGCCGCTGTCAAAATCGGGTACCTGCTCCCCTCCCGCTCCTTAAAAGTGCCAATTGTGCAAGAGGAGCGGGGAACAAGTCCTTAAAGCGAAACTTCCCCTTTTGGGTAGAGTTCCACTTTGGAGCCAGCACCCACCATGTCCGATTCTAGGACAACGTCCCCCCGGACAATATCCTCCCTGGACAATATCCCCTTAGACAATATCCCCCCTCTAACCCTAACCCTATGTCCCAGGGGATATTGTCCCGGGGGATATTGTCCCGGGGGGATATTATCCGGGAGGATGTTGTCCCGGGGGGATATTGTCCGGGGGGATATTGTCCGGGGGATATTGTCCGGGGGAATATTGTCCAGGGGGATATTGTCCTGATACCCCATGTCCATAACAAACCAGTGAGTCATTGCTGCTGTCAGCTGGTAATCCCTGGCTGACTGCAGTATGTACACAAGTGAGCCGACAGTAAGCAAAAAAAAAAGAAAACGTTGTGGGGATCCATACCAGGTTCCACAATATGACATTGTAGACTGGCACACGCTAGTGGGATCCTTTATCCACTTCAGCTCTGGAAGGTTTACCCCCTTCATGACCAGGCCATTTTTTGCAATACGGCACCACGTTACTCCACACCATTTTTTGTTTTTATTTTATGGCATTTGGTCCTTCTTATAATCCATATGGGTTTGAGAGGGGGGGGGGGGGTCACACTGTTTTTTTTTTTAATTCAATGCAGGCCCGAGGGGCAAAACTTTGTTTCACTTCCTGTCACATAGCCAAACAGGAAGCGAGAGGAAATCCCTGCAAATTAAGGGAATTCCTTGGGGACCCCTAGGTCCCCAGAACTAGTGTTCCCTTTTGAAGATTTACCGTATATTACTTTTATAGTGACACTAGAGGCCACCCACAATTTTGGGATTTTCTTTTATTTTCAACAGTCAAATAAACAGAGAGGGTGAATCTCCATAACTGGGGCACAAACATAGTTACATAGTTACATAGTAGGTGAGGTTGAATAAAGACAATAGTCCATCCAGTTCAACCTGTGTAGGTGTGTGTGGCCGTAATCATCTCACATACCCCTAAAGGTTCTGATCCTTGAGATGTACGTCTTAGAGTCTTTTGAAAGCCACCATACTTCCCGCAGAAACCACCTCTTGTGGTAGAGAATTCCACAATCTTGTAGCCCTAACAGTAAAGAACCCCCTGCGTTGCCTGAGGTTAAAATGCTTCTCTTCTAATCGCATTGTATGCCCTCAAGTCCTCATGCAATCCCTCCGATTGAATAGCTTTTTTTCTATGCCGAGATCACCATTGAGATATTTATAAATTGCTATCATGTCCCCTCTCAGGCGTCTCTTTACAGGGAGAATAAATGAAGCGATTGCAGACGCTCTTCATAATTAAGGTCCTCCAATCCCCCAACAGCATAAAAACTGACAGGGGTTCTAATCCCTCTCCTCTCTATCCAAAACTAAAAACAAATTGCCTTTAGTTGTATGTTAAGGTTATGGGGGGGTTTACGGAAGCTGTACATAGGCAGGGTCTTATCAGGGTCTCAGGAATGTAGGTATGTGGCAGAAAAGTTAGGCTGGACATAGATGGGTTGTTTTTTTTTTCGATCAGCCAGTGGGCTGATTGAAGAAAAAAAACAAATGGTTTCCCCCCATTCCCACAAATGAGGTGGATGGAGAAATCCTCGTGACTGTGCTATTGTATTCTGATAGCAGGGACCACTCTGCTGTCAGAATACATTGATCAGTGCTGCAGTCGATTGGCTACAGCTGCTGATGGAATGTATATATTCCAACATTCCCGTTTGACAGAAGTCGATCGACTTCTGTAGAATGGGAACAGCCGTAGGTGAATCGAAGTTCATCAGGGTTTAACATTTCTCACTCACCAGCCACTTAGGGGAAAATCTCACATTAGAAGCAAAGCCTTGCCTCTAACAAGATGACCGCCTCCACACAGAGACATAGTGCTGAACTAGGAGTTCTAAATCAGGAATGGTGGTAAAGATTAGCCGCAGAAAGCCTACAGGCAATGCTGGTGACTAGGCCTGTGCTTTTCTTTTTTGGCACAGCTTCCACAAATAGGTTATCCTGTATCTGTGTGTAGCAGCCCACTGAATACTTACCTGAGCCCCCTCTCTATTCCAGAGATGTTCGCAAGTGTCTCTGTGAAACACAGCAGTGGTGCCATTGGCTCTCGCTGCTGTCAATTAAACTCTGCCAATCAGGAAAGAGAGAGGGCGGGGCCAAACAGCAGCTCAGTGTCTGAATGGATACATAC
Source organism: Pelophylax lessonae (assembly GCF_965119305.1). Taxonomy (NCBI): domain Eukaryota; kingdom Metazoa; phylum Chordata; class Amphibia; order Anura; family Ranidae; genus Pelophylax; species Pelophylax lessonae. The sequence continues at coordinate 622,842,511 of NC_138768.1, read as the reverse complement.
AGCTGCAACTCGGCTCAGGTGCCCCCATAGCAAGCTGCTGGCTGTGGGGGACACTCAACAGGAGGGAGCAGGGGCGTAACTACAGGGGTTGCAGGGGTTGCGATTGCTACCGGGCCCCATGCTCCAGGGGGCCCAGTAGCAAACCAGTGGGTGAACTTCCAGGATTGCAAAAGTCACACTTGCGACCGGGCCCTGGCATTGCACCACTGTGGGGAGGCCCCAAGATTGCAGGAAGGGAGCCCACTGCAGAACTTGTGAAAGGATCCTGCTGCGGGACCGTAATAAAAGGCCATGCAACGAGAGTAAAGAGCCCCAGGATTAGTGGGAAGAGCCCTGGGCTTGAAGGGAAGGGCCCCGGCCAGGGATCTGGGGGGGCCCTTCATGTTTTCTTGCATCGGGGCCCTGAAGGCTCTAGTTACGCCTCTGGGAGGGAGGGGACCCGAAAAGAGGAAGATCGGGGCTGCCATGTGCAAAACCACTGCGCAGAGTATGTAGGTAAATATAATATGTTTGTTAATTTAATAGAAACAATAGAGACTTTACAATAATTTTAAACAAATAATAATAATAAAAAAGCAGCAGGCTATATATTTATTGCCACATCGAAATCCAAAATCTCTACATAGGTTCATATTGTAATGAATGGCTGAAGAATCTTGTTTGGTGTGGGTTCTACATACTCTAGCCACAAACTGCTATATCTTTAGCCAACATGACAAATAGTCCAGGGACAGCTAATGCAACAAATAATTGCTAACAACTACAAATATTCACTTCTAATGTTCATCTCATGGCTTTCAGACAATTGCGTGGTCCATGCCTGAGGCCCAAAGCTGTAAAAGTGAGATAAATATCTTTACAAGAGGTAAAATGATGCCATGGGGGCATTTGGTGTATGTTCTATTGAGCTTCAGGAAATCTTAAGCCCACTTTGTAGAATGTTAGGGCATGTTGAAACATTTAAGTCGGTTATGTCTTGTGAATTATGTCAAAATCACTTACTTAATAAGTAAAGAGCCATGTGTTTAATAACAAAAAACTTGGGTTCCACTATATTGCTTTAGACAGAAATTCTTTTTCTTCAAGCTGTTTTCATTTTTGTTCAACCCAGCGGACCATTTTTGGTCATGTGACATGTCCCTTTTGTCGGACCGGCTGCAGCAGCAGTACACACCGGCTGAATGTCGGCCTGTTTCTATTAAACTGGCCAATGTTGCCCGACATTCAGTCTGTGTGTACAGGGCTTTACATTTATACATACAGTATTTATCAGCAGTTATACAATACCATTACTACAGTATATAACACTGAGAATAAAATAGCATGTATAAATATTGGTCTTGAAAAGAAAAAGACAATGATAAAACAAGATACCGTTTATTTCCTCATTTTAATGAACCACTTTATCATTTTCCAAAGTATATTTATGTCAGCTCTTTGTAAAACTGAGCTGTTGGCCCATTAATAATATCTTCACCACAGCTTCATAATCCAACAAAGCATAGCTGCATAATGCAAAGACGCATTTAATATATTGTATATGCCATAAACACCAATCAGCCATAACACTATGACCAGTGACAGGAAAAACAATAACACTGATTATCTTGTGACTAGAGTTGGGCAAATGGTTCGGGCTGAGCAAAAGTTCCGCCCGAACATCGCCTAACACCCGAAATTGCAGGGCGTTCGGTGGGTATTTGCCCTGCCAAACTCCCTGCATTGCACTGCACGCTGCACAGTGCATTCTAAGTAAATAGCTGGCTGTTAAGGAGCTAAGGAAAGCTGGCCGCGACATCCTTGACAAACTGACAGCTGAATAACAAAAAAAAAAAACATTGCCGGTAATAAAAAAGTGAAAAAAAAGCCATAATTAAAAAAAAAAACAAAGGCGTGGGGCCCCCCCCAAAATGATTACCAGACCCTTATGTGAGCATGCAGCCTGGCAGCTTGCCCCCCACTCTTCCTGAACCATACCAAGCCACATGCCCTTAACATGGAGGGGGCGGGTGCTTTGAAGCAGGGGGGGGGGGTGAAGGGCCTGGTATAGACTGAGGGGGACCCCATGCCATTTTTTTTGTTTACATTTTTCTATTGCCAGCAATGGTATTTTTTTTCTTTAGAAATTTCATTTTTGCTGCAGCATGTTCTATACATGCAACAGATGCGCCACTTTACAGGCTTATATGCAAGTAATTGCCCTTAAAAAGGGTATGAGAGCCCGGGTACTGCCCTGGGGGACATGTATCAATGCAATTTTTTTTTTCTTTAAAAAAGATTGTTTTTACAGGAGCAGTGATTTTAATAAAGCTTAAAGTGCAACAATAAAAATAAAAAAATTCCTTTATACTGTATAAAGGAATTTTTTATTTTTATTGTTGCACTTTAAGCTTTATTAAAATCACGGCTCCTGTAAAAACAATCTTTTTTTTTAAAAAACAAATTTGCATTGATACATGTCCCCCAGGGCAATACCTGGGCTCCCATACCCTTTTTAAGGGCAATTACTTGCATATAAGCCTTCAAAATGGGGGCTAATTCTTCAGGTTCAGGTCCCATAGACTTTAATAGGGTTTTCCGTTCCAGTCAGAACCTTTTCTCAGTCTAACCTCCTCTTTTGACCTGAAGTGATGGATAAATACTTCTACTCACTCTGATGTTCTGTTTTGATGAACAGCCATGACCCTGTTTTCTCCTAAGTATGCACTTGGTGCATCCTCTCCAGCTATCCTTCTCCTCTCTCTGATCATTACCTTATTAGTTTTGCTCTCTCCCTGTCTTTCACCTCCTCTCCCTCCAACCACTTAACAATTACCCATAGAAACCTTCATCATCGTATCCCTTCTCTTCTCTACTTCTGATCACCTCTATGACAAAATCTCACCCCTGTCCTGCCCTAACCTAGCCACTTCTGTCTACAAAACTTCACTATCATTCTCCCTGGACACACTGGCCCCAGTGCCATCTTAAGAGCATTATAGACCCCCCGGCAATGCAGTGCACTGGGGCCTTGCCTACAGCCAGGATATTGTGCAGCACTTGCGGGAGACTTCGGATGTCTGTTACCACCTGCTAAGCTCGGCGGCGGGATGCACACGGGAGTCGGGACTAATGCTTAGCTGGGGGTGGGGCCCTCCGGGCAAGTAGGGTCCCCGGGCAACTTCCCAGTGTGCCCATGCGGTAAAACAGCCCTGACTGCCCCCCTCACTATACCTAGAATCAAGCCCTGGACCCCTACAACCTTGGCAAACAGATGACATCAGAAGTCTGAAAAAACACATAGCCGCGCACTTGAGCACCTGTGTTTTAAGAAAAACACTTAACAATTACCCATAGAAACCTTCATCATCGTATCCCTTCTCTTCTCTACTTCTAAACACCTCTATGACAAAATCTCACCCCTGTCCTGCCCTAACCTAGCCACTTCTGTCTACAAAACTTCACTATCATTCTCCCTGGACACACTGGCCCCAGTGCCATCTTAAGAGCATTATAGACCCCCCGGCAATGCAGTGCACTGGGGCCTTGCCTACAGCCAGGATATTGTGCAGCACTTGCGGGAGACTTCGGATGTCTGTTACCACCTGCTTAGCTCGGCGGCGGGATGCACACGGGAGTCGGGACTAATGCTTAGCTGGGGGTGGGACCCTCTGGGCAAGTAGGGCCCCCGGGCAACTTCCCAGTGTGCCCATGCGGTAAAACAGCCCTGACTGCCCCCCCCTCACTATACCTAGAATCAAGCCCTGGACCCCTACAACCTTGGCAAACAGATGACACCAGAAGTCTGAAAAAACACATAGCCGCGCACTTGAGCACCTGTGTTTTAAGAAAAATGTCAACCACTATAAATCTGCCCTCCAAAAATACAATTCCTACCTCCTCACTTCCAAGCCAACTTATTTTTCTCTCTGTCGAGGTCCCCCAAGGTTCTGTTCTTGGACCTCTCCTATTCTCTATCTAAATTTCGTCCCTGAGTCAGGTAATAGCCTCCCATGGCTTCCAATGCCATTTTTACGCTGATGATAGACACATTTTTCTACCTCTCAGCTCACTCCTTCAGTCTCCTCATGCATCAATAATTAACTAACAGATATTTCATCCTGGATGTCACACCACTTCCTCAAACTCAATCTACCCCTTGCATTTTCCTCTTCCCCTGACTTCTCTGTCCAGTTTGATGACATAACTATCAACCTGTCCCCGCATGCCAAGGTGCTATGTGTAATCCTGGACTCCGAACTCTCCTTTAGGCCCCCTTCCAATCACTGTCCAAAGCTTGCCCCCTTAACCTCTGCAACATCTCCAAAATATGCCCCTTCCTATCCAATGACAACACTAAGCTTCTAATTCACTTCCTAGTCATCTCTCGCCTCAAATACTGCAACTCCCTCCTCGTTGTATTACCTGTACATAGGCTATCCCCCTTCAGTCCATTATGAATGCTGCTGCCAGGCCCATCCACCTTGCCAACCATTCAGTGTCTCCTACTCCTCTCTACCACTGGCTTCTGCTCACCCAACTAATTTATTCAAAGTACTAACAACAACTTACAAAGCCACCCACAAGACAGCACCAAGCTACATCACTAACTTTGTCTCAAAATACCAACCAAATCATTCTGTTCATTCCTCCCAAAGCATCCTGCTCTCTAGCTCCCTCGTCACCTCCTCCCATGCTCGACGATCTATGGTGGGTGGTCATAATGTTATGGCTGATCGGTTACCTTGAATAGGATTAAGTAGTCATTGCTACAGCAAACCACCCCACTGTCTAGAAACAAAATAAATGAACTTTAAAATGTTTGTGCCTTTTTATAATCACCTCAAGTGCTTCTTTCGTTTCTCTTTTGATTTTCCTCTGCATGAAATGCCAGTGATATTTTGAGCTAAACAATGAATCTCAATCCTTTTTTAAATTAGCTGCCACTTTGCGACATTATTAAGCACAAGAATTTTTGTTAAAGGCAAAAGTGCTTTTGTGTAAAAAAAAAAAAAAGAAAGCTTTTATTCAGTTTTGGATAAAATAGCAATATATATGGAAAAAAAAAAATAGCAATATATACGCCATAAAAATCATATTGTTAAAGTGGAATTGCTGCCTAGATCTAACTAACAATAGTGGTAAAAAAATCAGTGAGTGCTCAGGAGGTGGAACTTCTAGCACTTTAGGTGAACAACCCAGTATAGTAATAAAATTCAAGAAAGTGACAATCATACAACAATCACAAAAAACAAACCCAAAAATAATACAGTGATGTAAATCAAAATAATTAATAGTGAGACATCATGCACATCATTAAATAGTGTCCATAAAAGTCCACTTAGTGAACAAAATATTTTTGTGACAATTGAAGAAAAAATCCTCTGAAGAACACCCTTCTCGGAGCAATGATAAGGATTAGAGATTGACCAATTATCGGCAACACCGATATATCAAGGGCCGATTTGCACTTTCCCCGATATATCAGAAACGGCCTTTGGATTACTGATATTGCCGTGACATCATCACGTATGTTGTGCACACGCGTTCTGCCTTCTAACACCACCTCCCAAGCCTCGGACAGCCTCGTGTGTGTGCAGCCAGCTGCAGTCCGGTCACAGTGCCAGCCATCCATCCACAGGTCCTGGCCTCAGCCACCCAACACAGGGTGCCAGCCGCCAGCCATCCGACCCAAAACAGGCCAGGGTGAGTGACACCAAGCCAGCCACCCACACAACAGGGTGACCCCAAGTCAGCCACCCACACAACAGGGTGGCCCCAAGCCAGCAACCCACCACAGTGTTCCAGCAAGCCAGCCAAGCCATCCACAACAGGGTGACACCAAGCCAGCCACCTGGCCACCACAGTGTTCCAGCAAAGCACCCACAACAGGGTGCCAGCAAGCAAGCCACCCACACTGCCAGGTGTCAGCCATCAACCCACATCAGGGTGCCACAAACCCACCCACACTGCCAGGCATCAGCCATCAACCCACAACAGGGTGAAAGCAAGCAACCCATACTGCCAGGCATCAGCCACCAACCCACAACAGGGTGCCAGGCGGCCAGCAAGCAACCCACACTGCCAGGCGTCAGCCACCAACCCACAACAGGGTGCCAGGCTGCCAGCAAGCAACCCACACTGCCAGGCATCAGCCACCAACCCACAACAGGGTGCCAGGCTGCCAGCAAGCAACCCACACTGCCAAGTGTCAGCCACCATCCCACATCAGGGTGCCAGCAAGCAACCCACACTGTCAGGCATTAGCCACCAACCCACAACAGGGTGCCAACAAGCAACGCACACTGCCAGGCGTCAGCCACCAACCCACAACAGGGTGCCAGCAAGCAACCCACACTGCCAAGCGTCAGCCACCAACCCACAACAGGGTGCCAGCAAGCAACCCACACTGCCAGGCGTCAGCCACCATCCCACAACAGGGTGCCAGCAAGCAACCCACACTGCCAGGCGTCAGCCACCAACCCAAAACAGGGTGCCAGCAACTTCGGCAAGCTATTTTTTAAATATTTTTTGAGTCTTTCAAATTGAAATGGAGATGGATGAGGAGAGAAAAAGTAAAAGTGTGTTCTGGGATTATTTCTCATCTCAACCATCTCCAGGAAAAGCAGCAGTGTGCAACACATGTACAAACAACATAAGCATGGGATCAGTAATTGCAAAAAACAAAAATACATCAAATCTTTGAGCCCATCTAAGAGTTCATCATATTGAATTATATCATGCAGCACAGAAAAAACAAAATTAATATCAATGTGATTTTTAAATACCTCCTCCACTATAACAGGCAACAATAACAGGTATTTTTCTGAAAAAAAAAAAACATGTGTCAGTCTAGATTCAAATGGAAGATCCCAACTGCTGGACAGAGTAATCACAGAGATGATTGCCACTGATAACAAGCCATTTGCAATGGTATCTGACTCAGGATTTAAGCAGTTGATGTCCATACTTGAGCCAAGCTATACACCGAAGAGTGAGAACTATTATCGAACAGAAATGCTGGGAAAGATTCACCAAAAGGTTGTTGACAAAGTAAAGGCTATGCTGCAACGAGAGAATGCTGGCAACTCAATTTCATTCATGACTGACTGCTAGCCAGGACAAACAGAGTCACTAATGATTTTTACATGCCACTTCATTGACAGCAGATGGACAAAAAGGCAATTGGTGTTGGATACAAAAGTGATGCAAGGATCCCACACCGAGTACAGTACAGAAATGTTTCTAGGCATGCTTGAAGACTGGGGAATCAACAAAGACAGAGTGATGCTTGTGCTACTTCGAGACAGTGGAGCAAACCTGCGGAAAGGAATGATGAGGCTGCTTGATATGTCATATCTTATGGCACACAACACCCTCCAACTTTCAAATCATGGTCTGTCAAGCCAAAGAGCTTTAAATTGATATATGTTTTGAGAAGCATGAACAGATTAAAAATGTTGTGCTTGCAAGTCTTTTGAATCCTCAATACAAGAACAATGCTTTCTCTTCTGATGATGTTTTGGTAAAGGTAAAACAATGGCTGACAGAAGATATTCAACAGGAGGTGCAGGAGGTTCCTGCCAAAAAGACAAGTCCAGATCACTATTTTGATAATATGAAAGAGCAGCATGCAGCAGAAACAGAAAAATGTCCAAAAATACGTCAAGGAACAGAAGAGAATCTTCTTCATCGTGGTGGAATTGATCAGGTGATTTTCAGTGTTTTATTGGGGCCTCATGCGGAGGATTCAATTTCTTCTGAATCTGCAATAATGAGCCTGGATGATTAACTTCATCTCTATTTGCAGGAACCAGAAATTGAAGTGATCCTCTTCAGTGGTGGAAAGAAAATGAGGCACGCTACAAAAGACTTGCTTCCCATGCTAGAAGATACCTCTCTGTCTCTCTGCTCCTCTGTCCTCCTCTACTCCTGAGCATGTTTATGAAGTGGCAGCATTATATGAAAAAAACCTTTAACAGGTGAACATGGAGTTGGACATGCTGAAATGTTTTTTCTGAGCTTTCTGCAGTATAATATTGTTCTACTTAACTGGCAGTATTGAAAAGAGTAGTGTCCACTCAAATCCACTGTGTAGCTGTTGCCTAGCTTTTTTTCTAGCAGTTTTGCACTGACTGCAGTAAATCATTGCAGTGAGTGCACTACTGCAGCAGTAGTCCGCTGACTCCAGTCCAACTCCAATCCCCTGTCCTGCTGTTGTCTAGCTTTTTTTCGAGCAGTTTTCTTCTGATTGCAGTAGTTGCAGTGAGTACCCTACTGCAGAGGTAGTCCACTGACTCCAATCCAATCCACTGTGTAGCTGTTGTGTTGCCTAGCTTTTTTTCTAGCAGTTTTGCACTGACTGCAGTAGTTGCAGTGAGTGCCATACTGCAGAGGTAGTCCACTGACTCCAATCCAATCCTGTGTGTAGCTGTTGTGTTGCCTAGCTTTTATTCTAGTAGTTTTGCACTGACTGCAGTAGTTGCAGTGAGTGCCGTACTGCAGAGGTAGTCCACTGACTCCAGTCCAATACACTGTGTAGCTGTTGCGTTGCCTTGCTTTTTTTAGTTCAGATAGTTGTTCCTCAGAGAGAAGTGGGAGGGAAATTTGGTTCAGAAATTCGTCAATTTCTGTTCGAGAAGGGGTGTGGGAATCAGCTTTATTTTTAATATTATAGAGGTCGCTATAGTATGAGCTAAAAGCATCAGCTATAGATTGTGGGTCGAGAATTTTTACATTGGTGGAGGGGTGAAAGAGTGAGTGAATTTTGGCTTTGATTCGTTGGCCTTTTTTTTCTATTCGCCATTGTTTTACCCACCTTGTTGCTAGTGGAGTATGTGTTGGCTCTTGGCTTTCTCTGTGTATGTTCGAAGGACTCCAAAAGCAAGGTGGGGAGCTCGAGTCTAAGGTTAAAGAGTGAAGAGGCTAGGGCTACAATTTGGATTATCAGACCCCTAACAAAGGCTTTATGGGTGTTCCACACCACCATTGGGTCCCCCACTGAGCCTGAGTTGATATAAAAAAATTCTGATAGTTTATAGGAGATCGAGTCTACATAGGTGGGATTTTGAAGTAGGCGATTATTAGTGCACCATATGTAAGACTGAGGGTGGACAGTATGTCCCTTAATAGTAATGCTGATTGGCGCGTGGTCCGACCAAGTGGAGGTGTGGATCTGAGATGCGCTAACATTCTGTAGGAGCCATTTGTCCATGAGGAACAAATCTATTCGTGAATATATATTGTGGCGGGGAGATCTGTAGGTGTAGTCCTTTTCTGTGGCATGGCCACATCTCCAGGCATCGTATAAGTCATGCTCTGTCATGAAATTGCATAGCGTGTGGGAGTTTCATGTAGAGGGGGACGATGTGTCCAAGAGGCGGTCTGGGATGGTATTGAAGTCACCGCAGAGTAGTACCGCAGAGTAGTAGGTGGCCCTGTCGCAGTGATTTTTCCTTTTTCAAGTCAGCTGAACGTTTTTGATGGTACAAAGCAATATAATGTAGCGGCCCATAGGGTAAAGGATGGATTGCTGCAAGGTAAAAGATGCAGTGTCCTTGATCACTATGAGAACACCCCTCTTTTTTTTCGTGAAGTTAGAGGTAAAGACATGGGGGAAAATTTGTGGCTACATGGTGGTGGGGCATTTGATGGAAGGTGGGTTTCCTGGACGCATACTATGTCGCTACGGTGTTGCAAGGCAGTTTTCCACATTGAGTTTCTCTTCGCCGGATGGTTGAGACCTCTGGCGTTAATCGAAAGGATGGAGAAAGCCATTGGAGTTGAGGGTGTAGTGTGTATGTGTTCACTCATGGTTAGATGCTTGGTCAGGCGGAAGTGACGGTTTCAATAGGGTGGATCTTGGAGTGGGCACGCAACTGAAGACAGATGAATCCCTGCAGGAGATGGTGATCAAATCACGTTCTTCAAAGCTGGGATGGATATGCTTACAGTCCTGTGCCTTGTAGGGAAAACAAAAAGAGATGCACAACAAACAAGACAAAAACTGAGAAAAAGAAAAAGTATCTGAGCAGCTAAAATGCTCCTTCCTCTTGTGGGGTGGCATGTGGACGGGCTGCGGGTGGTCCGGAGCAGGCTGCGGGGTGAGTAGATTGTGTCGGCTCGCTATGTCGCTTGGCGGGTCCCGGTCCTCGGCTCAGAGCATGGAGCTATGCGGCCATCTCCGAGCTCATGCAAACCACGTCCCCCTTGCCTAGATTTTTTTCTAGCAGTTTTGCACTGACTGCAGTAGTTGCAGTGAGTGCCATACTGCAGAGGTATTCCACTGATTCCAGTCCAATCCACTGTGTAGCTGTTGTGTTGCCTAACTTTTTTTCTAGCAGTTTTGCACTGAGTGCACTGCAGTAGTGATTTAAAATTATTGCAGTGAGAATGATGTGAAACTAAATGTCCCTGCAATTGAAGTTTTCCTATCAGTTCTATCAGAAGAACGAGCCCTTAATGTTAAAATTGTTAATAAATAATGTTTTACATGTTCAGTAACAGATTTGTGTTGAAATTTGTGTTTATTTTGCAAAATTTTAAATGTACAAAAATATCAGCCAATATCGGCCGATACTGATATGCATTGGCCAAAATATCGGTATCGGCAACGAAAAACCGATATCGGTCGATACATAAGGATATGTATAGTGACTCCAGTGCTCTTCCTCCACCAATATGCACTCACCAGAATGCTATTAGAACACAGCATATACAGTAAGTGTCAATCCATCCTAGAGGAATCCACAGCATCCATCTACTCAGTCCTCCTGATATTACAGTACTCCATCAAAGGGTTTTCTGATTATAAAATGCTCACAACCCGGAGCCCAAAACTGTATAATATAGTGTAGTATATTTTATTTGAATGGTTTGCAATTAAAAGCCAAGTAAAAAGTATTTATAGTGCTGCACTTTCTTGAATTGTATTGCTAGATCTAACTAAACTTAAAATGGCTCCCACTCCCCCTCCTAAATTCCATTCTAACTACTCTGTAGTAGGAAGATGCTTATGTAGCACCCTCCTAGGTAGGTGCTCGTGAGAAAGTATAGTTTTGGGCTCTGTCTGCTTACCAGGGGGGCTGCAGGTAAATCTATATTGTTCTCTGCCTACCAGAGAGCAGGATTTGTTAGTGAGGTCTGCTCATTGTGCTCAGTATGCAATTCATTCAGTCTAGAGAGTGTTTCACGCTGGTCCAATAGGGAGGCATGTTGGGCAGTGGGAGGAAACCTGACGAATGGATGCATAGGCTTTTGATACAGTCCTGATGATTGGCAGAAGGCAGGCTGCCTAGGTGCATCTTGGGATACTGTATAAAAGCTAGGAGAACATGTGCTCGGGGGTCTTTCGTTAGAGAGCGGAGTCCCGGAGGGAGGGGGCGGCTGCCTCCTCCTCTGTAGGGGTGCCATGCGGTCTCAGGAGGTTGTTCTGAGGACCAGAGGAGTGGTCGACAGGAGCTGAACCCAGAGGTCCAGGGAAGCTGACTGAGAGGTGAGACACTGGAGAACCTGTTTCTGCAGTATTGTGAGTACAGGAACTGATTTAAGGGGGGCCACCCCATCTCATAGGATAGTCAGTTGAAGGGTGTCAGCAGAAAGAGGATGCTAGGGAGAGTATCCTGAAGATAATATATTGTTCAGCTAGTTGTCTTGAAAGAGAGTGTAAAGAAAACAAGAGACTTAAAGTCCATTCATCTAAAGTGGCAGGATGAATTAACAGCCTGGCTGTTCCATATCTACCAGCAAATATGAATAGTTAAATTGGAGTATCCCACTATTCCCTTCTCCTATCCCAATTACAAAATAAACAACAAAAAAACCCAATACCCCTAGACTGTTTATTGCTGCGAAGAGCCAACAGGAACAAGGAGGGATTTAGGAACTGGATCTACTTATAACCGTGAGTTGGTAACCAGCGGAGCCCGCAGAGTCAGTATCCAGCATTTCTTACGGGGGCAGGGCGATTCAGTCTGGTCATGTGATCAGCTCCCAGTGGCCGGCTTCAGGGGAGAGGAAGGAGAGCTGCCAATGGATGCCCCATAGTAAACCTATGATTGACATCTCCTCACGGGTATTCCAGCTGCTGTTGGCGTTCTCTCCTCTCCCCTTAAGTTGGCTACTGGGGAGAACATGTGACCGGACTGGAGCGCTCTGAGAATAAGTAGGTTTATACATCTTCCTTTTACAGGGTAGATAGAATAGAAGTTAGAAGGGGGTGGGAGCATTTCTAGGCTTAGTTAGATCCAGCATTGATTTCCACTTTAAAAGTTTAAGTTTGGCTAAAATAAAAAACAGAAAAATCAGCTCAATGGACTTGCTTACAGCCAGTCCCTTGTGCTGATACCTCTTCTGTTAGTGGAAATCCTCTTCTGGCCATATAATGTGAATATATGGAAACTCAGTGTGTTTCCCCCCTCCAATGATCAGCACTGGCACTCCTGGCTCCTCCCCCTTTACCAGTGCCGCCAATAGCATAGCTGGTATGTGCTTGCTTCTGAACCCCGCTCTATGTGTCGGTAAGACACACAGACCAGCTGCTCGTCCTCGCCCCCTCTCGCCTCATTGGCTCACTGGCTGTGATTAACAAGAGTGGGAGCCAATGGCTCCCACTGCTGTGTCTCAGCCAATGAGGAGAGATAGACCCTGGACAGCTGAGCCTCCTGCGCACATTGCTGGATCGAGAGGGGGCTCAGATGAGTATTGGGGGGCTGTGAGGGAAGCAGCACACAGAAGGTTTTTACCTTCATGCATAGATGCATGAAGATAAAAAACCTTCAGCCTTTACGTTTACCACTTTAAGGTTTTTATTTCCTATTTTTTTCACTTGGTGATCCAACAGTAACACACTTCCTGTCTTAGGGTGGTGCCTCTATTTATGGAGGAGCAATTGAGTCACCTCTGGACAGCCACATTGGCTGGATAGATGGGCTTGTAGATTTACATGGACATTACATAGAAGACTAACAAATTCAGTTGTAATGCCAGCTAGTACCTTTTTAAGCAGTTACAGAGTTTTTTTTTCTCTTTTGCAATAAAGGTTTTAACTAAATGAATAAAAGCTGATCATTGTAAGCACTCCTGTCAGTCAGTATTAAATGGTTTATCACAAACCTCTAACTTCCACTTTTGCTACACAGCTTGGTTTGGTAAGGTTGAAAAATAACAGCAGGTTCAACAGATTAAAAAAAAAAAAAAGGCCAAAAGGCTGAAGGGAGGGGAAGGGAGGAATCCCCTTCTGCTGGGACATTGCATTCTGTCAGCTGAATCGGAATACACTGATTGGCTGCAGCCGCTGGTCAAGGAATTTTTTCCAACAGACCCCTTTGACAGAAGTCGATCAAACGATCCACTTCTGTCAAACAGAGATGCCCACAAAGGACGACTGTGGTGTTAATAGTAGTGACAAAGTGCATCAAGTATGTAATATTTTATTTTGTCTTTAGTACCACTTTAACTCATAAATGGTGTTTAGATGAAGGGGAAATAAAAAAAAGTACAAAATCAAACTGTACATTTCAGCTTTTATTTTGCCTCCTCTTTAAACAAGTCCATTAGTGTCCAATAGTAAATACGGCATGGTGATGTAAAATGACAGTAAGCAATACTATAAAAGGTTCTGTTTGAAAGCATAAAACAAATTGAATGCTTAAAAGGTTACTTTTATAAAGCCCTTGTGATCTTACATCTCATCCGCCATGGCCTGTGCCCTGTTTTGTGTAAAATGAAGGGTAATGAAGGCTACCGGACATTTTTAATGGTTTTCCTTTTCAAAGTAGTTTTGTTACAGCCTAATAATGGATTTTGAAAAAAAAAAAAAATGTTTTTTCTCCATTACAAAATAATATTTTATGGTGACAGGACCATTTTGAAAGTGTGAATTCCCAGCATTCTCTGCCATAACTGTAGAGATGGTTAGATCTGTAGTGATGAGACTTTTGCAGAAATTGAACATTGCCACTTACAAAACAATCTAAGAGACTGCACAGCAGTGTAAAGTCAGAGCAAAAAATGTTCAAGATTTTTACATTTAACCTAATACATGATGAATGGTCTCTCAAAATATTTCCTTGTATTGTAGCAGCATCTTGAAAAGGCTGAACTAATAGGAAAAGCCATAAATTCTGTAGATTAAAACTGGCCTGTTCTAGGTTAAGAAAGGCTTTTTGGTTACCTTCTGTATATTGTTTCATTACCATAACATTTTAATGTTTTAAAAAGGTTAAGTTAAACCCATGGATATTTTTTTTTAGTGAAGGGTTCCTAAAGGAGATATACGGTGGGTTTTCTATTTTCTTTACGTACACAGGACTAAAATATCAAAAATATGTTTTAGTCAAGTAGATATGAAATATTGCAGATAAGTATAAAATTTATTGACTTTTATCCAGGTAATGGAAAACACGGTGCTACCCAGTCAATATCAAATTTACACACAAGTGGATTAGTCAATTGAGTAATTATTTGCCTGCTTCAGAAAGCTCAATCTGAAGTTTTAAGGGAAGAGGATGTGTCTGAAAGCTACTATCTTAAATTGGTTGTAAATTCTCACCTATACCCAGTAAAGTGACTGGCCTCAGGTGATACACAGAAATGAAACAAATCCTCCTACATAGGTTGTATATGTTTATCTGCAACCCTCTCTTCTCTACAGCCATTCAAAGTGTAATCTTTATACAGATTGTAATAACTTTCAGAAACCAGGCGGGAAGCTGAAGTTACACTCTACAGATCTCAGTGAGAGCTGACTGGGAGAAAGGGGACACCCCCCCCCCCACCTTCACACAGGAACAGAGCTGAAGCTGTCAATTATAGGTTGTGTGCTGTAACTCCCTCCCCTGTCACCTTTTTACCTCTTGGTGTAAGAAGTGACTAATACAGATAGCAGAGGAACGAGGCAGCAGAGAGAAATTACACTTAGAGCTCTGGATTGAAACACACCCACACTATAAAGGGATATGCTTTGTTTATATTTCATGTCAGAGGTTACCGTTTACAACCACTTTAACCATACAATACAAGACATAGGTGTAATATTTATATACCCTGGGTTATAGGCTGCTACCTTCAAGTGTCCCCCCAGGTGTACCCCTACAATCCCACCCCACTCTGGGATTCCTCAGTCTGGTGTCCTTAAGTGATGGGCCTCTTCTCATGGAGAAGTTTTCTATGCTTAATTTGTTTTCTTTATTTTTTCTTTATCTTATTTTAAATTCTTCAATCAACTCTTTTACTGCCTTTTACTATAACAATAGAAGCAATGCATCCCAATCTATGCATCCTTGGTAATACCCTGGGAACTCTACCCAAAACCAATGCTGTGTGGATGGTCTATAATGTTGCTTGGAGCACTGTATCTTGCTTGGGCACTCACCTTGGCACCGAGTGCAACAAATGTACTGTAGTTAGCTGTGCATTCCATGGCTGTGGTCCATTTCAATAGTTCCCAGACCCTTAAGACCCCTCTGGGGGTATAAACACTGTGAAGGCCAAAGTCTGGACCGATATAGGGACCAGCGACATGGAAAGGTAAGAAAGTTTCAGCCTGTTACCGGATCAATACTGTAGCTTTACAACAAGTATGAGACAGAGTATCTGCACTGCTTGCAGTACACCTATTCTCTTGAATAGTATTAATTTTTATATGAGATTTGTGTTTGACAATAGTATTTACTTGGTGGTCCAATTCCACATGAAGAACCCTAAAAATGGTACTCTTTTGTCATAAGGACTTCAGTACAGGACAGTCAACACCTAGGTTGCTGTGTATCCTTCTACAGACACACTTGTCCCATTTCTGCATCCTACAACTATGTCAGAATTAGATTAAAAAAAACCCAAGATAAATGGGATTATATAGCGCTTGCTAGTGGGATAAGGATAATCTAAAAGTATAAAATCGGTGATTGGATGTAGTTAAAAAACCAAAACCATAAACTATAAAAATATTAGATATAAACCCATTAAATTACATACAGTGTTAAATATAATATCAAATAACAAAAGTGTCATATAAGTGCATATTAGTGCCAAATAAAGTTCATATAAAGTTCATAGGTGACTTGGTGAAGAATATTACACTTAAGTGCAAAGGAAAAGTGCCAGTGCTCAGTGTTGGATCCTCCAGTGGTCCAAAGGCCAGTCATAAGGAGTGGCTTTGTAGGTGTGTTCCCGCTATGTTCCTATACATGAGTGCCACATCCCAATATATAGAGCATGTTTTTGGAAATCCCCTAGGGGTGGGACTTTATAGGTCACTCAGAAAAAGTTGTATAGAAAATAATTATTGAATATAATATTTTATTAATACATGAAAATGTAAAAAAATGACATACAAAAATATACAAAAATATAGAAGTAGCAAGTAGCAATTAAAATTTGGGCAAAACTGGTGTGGATATATAGATGTACATATACACTCAACCAACTATTCCATGTATGATCCGACGTTTCGAGGTGAGGACCTCTTCTTCAGGGACTGTACTGGAAATAGGTATTTCTGCAGATATTAAAAAAAGGCAGAAGTATCATAATAAACAACTGTCAGTTAATGAACTATCACAGTAAAATGTAGATATAACGTATTTTATGTAAATACATATACTCATTATGTCAAATAAGACCATTAGAAAAAAGATACAAAATGGACTTACATGGTTGGTGGAAACATGAACATCAATAAATTGTTTTGCCGTTAGATAAAAACACGGATTTTCTGACAACACCCACAGGAACTAGTGGTTATTGTATGTGGAGAAGGTTTGGTGCAAGCATAGGGCCAAAGTAGTGCCAAACGAACATGCGACAAAAAGGAATGTGCAGGCTGGGGGCCAAGTGTCGCAACTGGAGTCCAATAAGCCTGAACAGATGGGCAGAGGCCAATCACTTTGTGCTGCAAAAAGTAGATGAACATATATAAATAAATGTCTAAAAATAGGGCAATTTGTTCTGTAAGTATATCATGCACATGCATGCAGCAGAACAGATAGATGAAACAAAAAGAGATATACCCCCAACAGGAATTAATCATATCCTGGGGAGACCCATCAATCATGCCTCAAACAAGATCCTATCTATAAAATAGCCTGATTTGAAAGAAAATACTCTCCATACATATGAAGGACCCAGCCGATCGCTGATCGCTACAGCAAGTGGCCAGCGGTCGGTAGGTTCAATTCATCTATTGGGTATGTTGTTACACCGGGTATGGCAAAGTCAAATTCAAAAAGAAGAAAAGATAATGGCCCCAAAGGATGATATATACTAACCTTGGATACGTATTAAACCGGCAAACCTTCTCCCAGCAATGGATGTGCAGAATAATCCATGCCAAGAATGGTGCCTATATAGTGGTATTGTCAGGTGAGAGCAATCACTATGATTGCGTCTCAGCCCCCTGACAGCTGTGGGCTCCCTGGGCGGTGCTCGCCAGACCCGCCCCCAGCCCGACCCCAACGCGCACAGGATGTGCGCCATCAGAGGGGGCGTGAGCGTAGTCGGCAGGGAATCTCCCACCAGCACGGGATATGACGCCGCTCCCGTGTGATGACGCAGGTGGCGGCGTGTCCTGGAAGCTGAGAGGACATCCTTTGGATGTCAGCAGAGTAGGTCTCAGCCGCCGGAAATCGCGGGACCATGGAGCTGGTCCCAAACCCCGTGCTGGGTTGGACACAGGAGTCCCGGGATGCACATGAATATGGAAAAATAATATGGTAAAAAAACATAATAAAGTAAAAGACAGAGATACACATTAAATCTGTCCATTCTGAAGCTCAACAATAATGTCGGGCTAATGATTTTAGCATAAACCACATCAATTATAATGATACAGAAAAATGGGCACCACAGTTAACAAGGCACTTGCTTGTAAATAAAAAGTACTTAGAATACAATAATTAAAAAAACCATTGCTATATTTTCAAGGGTGAGGTGGAGGCTCTAGGAAAGGATAAGGTGTACACTCACCAGAACTGGTGGGTCTCAATTACCTTACGGCAGAGAGACCTGTAACGCTTCCTGGGAAAATTAGGTCCTCCAAGTCCGGTTAGGGAGAAATAAATAGCTTTTTTTTATTCTGCTACAACCTAGTCACCTGACGACTGTTCTCTTCCTCTACAGCACACTTTGCAAAAGGTGGGGGGAGCAAGCGGGAAACCTGTTACCAATCCTGCAGACGTCACTGTAGGAAGTGTGGAGGACCTCATTTTCCCAGGAAGGGGATTTCGGTCTATGGGGGACACAGCCCCACAGTTACCATTCCTTTGGCCGGGAAGGTCATAAAGCGTTAAAGGTCTCTCTGCCGTAAGGTAATTGAGACCCACCAGTTCTGGTGAGTGTACACCTTATCCTTTCCTAAAGCCACTCCTTATGACTGGCCTTTGGACCACTGGAGGATCCAACACTGAGCACTGGCACTTTTCCTTTGCACTTAAGTGTAATATTCTTAAGAAGACACAAAAAAGTGGACTGTTCTGGTAGTAGACCCTGACGTCTCAGTCCTTATAGAACAAGGGTGTTAAACTCAATTTAATTGTAGGCCGCATCACCAATATGGCTGCCCTCAAAGGGACAGTTGTATCTGTAAGACTATATAAATGTATCTACTTTTTATCATAATAAATAATTGCCTCTGCATTCGAGGAAAAGATGAGGGGGTGCTACGGCTGCACAGGGAGGCACAGAACTATTGAAGTTCTGTCTTCCTCTCTGCTGCTGACTGCTGAGATGATGACGACGACGGGGGGGGGGGGGGGGGGGAGAGGCAGAGACAAGCCTCTTCATGGCTGCACAGAGAGACACAGGATCTGGTAGAGGAGTTCTGTCCTTCTCTATGCTGCGGACTGCTGGGTCAAGAAGTGGGTGGAGACGAGGGGGGTGCCGCAACTGCAGGAAAGGTGTGAAGGCCACATGAAATGGCTTGATGGGCTGGATTTGGCCTGTGGGCCTTGTGTTTGTGCTTCCACCACTGGAGACCAGACCAGAGCAGCCTCAAAAAAGGTATGTATATTGATTTCTTCTTTACAGGGTTGGATAGGTTCGTGTTTGATCGGGGATGTCTATAGATGTAGCAATTTTAGTGTTAGGCTTCACTTCTCTTTTAACCACTTAAGCCCCGGAGGATTTTCCTGCTAAACGACCAGAGGGTATTTTGCGATTCGGCACTGCGTGACTTTAACAGACAATTGCGCGGTCATGCGACGCTGTATCTAAACAAATTTGGCGTCCTTTTTTTCCCACAAACAGAGCTTTCTTTTGGTGGTATTTGATCACCCGTGCGATTTTTACTTTTTGCGCTATAAACAAAAAAAGAGCGTACATTTTGCAAAAATAACAATATTTTTTACATTTTTTTATATGAAATTCCCCAAAAAAAAATGTAAAAATCAAAATTTTTTTAAATTTTCGGCCAATTTGTTTTATGCTACCTATGTTTGGTAAAAAAAATCGCAAAAAGCGTATTTTGATTGGTTTGCGCAAAAGTTATCGCGTTTACTAACAAAGGGAAAGCTTTCTGTCATTTTTGGTGTTTTTTTTTTAACGTGTAATGGCGGCGATCTGCGATTTTTTTTGCGGTACTGCGACATTGGGGCGGACAGATCGGACCCTTGACTGACATTTTTGACACTTTTGGGGTTACCAGTGACATTTCTACAGTAATCAGTGCTATATATATGCACTGTTACTGTAAAAATGCACTGGTAGTGAAGGGGTTAACTTTATTTGGGAGGGAGGGGCTGTGTGTGTCCCTAGGGGCGTGATTCTTACTGTGATTGGCTGTGGCTCTAGCTGTAAGGACACTGATCAACGGATCTACATACTAGATCCGAGTGATCAGTGTTTTTACAGCGAGGAGAATGACAGGCGGCTTGTTTACACAAGCTGCCTGACATTCTCCTTCTCCCCCGCCGATCGCCGAGTGACCGGCGGACATCGAGTCCGCTGGTCACACGCGCGGGGGGGTCCGTGACCGCGCGGGAGCGGGAGCGCGCCTCCGCGGGCGCGCGCTCGCTCCCCAGAGCCTCACAGGCGAGCGACGTAGACCTACGTCACTCTGCCTGTGAGGGGCCGACTGCCGCAGTAAATATACTGTGAGCAGTCGGCAAGCGGTTAATAGTGAGAAGATGTCAGCTGCAGTTTGCACTCCTCTAGGTCACAGACGTCCTAATTCATTGAGTTCAATCAGTGATTTCAATAGGGTGCAAAACAGAATTTCAAAATCTACCCCCTTACAAATTTCTCCTTTAAAACCAGCTAAAATCTGCCTGACTGCCCTGAACCCTCATTTGTCCCAAGGAGTGGTCGTACCAGTTTCTGTGCAGGACAGGTTCAAATTATTCTTTTTTAAATCATTTTATGGAACCAAAACCCAGTGGTGATAAAATGCTTTAAAAAGTACCTTTGAGGTTTGCAAAGTTTTGCATTAAATTCGCAAAGTCAGTATTTGACTCTCTCAGACAAGGAGAATATCTGAGATATTCTGTTAATACATAAATGTGAGGGGTGTACTCACTTTTGTGAGATACTCTGTGTGTGTGTCTATATACAGTATATATATATATATATATATATATATATATATATATATACACATACAGTATCTCACAAAAGTGAGTACACCCCTCACATTTTTGTAAATATTTTATTATATCTTTTCATGTGACAACACTGAAGAAAATCGAAAGTAAAATTTCGTCGATCTGTCGATTTTCTGATTGTTAGTAAAGTGCTTTCGACAGCCGATTACGAATTTTTGGATGACAAAAACTGGATGTGCAGGCTATAAAATTTTTATCATATGTGAACACAATGTCCGATTTTCATTTAATTAGTACAGTTTTTGTCCGAAAAAATCATAAAAGCAAGACTAGGCATGCACAGAAATGAAAGAACACATACAAAACAATTCAACACATGACATCAGTCACATCACTTCTAGAGTTGAATTCTGTTGTACAAGAATTTTCGTATGAAAGTAACCTCTTCACTTTCGATATGAGACTAGCATGCAACAAAAAATGGATGAAAGATCGTCCAATAATCTGATTGTGTGTACGAGGCTTAAATCTCCCTAATGGGCCACAGGCAGCAATAAAAACCTGACAGGCATTCTAATCCCTCTCCACTCTATCCGAAACTATAAAAAAGTCATGGCTTTAGTTATACTTTAAGCTCCTTGATATTTTAATAGTAATTATAAAGCAGTAAAATAATTTTGTGTACTGTACTATTTACAGTATTTCCATATATATGATAAATATCACAATTTATTAAGCAGCTTGAATCATGAAGCAGTTAAAAAGGAACAGCTAATGAACATACCTGACATTGTCCTGAACCCATCCAGGCCAAAAACAGCCAGAGGCTAGAGCAGAGTAAACTTAAACCGGGCAGCAATTTATATGCTAATACACATTCCAGTGAATTTGCCTGGACAGAACTATCCAAACCACTTCCAGCTAATTTTTTTTTTTTTCAAAATAAATTTCTAAACTTCCTAAGTGTTTGAAACAAAACAGAGGTGCTGTTACAGTATGAAGGAATTCAAACAAGTTGGATCACTTACAGTGACAAAAAAATAAAAACAATTTTAGTTTTTATTTCAGCAGTCTGCATGCCCTTTTTTCGTGTTGGTCACCAGGCATTAGTGGAGTTGATTAGGGTACCTCCCGGGTATGCTTTCCTTGGTTTCATGGATCTTCAGGCTGGCCACAGAGTTCCTCCTGATCTTTCAAAAGATGCCACAAAGATTCAACCAAATGAAATCAAGACGATTTCAAAAATCATAATAATGCTCAAAAATATCTAGACAATCAGTACTCAAAAAATCAAACTGTTGTTGCTAATAGTATAGTAGATATTTCATCGTGGTTGCTCTGCCCACAATTCTATATGTAATTTTGCACATTGATAACATTTCCTACTAACAGTCTGCTGAGACTAATTTTCCATTTGTGCTGCAGGTTTAGAATATTTGCAGGTTTATTTGTTGTTAGCAATTTTCTATGTGAAGCAAACCAAATGTTTTTTACAGGTTTGTTGAATCTTTGTTGCTTAGAATGAAAATTGTCCTGTAGATGACCAGCTTAACATCACTATTTCCTTTATTGTGACAATTGTTTGCCCTTTTTTGGAACAGTGCATGCCTTATAAATGGTTCTTCCCATCAAATGAATTCAACTGACTTTTCACTTAGTGATTCTGCCTTGTATAAATTAATGAAAAATTGTGGAATCACTCAAAATGTTGGCAGAAATGCTTCATTTGGGGGTTCCCCTGCTAAAGGCCCTCAAGTGCTTACTCTTTCTACACCATGTATGTGTGTATATAAAGTATTTGAATATAGTTTTAAAAAACATTCCAGCGTTGCAGCACTTAAAAGGATTTATTAGTGTGATTAAGTGTTTCCATTATTAACTAATTTCTTTCTTCAATAAATCCTTATGAGTACTGCAATCCTGGATTTTTTTTAACTCTATTTTACGGCTCCTTGGAACAGCTGTAAAAGCTATAAGGCATTCTCTACAACCAAGTGCAGATCACCTTCATTTTTTTAAAAAATGTGCTAATTTTTGTATGAAAATGTACATTTGAAGTAAAAGACTTTATTGCAAGATTTGGAGATCTTGTTCTCATTTCTCTTTAATGTTTATTTTGGTGGAACAATGGGAGCCCACTATTGACATGATCGCCAGTAAAAAATTTGTAACACAGCAGGAGTGACTCACTCTATTTTTGATATATTATTATTAATATCATTCTTGTACAGGATTTATATAGCGCCAACTGTTTGCGCAGCACTCTACAACATTAGGACAAACAGTACACAATGCAATTCAATATAGGAGAAATTATATAGCATCATCAATCTATATATTAATAAATAAATATATATATATATATATATATATATATATATATATATATATATATATATATATATATATATATATATATATAATCCTGTATAATAATACTATATATATATATATATATATATATATATATATACACACATGCATATTTCCAAACATATATTAAAAGTGTAAGGAGGAAATATTATTTTATATTTATTATTGTATGCATTTTGCTTTATTTGAAATATATGGTAATATGCACATTTTGAGACATTTACAATACATACACATATATATATATATATATATATATATATATTTTTTTTTTTTTAAAGAAAACACGCTGCTGCACAGCTTGTAGCTACTAAGTTTCCCCTAATGTTAGACAATGCACTTCATATTTTTTTTATTAACTCAGTAGCAAGCTGATATTGAAATATTTTTGATCATGCCATTGGAATTTTTATTATGTCATAATATGTTTCTTACATCAACTCTAAACTCTTAGGTAGTAGTAGTAGTAGAAGTCTTTAATTGATTCTAGTTTCCCATTGGGAGACAAAGACACCATGACTAAGTTTGGGTTCATCTTTATTTTTGTCACTTGCAGCACGTACGGAGATGACTGAAATCCTATCTTCATTGGAGCAGCTGACTAGCTGCACTCTGCCTGGATGCATGCTCCTTAAAACAGCTGGAGAGAGCAGAATCTTAGTAGAGACACAGCCCACTGCTATTATTCCAGTAAGTGAACTAAGAGCCTTTCAATCAATATAACTGGGCAAAGCAAGTTCTCGGGGAATAGCTGGCTGCAGTAACAGCAGGAGAAGAAAGAACAGTGAAGAAAACATAAGATGAGCTGTTTAACGGGACACAAAACTTAAATCTCCAGCCTCGTCTGAGTCACCCTGACAGTTCTGTTCACCTGCAGCTATTGAGCCTTGTAGTTCAATTTCTGGAAAATATAAATGCATGAGTAGGTAATATGCACATCTTTTTTGTTACTTGCCCAGGATTCTAATCTGCTGTTTTGGAGGAAATTTTAAGGAGAAAAAAGTTTTGGCACATTCACAGGTTGCTGTGGGACAACTTTCCTTTCTTTTTCTCATTTGCTTCATCAATTTATAACTGTTACTTTTTGCTAGACCGCATTGGAAACATTTACTGGAAACTTTTTCTTTAAAAAAAAAAACTATACTGGAGCTTTGGTAGAAATGTCATTCGCATGTTTGATTGATGCCCCGCACTTCCTTAAGTTAAGACCAAATTATTGGAATGACATTGCTTGAAGGAAAAAAAAAATCTTTGCACCATCTGTCTCTAATTCTCTTTCTGAATTGTTGACATTGGGAAGTACATGCAGAAAATGGCTTCATTTCACTTTGTTGTATAGTGCTGTAACTTTCAGATGCTTCATGCTGGCAGTCTCACATACCTTCAGTGCGATTCCTATGTAAAACTTGGCAATTCACGTGCTGTGGAATTTGGAGACTTGTATTTTTTCAAGTGTAAACAAAAAGCCTAGACTGAGGACACAGCTTTTTAGTGCCTTTTGAGGAATTCCTAATTGCTCTAGTCTTTTTCATAGAACTTGTTTCTGTTTCAGTAAGTAACCTAGCCCACGTAGTCTCCTTTCTCCTCCTCCTCTTTTACCAGCTTCTCCCCTTCCTCATCTAAGGATTGGTCTGTCTTTGTCAGCCCCGCTATACTCTGCTGACTTTTGCTGGGAAGACCTGCATTTTTCCTGCATGAATATGAAATGGGCTGGATGGGATTAGGGGGAAGTGGCAACTCCGCCTCTCCCATCAGTTTCAGGACTAGATTAGTGGTGGAGATGGAACAAAACAGACAGTACTGGCAGCATGACAATAACCAGCTTTACTGTAGCTCTAATTTTAGGGAGCATTCCTATAGTGGGATGCTTTGATAAGTCTGTCAGCTCATCCCTTTATCACCTTCTTCAAAATCATCAGACACTTCGTAGGTCTCATCAACTTGCCCAGCATCCCCCGCCTCAGCATCCTTTACCTGCCCACCAACATCATCACACTGGCTGCCCAAAGTACACAGGTCGAGAGGGCTCTATCGGTGACTTCATCAATGTTACCGAGTTTGGTGCCGATTGCCTAAACTGGCTGGAAATTCCCACTTACTTGGAAAGAACTCCAGGTAAAGGATTGGGGGACCACAACTTCTGCAGGAACCCGGATGGGAGGAGTAAACCTTGGTGCTTCTTCAGGAACAATCATGGTAGAGTGGACTGGGCATACTGTGACTGCAAACAAGGTAACTACTTTCTTGCTATCTTTAAATTAGGACTGGAACTTGCAGATTGTGTTTAAATATTCTAATCATCTGATATTTATTTAATTAGAGAATAAAACATTTTCTTTAATCACACTTTCAGTCATTTCGAGAATATCAGTAGCTGACATTAGAGAAAAAGTTTGCACTGTCAAATTTGTTGTGAAGTAAAGTTTTAAAGTATAATTTCCTGAGCTGTAACGTTGTAGGCTATAACCAGTTAAACTTCTATGATCCTGATGCCACAAAAGGAAATAAAAAGTTTAACATGCCACAGTTGTATAGCGATTCGTGTGACATCTGTAGGAAGACAAGTATTAAACTTTATGATACATTATTCACATTCCTGAATCCACCAATCAGATTACATATTACATTTTTGGAGTGCATGATTAAAAGGGAAAACAACTGATTGGTAGTCAAGGATAATATCTGTTACTATTATTGTTATGATTATTATCTTATTATTATGGCCCATAGTACACAAAGATAGTGCTCATACTATAGAGATTGAACATAAGCTACTGCAATGCTCTGCTACCCATGCAGTTGCTGGGTTACTTTAAAGTGACCCTGGAGTTGATTTACTAAAACTGAAAAGAGCAAAATCTGGTGCAGCTGTGCATAGAAACGAATCAGGTCCTAACTACAGCTTGTTCAACTAAGCTTAGCAAAAAAAAAAAAGTGGAAGCTGATTGGTTTCTGTGCAGAGCTGCACCAGATTTTGCACTCTCCAGTTTTAGTAAATCAACCCCTCTGTCATGAAGCAAACTATCTTTGGCCATATTCTGATATTTATTTACCTCCCAGACCACATGCTAGTGCCGAGGCAGTGACATCACTTGTAGGAAAGCTGAAAAAGTTCTACTAATGCAGGTAGCATGCAGCCCAGGACTCACATTACATCTTCCACCTAAAGGATTTATACACAGGAATTTTGTGCATGACATTTTCAATTTATCGATAAAATCTATTTAGATGTGTGTCTGTGTTTAAAGCAGAACTTCACCCTAAAAGGGACGTTTCCCTTTAACACCCCCTCCTCTCCCACTTTTGGAGGGGGGGGGAGCAGTTACTTAAAGAGAAAGGAAATTCCCGCGCATAATTTGTACCTATAGGTAAGCCTATAATAAGGCTTACCTATAGGTACTGTAGATATATCCTAAACGTACACCGTTTAGGAGAAATTTACATTACATGCAGCAGATGATGTCATTGGTGCATGCGCTCTGAAGAAACTGCCACCCGTGCCGTAAATGACGGCTCCCACGCGCATCCACGGAAGTGACGTCATGGCAACTCTGGCCTGTCACACAGCTGGAGTTGGCACACCCGGAAGGAAGACCGGGTGAAGATGGACACTGCCTCCAGGGATTACATCGCATCACATCACTGGAGGGCTTTGTTTTCAAGTAGGTTTCACATAATGTGCTAGTATGCGATGAATACTAGGACATTATGCCTTTACCTTGCAGGTCCTAAAAAAAACAAAAAACAAAAAAAACAACCAGCGGTTTATAACCACTTTAATTTTGGCAGGTACCCGCTCCCACTTCCGCTCTAACCACCTAGGCAATCGAAGTGAAAGTTCTCTCCCCTTCTCTCCCTGTCTGCAACCTTATGGGACATGTCATTGGTCCCAGGAGTCTGCGGGTCCATTCACAAAGCGCAGCCAGACTCACACATACGTAGTGGGAAGCCATCTGTGAAGCCACAGGAATCCACAGCCGACTTATCTTAGAAAACATACTGATGCCAGGGACCATAAGACCGGTGAAGAACTGGCCCGGGGGAGCATGGGGCTGGATCCTTGGATAGGTAAGTGTCCTTTTTTTAAAGTCAGCAGCTACAGTATATGTAGCTAGGTGCTGACTTTTAAATTTTTTTTTTTTTTTGCTAAGACTGAAGAACCAATTTAAAATGAGCTCTTTTAGCTCAGAGAAACTTTTTCAGTGTTATCATTATTTATTACAGATATTTAAATAGCACCAACAATTTACATACTGTAAATTCACATCAGTCACTGCTCTTTAGGAGCTTACAACCTAAGGTTCCTATGTCACATATTAGGGTTCCATAGTTGCCAACATTTGAAAGAAATTTCCAGGGACACTTTGCAGCACAGCTATCAATTACTTACCACACCCACTTCCATGAAGCTCTGCCCACTCTGCATAATTAGCCCCCGCCTACTTATCATCAGATTACAGGGTCTACTCAAAAAAGAGAGAATTACAGGAAATTGAAAAGGGAATTTCAAATTTAAGGCCAAGGTATTAGAGTTGGAATAATTCTCCCATTCAGCTGCACTACTTCTGCCTAAAGTTTAAAATTCTCATCACAATTCCCTGCGATTCTAAAGTGTCAAATGTGCTCAGGTGTGACCGTACAAAAAAATGTAATATGTAAATATAAATAAAGTGCAAGGGACAATGTAAATTACCTGGGACAGGCTTCTATTTGCCAGGACTGTCCCAGCAAAAACAGGACAGTTGGCAAGTATGGGGTTCATTTAGACAGGAGACAAGACAAACATCATGTTTTTGGAGTGTGGGAGGAAACTGGCGTACCCTGAAGAAACCCATGCAAGCACAGGGAGAACATGCAAACTCCATTCAGTCAGTGTCCTATTTGGGATTTGAATCAATTGACCTTAGTGCTGCTAGGCAAGAGTGCTCACCACTAAGCCACTGTGAAGGACCAGGACCAGTTAAATGTACTACTCTGGGATCTATTCATCCTGTGTTGACAGTTTGATGAGCATCTACACATAGTAAAATATGTGGGTAACCTGTTTGAAAAAATGTTTTCGAAAAGATGAAGTAAATGTGCTGAAATGATGACTGAAGTAAAGCTTCTCCTCTTCAGAACATAAACCTAATAGGATTTTCCATTAGGAAAGAGTAATCAGGATGTACAAAGTGCAGGAATCCATAGCAACCAATCAGATTTCAGACTGCTGCGGTCAGTTCTGCTAAGAGAGGATTAGTTGCTGGCTGTGATGAGTTTCTTCTCTTTGCACATCCTGATTGTTCTTACTTGGCTTTGCTGATAGTTTATATAATATATGTGGACAGCCTTTGGTGACCGTGTACAAGCATATATTATGAATGATATCAGATGACATCATCCATGATAATTAAGTCTGGTCATGGTGTCTAGTATGAACTGTTATAACTTACATCACATACTTTACATATACAGTATGATGTTTGCTTGACTGAAAGGTGCAAAACTTTCAGACCTATTCATAGTTACATAGTTACATAGTAGTTGAGGTTGAATAAAGACAATAGTCCATCCAGTTCAACCTGTGTAGGTGTGAATCATTTCCCATACCCCTGAATGTTTTTATCCTTGAGATGTGTGTCCAAGAGTT
The DNA here is from genome assembly GCF_965119305.1 of Pelophylax lessonae. Classification (NCBI taxonomy): domain Eukaryota; kingdom Metazoa; phylum Chordata; class Amphibia; order Anura; family Ranidae; genus Pelophylax; species Pelophylax lessonae. The sequence goes on along the minus strand of NC_138768.1, from coordinate 622,813,996 downwards.
TTTTAAAAGTAGCCATACTTCCCGCAGTTACTACTGTTTCTGGTAGTAATTATTTAGAGGACCTGCAAATTATTAGATCCCATAGTAACCAGATAAATTAATTTTACCTGATGGGACTCCTATAATCTGAATTCAGTTTGGTTTCTAGAGGTCACCGCACTTTGCACATTTCCATTGCCCTTAGCATTGCCTTTCTAAACATGTCGCTTTATGTTAGATGACTCATGTTAGATGTCTGTATAGCTGGGAATAAAGTGCTCAGACAGCCACTGAGTCCTTATTTTGAATAGAATTCTTTATTACTGTAAATGTGACCCAGTTTCCAGCAGTTGTAGGACACTCCATTATACTGGGACAGTTTTCTCACATTCATTTCACATTTCGCATGTTCAAAAAAAGTTTTCCCAAAACATGTTAGGTATGCTTTTGCAAATAATTGAAATATGTATTTTATTTACCTCTCGATGTGCCTCTAAAAAATTAAAAACAAAAGTCATAAAAAGATTATTTTGCACAAAAGTTTAAAATTCTCTTCATTGTGATGCCCTTTAAGCTGCTTTGCCACCACATTGTGAAGCATACATAAACACATATATTATTTGTTTTTATGGTTAATTCATTTCATTGTGCTAAAATTTCAAGACAAAATGGATATGTTAAGAAAAAAAAAAAGGAAATACTTTTTATTGTATTCTAGAAATGTTATAAATAAATCAGGTCACCCTTTCAAAGTATACTTGTATAACTTTTTGATTTCCTATCCAAACTTGATCCCTGTGTAATCCTGTCCATTTTCCATGGCCTCCTTTTTCCTACCTTTTGTACTTTTAGCAGATAGATATAAAACTTCCACATCTCTTTGTCGTGATCGCTTTAATCTTTTCATCATCTCTGTTCTAAAAATAAACTTTGAAGGTATATGAACCAGTGCAGATTTGATTGTAATCACCTCAGTGCTTGTCATGCCATGGAAGCCTTTGCATAATAACTTACTTTTATTCAGCCCATCATCACATTATCCTAATATCTTGCAACTTTTTTTCTTCTGATTTTGTATCTGCAATCTTTGTTCCCATATATGTTCTTTGAAAGCTTTGAACATACTGAATTCAAGATGAAAATCTACTGAAATCCTATGTAATATTCTGTAAATATACATGCAATATTTTGTTTATTTTTATTTTTTTAAGTGGAACTAAACCCTCCTATCTTTTTCAGCCAAGGAAACTGCCATCTTGGCCTCTGTTTGATCTGCAACTGCCATGATGCTGACCATGTGATCAGTTATGACACCAGCCATTTGGTGGTTTGACAGTTGAAAGCACAAGCAAAGTGACAGTTACAGTACATTCCCGGGACGTGCCAAGAATTTAGCTATTTTTTTTTAAACTGTTAAATCAATTGGTTTAGTTCCACTTTAGGCTGTGAACCTGTGGCCTCAATCAAAGCCCACAAAGATGCCATTTGGTGTATGAATGTTTACAAGCAGAGTTATAATAGACTAATGCTACTGCTATTCATATATCAGAATTCTCCTATAACATATTCTGGATGCTGCCAAATACTCCCATTCACCCACAAGTCCTTACATGCCTCCTCCGACTGCAATGGCTTTCCACATTGCCTATATCCCGGCTGGTGAAAAATCTGGTCCTAGGCTGCCTGGACCTGCAAACCAACATCGCATATCCTTAAATGGGAAGTTGCTCCTTCAGAGAGGGAATGCCCGGTTTAAGTCTGTGGGGCATCAGTACGCAGAAACGGGCAGCCCGGAACTAGATTTCTACTAGGTGGGATGTAGACAATGCAGGGGGCTGCTGAAGTCACAGAAGAAAAGTAAGCACCAGTAGGAAGATGGTTCAGCTTATTTTATTTAGGGGGCTAGGGAAGGAGTCTGGGGGAACAAATACTGAACTTTTTTCTTTAAAGCGGACCTTTATCCATCTATATGACCCTCCCCCCCAATGATTACACCCCCCCCTTTACACAATTCTGGTTAAAAATATTTTTTAAACAAATTGTTTTTGGTATTTTTACTTGCTCAGCTTCCTGCATCTTCATTTAGGTGAGGATGACGTATGCACAGACACATGGTGGGATCTATTAGACCTGGCAGAGCCGTGTGGCATAACTGTGCATGCTCGAAATGCGATTAACACAACTGCTCATGCATATAAAGCAGCAGCCCTCTTCCAGTCTCTGGGACCTGGCGGAGCCATGTGGTGTGTCTGCATATGAGCAGGGGGTTTTCTGCTATTCTGTGTATGTGCAGACATACCACTTGGCTCTGCCAGGCCCCACTGTCCTGCCAGAGACTCTTGGCATATCTGTGCATAAGCCAGATATTGGTCCAAGAAGGCGATATTTAAGCACAATGACACAAAAGAAAAAAAACTTTGGCCTGCAAGGAGGAAAAGGTCAGATTCTATTGCATAGAAAGTTTGTATTTTTATGTATAATATACAGTCCTTAAATATTGGAAAAATTAGCTACATAGAGGTGAAGTTCCTCTTTAAAGTGACCCTGTCAAAGGGCAAAATATGACTTGCTCCCAGAATGAGAGCCGCACCGCTCCGCTCCGCCGTCATTTGATGGTGGGGAGGTGGCAAGTAGTTAAAGTGGTTGTAAAGGTAAAAGGTTTTTTTTACCTTAATGCATTATCTGCATTGTAAAAAAAATGCAAGGTAAAAAACCTGTCCTCATGAGTCTGACCCCAATCTCGATCTAGCACTGTGCCCATGTGCAGAAGCACTGCTCTTCTTTTCCCTCTTCTCACAGGAGGCATGGCATTTGCTCCTGCTTCGGCCAATCAAATCCTGTGAGCAGAGAGTGGGTGGCAGAGCTGAGCTGCATTGTGTGTGTTAACCATTTAAAGACCAGGCCTATTTCCGACATTTATTGCTTAGTTAAGTTAAAAGTTAAAATCAGTATTTTTTTGCTAGAAAATTACTGTATTTATCAGCGTTTAACACGCACCTAAATTGTAGGAGAGAAATTTCAGGAAAAAAGCTGAAACTTAAAACAAGAGGAGTGAGGGCTGAGACTGCTGGACCCTAGAGTGGGACCGTTCCTGGCCCAGGTGGCCAAACAAGCGTTGTCCGTTCTTAGTGCCATAAGGCATATAAGACCCATTCCCTCTGGTGAGTGAGCATTTCTGTTACTCTTCACGGAGGAAAGCGAGTGTCATCCTTTGCTTGTTCGCAGCCTGCCGATTTTGCGAACACATGGCATTGTTCGCGGCGGCCATATTAGTTTACATTGGGGAGAACTTTGACCCATGACACAGTAATCAGGTGGAACGGGACAGCCAATTGAAACATTGCAGCACATGGACATACCCCCTACCCTATAAATGGACCTAAGCTGGCGGCCATTTCACATTCTGCTTTTTGTCAGTGTAGGGAGAGGTCTGCTGTGTGCACAAGGGACAGATAGTCAGTGATACAAATCGCTCCGTTAAGATCCACAAAAGTCCTTTTAAGAACTGGTATTTGGTATAAACATTGTTTCGTCAAAAAGGTTACATTAGTTGAAGGATAAACTTGGTCAACTGAACCAGACGTGTATAGTAACTGACATATCAAATGAAACAAGGGCTGATGGATTTGGGGATAAGTGAACAACCTCAGCTATACAAAACTTGTGAGTGTCAGGTACCAGGGTAGTACCAACGGACGGGCTCACAAAAGTCCTTTTAAGGGCTGGTATTTGGTATAGGTCTACAGTCTCTTTTCTTAGTGTAGGGAGAGGTCTGCTGTGTGCACCCGGGACAGATAGTCAGTGACACAAATCGCTCTGTTAAGGTCCACAAAAGTCATTTTAAGGGCTGCTATTTGGTATAGATGTACAGTCTCTTTTGTCAGTGTAGAGAGAAGTATGTTGTGTGCACCAGGGACAGATTCGTCAGTGACACTAATCACTCTGTTAAGGTCCACAAAAGTCATTTTAAGGACTGGTGTTTTTTTTATAGGTGTGGAGTGCACTATATAGGGATGTAATCCACTTATAATATACTTTGTAATATAGAAAGCATGTTATAGTGGATTTGTATTGTGCACTGTGCAGCATTGTGACTGGTGTGTTGAGCATTTCTGCAGCAATACTACAAACAGTGACAAAAGCACTTTTAAAGTATTATAACTGGTGTGATAAACCAGTCCCCCCCCCAATACCACATATTGGAGTGGGGTGTTATCTGAGTATACTTTTATAAGTGTATTTGTGTCCTGCAATAATATTGCCTCTTTTGCTGCATTTACTCTGCTACACACAGTGCCAAACTCACTGGCAATTTTTTTTGTACAACTGGTGTGATAAACCAGTGGCCCCCCAATGCTACATATTGAAGTGGGGTGTTATCTGAGTATACTTTTATAAGCGTATTTGCGTCCTGCAACTATAATCCCTCTTTTGCTGCATTTACTCGGCTACACACAGTGCCAAACTCACTGGGCAATTTTTTGTACAACTGGTGTGATAGACCAGTGGCCCCCCAATACCACATATTGAAGTGGGGTGTTATTTAACAGTATACTTTTCTAAGAGTGTATTTTAGTCCTGCAAAAATTTGGCCTCTTTTGCTGCGTTAACTGTATTACACACAGTGACAACAGTTACTGGCCAATTATTTGTAGAACTGGTGTGATAAACCAGTGGCCCCCCAATGCCACATATTGAAGTGGGGTGTTATCTGAGTATACTTGTATAAGTGTATTTGTGTCCTGCAACAATATTGCCTCTTTTGCTGCATTTACTCTGCTACACACAGTGCCAAACTCACTGTCCAATTTTTTTGTACAACTGGTGTGATCAACCAGTGGCCCCCCAATACCACAGATTGAAGTGGGGTGTTATCTGAGTATACTTGTATAGGTGTATTTGTGTCCTGCAACAATATTGCCTCTTTTGCTGCATTTACTCGGCTACACACAGTGCCAAACTCACTGGCCAATTTTTTGTACAACTGGTGTGATAGACCAGTGGCCCTCCAATACCACATATTGAAGTGGGGTGTCATCTCAGTATACTTGTATAAGTGTATTTGTGTCCTGCAACAATATTGCCTCTTTTGCTGCATTAACTCGGCTACACACAGTGCCAAACTCACTGACCAAATTTTTGTACAACTGGTGTGATAGACAAGTGGCCCTCCAATACCACATATTGAAGTGGGGTGTTATCTGAGTATACTTGTATAAGTGTATTTGTGTCCTGCAACAATATCGCCTCTTTTGCTGCATTAACTCTGCTACACACAGTGCCAAACTCACTGGACAATTTTTTGTACAACTGTGTGATAGACTATTGGCCCCCCAATACCACATATTGAAGTGGGGTGTTATCTGAGTATACTTTTATACGTTTATTTGTGTCCTGCAACAATATTTCCTCTTTTGCTGCATTAACTCTGCTACACACAGTGCCAAACTCACTGGCCAATTTTTTGTAGAACTGGTGTGATAAACCAGTTGCCCCCCAATACCACATATTGAAGTGGGGTGTTATTTAACAGTATACTTTTCTAAGAGTGTATTTTAGTCCTGCAAAAATGTGGCTTCTTTTGCTGCGTTAACTGTGCTACACACAGTGACAACAGTTACTGGCCAATTATTTGTAGAACTGGTGTGATAAACCTGTGGCCCCCAATACCACAGACTGAAGTGGGGTGTTATCTGAGTATACTTTTATAAGTGTATTTGTGTCCTGCAACAATATTTCCTCTTTTGCTGCATTTACTCGACTACACACAGTGCCAAACTCACTGGCCAATTTTTTGTACAACTGGTGTGATAGACCAGTGGCCCCCCAATACCACATATTGAAGTGGGGTGTTATCTGAGTATACTTCTATAAGTGTATTTGTGTCCTGCAACAATATTGCCTCTTTTGTTGCATTACCTCTGATACACACAGTGCCAAACTCACTGGCCAATTTTTGTACAACTGTTGTGATAGACCAGTGACCCCCCAATACCACATATTGAAGTGGGGTGTTATCTGAGTATACTTTTATACGTTTATTTGTGTCCTGCAACAATATTTCCTCTTTTGCTGCATTAACTCTGCTACACACAGTGCCAAACTCACTGGCCAATTTTTTGTAGAACTGGTGTGATAAACCAGTGGCCCCCCAATACCACATATTGAAGTGGGGTGTTATCTGAGTATACTTTTATACGTTTATTTGTGTCCTGCAACAATATTTCCTCTTTTGCTGCATTAACTCTGCTACACACAGTGCCAAACTCACTGGCTAATTTTTTGTACAACTGGTGTGATAAACCAGTGGCCCCCCAATACCACATATTGAAGTGGGGTGTTATTTAACAGTATAATTTTCTAAGAGTGTATTTTAGTCCTGCAAAAATGTGGCCTCTTTTGCTGCGTTAACTGTGCTACACATAGTGACAACAGTTACTGGCCAATTATTTGTAGAACTGGTGTGATAAACCTGTGGTCCCCCAATACCACAGATTGAAGTGGGGTGTTATCTGAGTATACTTTTATATGTTTATTTGTGTCCTGCAACAATTTTGCCTCTTTTGCTGCATTAACTCTGCTACACACAGTGCCAAACTCACTGGCCCATTTTTTGTACAACTGGTGTGATAAACCAGTGGCTCCCCCTATACCACATATTGAAGTGGGGTGTTTTTTAACAGTATACTTTTCTAAGAGTGTATTTTATTCCTTGAAAAATGTGGCGTCTTTTGCTGCATTAACTGTGCTACACACAGTGACAACAGTTACTGGCAAATTATTTGTAGAACTGGTGTGATAAACCTGTGGCCTCCCAATACCACAGATTGAAGCGGGGTGTTATATACCTTGTTCCACATATACTGCGCTTCTCTACAGACTTTTGTCACAGGGTAATTTAAAAAATGACAGGCAGAGGAAGAGGTAGGCCCTTATGCAGTGGTGGTAGGGGTAGGGCAGGAGCAGTAGGCCGGAGCCAAAGTGTGAAGTTTCAGAAGGTGCGTTTGATTACGTCAAAGGACGCACCAGACTTGGTTGAGTGGCTCACTCAGTCTTCCTCTTCTGCACCCTCCTCATTCTCTCTATGTGCACCCTCTTCACTCTCTGCTGTGTGCACCCCCAAAGACACCACCACCACCATATACCCTCCGTTTGAGTCACTGGAATTATTTTCCGATCCATCACACGACATTTGCGATGCGCAGCCATTGTTGGCATCGGATAAGGAAGAGGAGGTAGCAACAGCCACCACTCAGCAGTCTGACGACAGTACCCAGATCAGCCCAAGGAGGTTGGTCCCCGCTGTTGCTGCCTACTCTGAGATCTCGAATGTTAGTGGTGGGGAAGGTGACGTGGATGATGACGTGTCTATGGACGTCACATGGGTGCCCAAAAGAGAGGAAGAGGAGGGGAGTTCAGAGGGAGAGACGGACCAGCAGATAGGGAGGAGAAGCAGGCAGAACTTGCATTGCACAGGAGGGACTAAGCAGACTGCAAATGTATCAGGAGCGAGCCATCAACCATGTACGGTAACATCTGGCGCTCCTAGGACGCCAGCACATGGCTCCGCAGTGTGGGCTTTTTTTAATGTGTCTGCTGCTGACAACAGTGTTGCCATCTGCAGCCTTTGCAGTCAACGCATAAGTCGCGGTAAGCCCAACACTCCAGTGTTAATTTTGGCAGCAAATTTCAGTTTAGTTTTAGTCTTAGTCTTAGGACTAAAATGGCATTTTAGTTTTAGTCCTATTTTAGTCTTCTGCAAGTGTTTTAGTTTTAGTCGTATTTAGTCGACTAAAACTCCAGTATATTTTAATCGACTAAAACGCCCTACATTTTAGTCGACTAAAACTAATTTTAGTCATCTATAATCAAATGGGTGTAGTTCAATTGTAATTTGTAATGCATTATTTAAGCATTTCTCTACAATTTCCAAACTCATTATATACTACTGCTGGTCCTGGAGTGAAAAATCTAATATGTTATTATTTATGCTTTGAGCATGCACCAGTGTTAATTTTTGGCAGCAAATTTCGATTTAGTTTTAGTTTTGACTAAAATGCCATTTTAGTTTTAGTCGTATTTTAGTCTTAAGACTAAAATGCCATTTTAGTTTTAGTCGTATTTTAGTCATCTGAATTGTGTTAGTCGACGAAAACGTTTTAGTCGGTTTTAGTCGACGAAATTAACACTGCAACACTCACCTAGGGACGATCGCCTTAAAAAGGCACCTGAACTCCCATCACCGTGCCCAGTGGGAGCAACGAACATAAGAACCCACAAAGCCACACTCCAGGCTCTCACCGTCCAGCCTCTTCTCCTTCTCCTCTCTCCTCACAATTGTCCTCCACTCCACCTTGTATCATGCCGTCCTCATGTTGTTCTGGAAAAAGGCAGGCTTCCGTGGCCCAAATGTTGGAGCGTTAAAAAAAATGATGACGTCGGATAACCCTCTTGCCCAACGTTTTACTGCTGGCTTGTCGCAACTGATAGCCCGCCAACTACTGCCATATCAACTGGTGGACTCGGAGGCCTTTCGGAAATTTGTGGCCATTGGAACACCACAATGGAAGGTCCCAGGCAGAAAATATATCTCGCAGAAGGGCATTCCAGAGCTGTATGGCTATGTTCAGCGGCAAGTGAATGTATCTCTGGCACACAGTGTCGGTGCCAAGATACATCTGACCACAGACACATGGTCTAGCAAACATGGGCAGGGAAGGTATATCACTTTTACTGCCCACTGGGTGAACCTTCTGACGGCCGTCAAGCATGTAAACCTCTGCACCCGTGTAGATTTGGTTTTACCGCCACGGATTGTATGCAGGCCTGCCTCTTCTTCTCCTCCTCCTACTCCATCCTCCCTCTCCTCCTTGGCTGACTCCTCCTTTTCCGCTGCTACCGTCTCTTCCGCTGCGCCGCCAAGATCCCCAGAACCCTTTTCCACATGCCAGGTGACACATTGCCATGCTGTGCTGCATCTGTTGTGCCTGGAAGCCAAGAGCCACACTGGTCCTGCACTCCTTTCAGCTGTGCGTTCACAGTCAGATCAGTGACTGACACTGCACAATTTGACAGTTGGTAAAGTCGTGTGCGACAACGGTGCCAATCTGCTGAGCGTGCTGAAACAGGGCAAAATAACACACCTACCATGCATGGCACACGTCCTGAACTTGGTTGTGCAGCAATTTGTTGCCAAATACCCTGGGGTCCAGGACGTCTTGCGGCAGGCCAGGAAAATCTCGGGCCATTTCAGAAGATCTTACACAGCCATGGCTCGCCTTGCTGACATTCAGTGGCGACACAACCTGCCCGTCAGGCGTCTTATTTGTGACTACCCAACGTGATGGAACTCAACGTTGCATATGCTTGATAGGCTGCTCCAGCAGAAACGTGCAGTTAACGACTACCTGTATGAACTCTGCAGCAAGACAGGTTCTGGGAAGCTTGGGTTTTTTTCACCTCGCCAGTGGCTGCTCGTGCACGACGCATGAGATCACCAAACTGGTCAGTCATGGCCAGGGCGCCATCAGTGACATCGTACCTTACGCCTTCTTTCTGGAGCGTGCATTGTGTCGTGTCATTGATCAAGCCGTCGAGGAGCAGGAGCAGGAAGATGAGGAAGTCGCAATGTTGGATGAATTCCCAGGGGGTGATACTCCATCTGAGGCAAGTCAACAACAGGAGTCTGAAGAGGAGTCAGAGGAGGATGGTGCCGGCGAGGATGAGGAGGAGCAAGAAGAGCATGCTTTAAACCTCTCTGGGATCCCTGGTGTGGTCCGTGGATGGGGGGAGGAGAACAAGGACGAGATTATCCTGGATGATGAGCTTGAGCCAGGCCACTACACTGTGTCCATTTTAGTGCGAATGGGGGCCTTCATGCTCCAGTGTTTTAAGGGGGACCCCCGTATAAAAAGCATAAAGGGCAAGGACCAGTACTGGGTGGCAACGTACTTAGACCCCCGGTACAAACAAAAAGCGGCGGAAATGTTACCACCAACACAGAGGGCGGTCAGAATGCAGCACTTCCAGGCCTTGCTGTGAGAAACGCTGCATTCTGCTTTGCGTGCACTGGCAGAGGAATTTCCAGTCACAGAGGGACAGTTGCGGGTAGCAATCCAACAGCGCCTGCAAGAAGAGGGCGGTTTGAAGATGTGTTGGTCACTTCAGATATGAGATCCTTCTTTCAGCCGACCTATCGACAGCTTTACTCTGGATCCAGCATCAGGGAACGCCTAGAACGACAGGTGTCTGACTACATTGGGTTAACGGCCGATGTGGATGCTCTGAGGAGTGATGAACCCCTGGACTACTGGGTGGGCAGGCTTGACCTCTGGCCAGAGCTTGCACAATTTGCAATGGAACTGTTGGCTTGCCCCCCGTCCAGTGTCCTGTCCGAAAGGACATTCAGCGCAGCAGGGGGGATCATGACCAATAAGCGCACTCGCCTAGCTCATGACAGTGTAGACTACCTCACATTTATAAAAATGAATGAGGCATTGATCTCTGAGGAATTCAATACATGTGACCGGTAGACCAGGTTTCATTTAAATTCCTTGTGACAGCCACAAATATCCACCAAACCACCATCCACCCACAACAATTCATGGTCCTTGTCTTCGGCAAATACAGCGGCATAAAAGGCATTTTGTGTCCATTGAATGCCAAATTTTTGGGGCCTTTTATGGCCGACACTTACTTCTGTATCCTGTCAATGCCTAATGTACAGTACCTTCAGCCACAGGTAAACCCATGTGGGCTAATTTTTGGGGCCTATACTGGCCGACACTTACTTCTGTATCCTGTGAATGCCTAATGTACCTTCAGCCACAGAATACAACTTTCTTAGCTGTCAGGTAAACCCATGTGGGCTAATTTTTGGGGCCTTTTATGGCCGACACTTACTTCTTTATCCTGTGAATGCCCTAATTTACCTTCAGCCACAGAATACAACGCTCTTAGCTGTCAGGTAAACCCATGTGGGCTAATTTTTGGGGCCTATACTGGCCGACACTTACTTCTGTATCCTATGAATGCCTAATGTACTTCCAGCCACAGAATACAACGTACTTAGCTGTCAGGTAAACCCATGTAGGCTAATTTTTGTGGCCTTTCATGGCCGACACTTACTTATTTATCCTGTGAATGCCTAATGTACCTTCAGCCACAGAATACAACGTTCTTAGCTGTCAGTTAAACCCATGTGGGCTAATTTTTGGTGCCTGGAATGCCCGACACTTACTTCCTTAAACCTGTGAATGCCTAAATTTTCAGACTGGAATTGAAAATCAATGGGTCTGTAAACGTTCCGCCAAATTGTGGAATGGATGTGGACCCATTTTACAGATGTGTGAAATATAGACTTTTAAATTTTTTTTGGGAAATGTTATACTGTGTATCAGAACGCAGTGCCGAATCACAAAATATGGCCTGGTCAGGAAGGGGGTAAAATCTTCTGGTCTTAAAGTGGATAAAAATACACTCATTGAGAATTTTTTTGTCAAAGACATGTAGCTAAATACATTTTGGCCTAAATATATGACAAAAATTGAATATATTGGATATTTTTTAACAGTCAAAGTAGAACATGTAAATTTTTTGAAAAATGTTCGCTATTTTTTTATTATTATCGCAAAAAATAAAAAGCGCAGAGGTGATCAAATACCACCAAAAGAAAGCTCTGTTTTTGTGAAAGAAAGGACGTAAATTTCGTTTGGGTACAGCACTGCATGACCGTGCAATTGTCAGTTAAAATCACGCAGTGCCAAGTTGAAAAAAGTGGCCTGGTCATTGAGCAGCAGTATCTTCCTGTCTTAAAGTGGTTAAAAAAGGCCAGAAAGCAGCGCTGAGAGGTAGAAGGGGGCTGGCCGGGCCGAGGAGAAGGGAGGATGAGCTATCGCTGTCATCGGAAGTCCCGGTGCCTATAATAGACATCACATGTCTCGGCATAGGCGGCGGGACTTCCGATGACAGCTCATCCGTCCTTCTACCTCTCGTCGCTGCTTCCTGGCCTTTTTTTTTTTATATCGGCATATAACATGCACTGTTGCTTTTTCCTCCATTTTTAGGAGGAAAAAGTGCGTGTTATACACTGATAAATACGGTACTTAGAACACCCAAACATTATATATATTTTTTTTTTAGCAAAGACCCTTTAAAATATCACACTGTATTTACGCAACAGTCTTTCAAACGCAATTTTTTTGGAAAAAATACACTTCAATGAATTAAAAAAAACCTCAACAGTAAAGTCAGCCCAATTTTTTTGTATAATGTGAAAGATGAGGTTACGCCAAGTAAATTGATACCTAACATGTCGCGCCTTAAAATTGCGCACACTCGTGGAATGGCGACAAACTACGGTACTTAAAAATCTCCATATGCGACGCTTTAAAAATTTTAACGGTTACCTGTTTAGAGTTACAGAGGGGGTCTTGCACTAGAATTATTGCTCTCACTCTAACGATCATTGGGATACCTCACATGTTTGGTTTGAACACTGTTTACATCTGCGGGAGCTTGCGAATGCTTTGGCACACAAGCACGGAGGGATGGGGCACTTAAAAAAAAAAAAAAATTATCTTATTTATTTTATCTATTTTTTGTAAACATCCCTTGTGACAGTAATAGGCAGTGACAGGTACTCTTTATGAAGGGGGCTGGGGTCTAAAAGTCCCCAAACCCCTCCTCTGCCCTTGAAAGAATTTGAAAACAATGATCAGCGTTTTTGAATACTCTGGATTTTTTAAAACTAGTGCCATTGGCTGCTAAGTAAAATGGAAGTGACGTTGTGACGTCGTGACGCACAAGTACGTGAATTTGCGGCAAGTGGTTAATAGATGTACACAGTTCAGCTCAGGATCGAGCCTGCACGAGTGCTCCTATGGGAGCGACCAGAGAAGAAGAGGAGCTAGAAGCGCAGATGAGGGACCTCAGAAGAGGGGGATCGGGTCTGCTCTGTGCAAAACCACTGCACAGATAAGGTAAGTATTGTGCCGCGGACCGAATTCTTTGAAACAGCTCTGAGAAATATTTAATGAGTATATACGACACTCTATGATTTTCACAGACTGCTTGATCACGGCTAGAAAATGTACTGTGTTTATTTGAAATAGAAATAAATGTTTTGCCCTTTGTACATGCAGTCTTTTTGCTGGTTTCATTTTTCTAGTACATACTGTATGTAGCCATTAGTTTACTTTACTTCATTTTCCCGATTTCTGTGGTTGTCTGGTTCACACACATCATTAGCTTTTCTGTGATGGTATATAGGAAAAAAAGAATTGTCAATGGCTCACCCATTCTTTCAGTAAACCTTTCAGTTTAAAGATTCTTTTTCAGCTTTATCTCTTAGTTACAATAGTGATCGGCCTGGAAAATCCATCTCAGACAAATCATTTTTCTCTCAAGATCAATTAGCATAGGGGAGTCTACAGAGGTCGCAGACTGCTCATGGAAATGCAATGTTTCCTGTTGTGACCATAATCAGCAGCATCCTTCAGAAATTATCTCACATCTATGGCCACCTTTAGTTTTAAAGGATAAGTTTACCTTTTGGGAAAAAATAATAAATGCATATATTTTTGCAGAAAAAATATGTGCATTTGTTTTTTGTTTTTTTTCCCATAGGAGCCTAGAAAGCATTGCACCCATGATCAGTGGATCAGGGGTGAAATGTTAGGCTTCTGCAGACAAGCCCTACAGCTTTCGGCCCATACATCCATATGGGCTGTCAGTTTGAAAGCTGCAGGGCTTGTGAATGAACTACAAGGACGCTCATCAATCACAGTGACGCCATGTACAGCTGCACTGTTTTTGAAAGTTGCAGAGAAAAGAACCCCCACCCACTGTCACAGGGGGGTGGATCTGGTGGGGGTATTGCTGGAGCGTTTAATACTATATATATAATGTGTAACATGCTCCAAAAGGTGAACTTAGCCTTTAAAGAAACCCCGTCACCAACATAAAAGTACAACTTACAGGTTTTAAATGCATTTTTCTTTTCATAAACAATTTTATTCACATGCAATGTGCCTTTGAACTTGCTAGGGAATTCCACCACTCCAGGAAGATTTAGTTCTCTAGCACAGGGGTGAGGAACCTTTTTTCTGCTAAGGGCCATTTGGGTATTTATAAAATCATTCGGGGGCCGTATAAAATTATCAACTTAAAAATGTGCCTGTTATATTTGGTCAAACATTTAATTAACTCACCCCTAATGTGATGGCTGCAACTGCTTCTCTTTGGTGAGGTAAGTGATGTTAGTTGGTATTGATGATGATGCTACTCGCAACTGGCTTTCCATGTTTGCGTCAGTCAGTCTGGAGTGCACTCAAATCTTTGTGGTGGTAAGTTATGAAAAGAACTGTTGGCGGGTACTGCTGGTTGGTACAGCTGGCTGGTACTACAGCTGGCTGGTACTGCTGGTGGGTACAGCTCGCTCAGGCTGGTACGGCTGGCTTGTACTGTGCTGTGGGTACTGCTGGCTCAGGCTGGTACTGCTGTGGGTACTGCTGACACAGGCTGGTACTGTGCTGTAGGTACTGCTGGCTCTGGCTGGTACTGCTGTGAGTACTGCTGGCTCTGGCTGGTACTGCTGGTTCTGGCTGGTACTGTTGTGAGTACTGCTGGCTCTGGCTGGTACCGCTGGTTCTGGCTGGTACTGCTGGTGGGAAATGCTGGCTAGCAGCGGCGCCGCGCTGGAGGAAGAGGATGTTTCCTGTATTGGTCACAGGCAGAGTTAATTTGATATCACTCCGCTGTGACTCACTCAGAACAAAGCCGGAACTATACAAGAAGCATCAGCTCCATTCTGAAAGATCAGCTGAGAGACTCAGCTGCACGGGGGGCCGGACCAGATGACTTCGAGGGCCGCATACGGCCCCCGGGCCTTAGGTTCCCCACCCCTGCTCTAGCACATGACTGCTGAGAAGCATAGGCTCATTTATGAGCAGCTAATAAAATAATACCTTGCCCCCCAAAAAGACACAGAAGCTGATTAAGTTTGAAATAGGGCAAGGCCACAGCTTTATTGAACTTTGCAAATGTAACAACTTTCCAAATGTACTAAACAACAGTGCCAGTCACGGTTATACTGTGAGCACCCAACAATGCCATTCACAGTTCTACAGTGAGCACCCATAAAACATAAACTTACATAGTCTAAGAGGCCTGTCCTTATAATCAGTGCAGACAGACATTAGACTGACCCCAGAATTTAACTTGATGGCATTGCCCATAAAGCAACATCAATTGCTGGCAAGGTCAAAACTGCCAATAAAGCTGTGACAAAACATCACAACAGGCGGGGGGTGGGCAAAGCTTGTAATAGCTGAATCTCCTCAGAGCAGTTGGATGTGCCCCAGCGTAGTCTTTTCCTAGAGTTCAGGCTCCACCAGTCACCTCTGGTGTTTGTAGCCAATCCCAATGGAGCTACTTAACTTCTCTTTTAGGTTCACACCCACAGTGACGCCATGCTTCCAGCAGTCAAGGCTCCCTTTCCCTAAAGGAGGTTCAATGGGCCTTCAGTCACAGTACTCCCTCCTTCCATGCCACATCAACCCTCTCCTAATCAGCACTCAGGAATAGAGCATGTGAGTGGGGCCATCCGTTCACGCCATAAGCATCCACTACTCACTCCATGGGGCCCACCCAGAACACAGTGCTCACCCAGGTTCATTCACCGGCCATGAGTAGCAACCAAAGCCCTCGCAGACTGCCTGTCATCCTCATGCATGGTGTGCCAGTGACATGGGGTAAATTTTAAGCCCACTCACCATGCTCCTCGTCTCTCTTGTTAAAAGCATGTCTTTGTGCCGGGGATACCAGTTACTTCAGGCCTGAAGGCCTTCCTGGGGTTCCAGGATAGCGCCTCTCTCTGCCTATCCACCACTGGCCCCTAGCTAGGTCACATTTTTGGCACTGGATATACCAGAAATCTTCTTCAGCAAATGGAATTTTTTAAGGGTTGCAAGAGAACAGAGCAATCGGCAGTGTTTGATCGCTTGGTTCTCAGTGTTAGAGCCCGTGGGGGACAGATGCAGCATCAGACCGATGCTGCATCCACCTAGGTAAGCATGATTCTGAAAAAAAAAACAAAAAAAAAACTCCATACTTCTCGTTTAAGTATAATAACGTACCTGTTGTACCCAGCTTCAGGGAGAGTTTAAAATCAATCTCAGTCCCTGAATAATTGCCTCTGCCATGGCTCTCCTTTCGATAGCCAGCAACTACCCTCAGTTAGGCTCCACCCAACCTCTTTAGATCCTGTCAGGAAGACAGTGAAATCACCCTCCTTCCTGGAAGGAAAGTAAAAGAGCAATGCGGTTCAATGGGCCACAAAGTTGTCCTACAAGCTTATCTGACATGCTTCCTACCCTTCTCTGCAATACACACCTCTGTGTGATCACTTTTGGTGAGTGGTGGGCTGGTACTCAGCTCTGCCAACATACAACACTGCAGTGAAGGGCACAAAGCTGTGATTTTACAGAGGGAGAAAAACAGTTTTTCACATCTTTTAGGTCACTTTTTTCTGACAGTTTTTAAGGTGAACCTGATCGGAAGCTTCATGTAAGTCTATGAGCAGACAGATATAAGCAGGCATATATCCAATAAGATCTACTTACCTCCAAGCCTGTCCAGGTTCTGAACAAGAAGGAAAAAGATTGCATTTTCCCCTGTTTTTCCAGACCAAAGGTCTTGCACGACTCCAAAGTTGGACCATTTCCAGTGCTACATTATTGCGGCTTTGAGTGTGACTTTGATCCAATTTTACACTCTCTGGCACTAAGTCACATCAAAAGTCGCATCAAAGTAGTGCAGACACCTTTTCAAAGTTCCTGCAGCTTTAAGTCGCATCAATCTGAACGGGTGCCATTCAAAACAATGGGCTGCGACTTGTCATGCGACTTTACGTGTCCAAAGTCACATGAGTCCAAATGTAAGGTCGCACAAATGTGAGCCTAAATGTGACAGGTTGCTGGTAGCTTGATGTAAATGGATGCAAGTCTTACGGCTGCTCATAGATCAAACAAGGATTTGCAAAGGTAAGGTTGTACAATGCAGAAAAGAAAAGAATGGGTATGGGTGTACAAAAATGACATCCATCCCATTCTGCTATAATTCTTTAGGGGATACTTTTACGAATCCCTGACGAACAGACCGGTGGATAGCTGTGTGAAGGGACACAAAAATCAGCCACAAAACATGACATTCTGTGGTGACACATACTTCAATATTATTTTACTTTTGATGTGAGATTCAATCAAAATGACTGAATGTGCAAATAATTAAATAGCCATAGCTTCACTTCTGACTGATTTAGATCAGATTCTATCAAACTAAGGCCAGCCATTCACGAAGTGAATTTCTTTGCTGCATCACAGGGCCCTGCTCATTAGAGCTTACAATCTAGGAATTATCACTGATCACTGTAATAATGTCACTGGTGATGTCAGTGGCAGTTAGTCAGTTCCCCCTGTGTCAGTGAGTGTCAGATTGTCTGCCATTAGTAGTATAAAAAATAAAAATTCCAGTATATAAACCATAGTTTGTGGGTGCTATAACTTTAATGCAAACCAATCAAAATACATTTATTAGGATTTTTTACCAAATACATGTAGCAACCAACATTTATAAAAAACTTAAATAAAGAAATTAGATTTTTTTTTACATTTTTTTTTATTTTATTGAATATGTTTATAGCAGAAAGTAAAAAAATATTGGATTTTTTTTCAAATCTTATTGTCTTTTTTTTGTTTTTTTAATACAGCAAAAAATAAAAAACCCAGTGGTGATAGTAAATTATATACAGTAAATTTTGTTAGGGTACAGCATTGCATGACTGCACAATTGCCAGTTAAAGTAGAGCAATGCAGTATTGAGAAAATGGCCTGGTCATGGGGGGGGGGGGGGGGGGGAGTGGTTTTAAAAAAGATTGCCTTTAATGGGACTTTAACCATTTGCCAACCAGGCCAATTCTGACATTTCTCTCCTATATGAAAAAAATCATAATTGCTTTGCTAGAAAAATACTTAGGAGCACCAAGCATTATATATGTAGAGGCCCTAGAGAATAAAATGGTGGGTGTTGCAATTTTTTTATGTCACATGGGATTTGCGCAAATTTTTTGGAAAAAATACACTTTGATGACTTTTAGTGCGCACAAACACAATATAATACTCAATTTTTTGGTAAAATTTAAAAGATGATGTCACGCCGACTAAATAGATGCCAAACATGTCACGCTTTAAAATTGCAGACATCTGTAGAACGGCATCAAACTATGGTACATTAAATTATCCATAGGCGACGCTTTAAAAGGCTTTACAGGTTACCATTTTAGAGTTACACAGAAAGTTTGGCACTAAAATGATTGCTATAAATTTGCACGTGATCACAGGGGGATAGGGGCGCTTTACAATTATTCTATTTTTTATTTTATTTAAATCTTTTTTTTTTTTTTTTAACACTGTACCTTTATTTTATTTTTTTTTTAAATCAACTTTATTGCTATCAAATAGGATGAACGACATCCCTTATTATATCATGGGCCATAACAGATCCTCTTTATGAAGAGATCTGGGGTCTATTAGACCCCAGATCTTCCATCTGGCCTCCAAAGCATCTGATCAAACCAAGATCAGTTTGATCAGATGCTTTCCTAGCCGCTAACAGCTTGTTTACATCAGACCGAAACTGGAAGTGATTGAATTCTCAATGTTTCTGGTTTCTGATCTCACAAAGAGGGAGGAACAAGGTCAGTTCCTCTGTCTCTTTTCAGCGCACTGGATGCTGCCGGTTGAATAGGTTCTGGGCTGATCAATGGGATGGAAGAGCCCCAGGAAAGACATATAATGGCTCAAATCACTTCTACAACAAAGAGAATTTCCAGCTAAAAATGTTTAAACTGGAATGTGGTTAAACAGCAAAGCAGCTGTACAGGGTTGTATACATACTGCAGCTGCAATGCTTTGCAGCGGCAAAAATTATACCCGGCACGTCATGTACTGTGGGCAGTACCAATGCCAAACGCAACCGATTCAAGTAAATGGGGCTGTGCCTCCGCTGCCCTGCAACCACCCTGCAATGGCTGCAGTTGCTGCAACTTTGAATCGCTCACATGGGTGGCAAGGGCTGCTTTAAACATAAACAAGCCCTGACAGACTTCAATGTAACCTAATCTAAATTTACTGTATTTAACAATGAAAACCACTGAATTAGAAAAATAGAAAGGGTCCTACAATGACCATATATGAAGTGTGTCTAAAAAGTGTGGTGAATGGTATCAGAAAACAAACCAAACAGAAGATACAAACAAATTACCTTTATTGGCCTACAAAATAATCGCCAACACACTTTTGGCAACATTCATAAAGTTTCTGGAAACTGTCAGCAAAGGCCTCTTTAGGAATCGATCGCAAAATCGCTGTCACACATTCTTGGATTGCTGCCATATCTGCAAAACTTGCTCCTGTCATGACGCTCTTTAGGCAGCGAAACAGAAAGAAGTCCACAGGTGTCAGAGTAGTATGGTGGATGATCAATAACAGGTATGCCACGCTGAGCCAAGAATTGGCACACATGGATCGCACAGTACGCAGGTGCGTTTTCCACTGTCAGGTCCTGTGCAACTCTGACCGAACACGACGGATGCGCCGTAGAAACCTGTTTCAAAACATTCTCGTTCACGCGTTGCTCCATTGCACTGTGACCCTACCTCTCACACTGACTATGTTTGACTGTCCGCTGCGGGTTTACCCTGACAGTCACGTGTACTCCACACTACGTGGCGCTTCTTGACGTGTCCCTGGATAGCTGCGTGCATGCGTGCGCACCTGGCCCATGTTGCTGTTGAGATATCTGACCATTCACTAAACGTTTTAGACACATCTCGTACAAGCAGCAGTTGATTATTTGACTGTCCTGATTTAGAAAATGGCCCAGCTATAAAATACAGAAAGGTGGAGTTACTCTTTAACCACTTGCCGACCAGCCTATATACGGCGGCAGGTTGGCAGGTTCCCGCAAATCGCCGTACCTGTACGGTGGTTTGCTGGAGCTATACTGAGGGTGCGCCCACGTGCCCACTTGCCGGCGGGAAAGCTGATCCACAGGGCTGGCTGCCATGATTGCCGCCACGATGGCACCCGCGATCGCTCCCCTTGAAGAAAGAATGGCAGCCTGCTATTTTATATACACAGCAGACCGTCGTTCTCTCAGGAATTAATACAAAGCTCCTGTGTTCCTCCTATTTAGGAACACAGGTCTCTGTCTCGATTTAACAAGCCCATTCCCCCACAGTTAGAAAACACCCCCTAGGCTCACATTTAACCCTTTGATCGCCCCTCGGTTAACCCATTCCCTGCCAGTGTCATTATTACAATAACAGTGCATATTTTTAGCACTGATTACTGTAGTCAGGGCTTTTTTTCAGCAGGAACGTGGGGGAACGCAGTTCTGGCACCTCCAGAACTGAATGTATGTAATGGCAAGGGGTGCTGGGGTGTGCTAGAGGGTCTATTGATGCTGGCTGCTGGGAAATCTATTGTTGCTGGAGAGGATCTATTTTTGCAGAGAAAAGGGGTCTATTGTTGCTGGGGAGGTCTTCTGTTGCTTGTGCGGGATCAATTGTTGCTGGGGTGGGTCTTATGTTGGTGGGGGGGTCAATTGTTGCTGAGAGGGATATGCTGATGAGGGAGGGGTCCTTGTTGCTGGCTGCTGGAGGGTCTATTAATACTGGCTGCTTGGGAATCTATTGTTGCTGAAGGGAATCTATGTTTGAAGGGGGTCTATTGTTGCTGGTGGGGGATCTATTGTTGCTGGGGTGGGTCTTTTGTTGCAGGGAGTAAATCGTTGCTGGGAGGAATCTACTGTTAAAGGTGGGGTCTAATGTTTCTGGCTTCTGGAGGGTCTATTGATGCTGGCTGTTGGGTAGTACATTGTTGCTGGGGTTGATCTATTGTCGCTGTGGTGTCCATTGTTGCTAGATCTACTTTACTGTCTTTCTTGTTATCATTAACAAGTTCCATACAAAATACTTTGCGTCACAAAATGATACTTTCTGTACGTTCTGTATTCTCTAAAAGGGGTTGTACTGGGAGGTGAATAAGGGGGGAACCTAGGAACTGTGCTCGGAGGTGGATAGGGGCGGAGTCAAGGGGTGACTCAGAAGGGAGGAGTTCCTTCACCTCATAGTTACATAGTTACATAGTTAGTGAGGTTGAAAAAAGACATCAGTCCATCCAGTTCAACCTATGATGTGTGTGTGTGTTTGCTTTTAACCGTACATTGTATACCCCTGTATGTTGTACATTGTATACCCCTGTATGTTGTGGTCTCTAAGGTGCCCATCTAATAGTTTTTTGAAACTATCAATGCTCCCTGCTGATACGACTGCTTGTGGAAGAGAATTCCACATCCTTACCGCTCTTACAGTGAAGAACCCCTTACGCATTTTCCTCTAGTTTTAGTGAGTGGCCACGTGTCTTATTGTATCTCCTTTCTCTGAATAGTTTGTTCCTTATGCTAGGGTCGCCAGTACAGTATTTGTACATTGATATCATATCCCCCCATCAATCGTCTCTTCTCCAGAGAGAATAGGTTCAGTGCATAGCTGATGTCCTCCATTCCCCTAATTATTTTTTTTGCCCTTCTCTGGACTCTCTCCAGTTCCAGCACATCCTTCCTGAGGACCGGTGCCCAGAACTGGACAGCATACTCCAGATGTGGCCGGACCAGAGTCTTGCAGAGCGGAAGAATAATCTCTTTATTTCTGGAGTGAATCCCCTTTTTTATACATCCCAGTATTCTGTTGGCATTGCTTGCAGCGGCTTGGCATTGCATGCCACTGCCAAGCCTGTTGTCTACCAGTACCCCCAAGTCTTTTTCCATCCTAGACTCACCCAGAGGTTCCCCCCCTAGTGAGTAGCTTGCTTTCTGGTTTCTGGCCCCCAAGTGCATTACTTTACATTTTTCAACATTAAACCTCATCTGCCATGTAGTTGCCCACCACATTATTTTGTTCAGGTCCGCTTGTAAGGTTTCCACATCCTGCATAGAAGATATTGGCAAGCTTAGTTTAGTATCATCCTCAAATACTGAGATTGTACTAGATATCCCCTCCTCTAGATCATTTATGAATAAATTAAACAGGATTGGTCCCAGGACAGAACCCTGGGGGACCCCACTTTCCACACCCGCCCAATCCGAGTACTCCCCATTAATCATCACCCTCTGGACTCTCCCCTGGAGCCAGTTCTCTATCCAGGTACTCACCTTATGGTCCATACCTACCTTCCTTAGTTTGTACAGTAAGCGTTTGTGGGGAACGGTGTCAAAGGCCTTTGCAAAGTCCAGATACACCACATCCACAGGCTTACCTTTATCTAGGTGGCAGCTCACTTCATCGTAGAAGGTTAATAGATTGGTTTGGCAAGAACGATTTTTCATGAATCCATGCTGATTACTACTAATAATACAGTTTTCATGACTAAAGTCTTGTATGTGGTCCCTTAACATCCCCTCCAAAATCTTGCTGACTACAGATGTTAGGCTGACCGGCCTATAGTTACCCGGTCTATATCTCGGCCCCTTTTTAAATATTGGTACCACGTTGGCTTTTTTCCAATCAGCTGGCACCATACCCGTCTGTAAACTATCCTTAAAGATCAAGAATAATGGTCTGGCAATCACCTGGCTGAGCTCTTTAAGAACCCTCAGGTGCAAGCCATCCGGTCCCGGTGATTTATTTATGTTAAGTTTCTCTAGTTTAGTTTTAAGTCTATCTTCTGTTAGCCATGGTGACACTTCCTGAGGTGTGTTGTTTAGTTCGGCCTTACAAGCTAGGTTCGTGTAGCCCCCCGATTCTTTTGTGAAGACTGAAGAGAAGAAATTATTTAACACTTCCGCCTCATCTCTAAGAAAAAAAGCCCTGACTAGTAATGTCACTGGTCCCCCCCAAAAGTGTCAAAAACGTCAGTTAGGGGTCCGATCTGTCTGCCGCAATGTCACAGTCCTGCTAAAAATCGCTGATCGCCGCCATTACTAGTAAAATAAATAAATAAATAAATAAAAATGACATGAATCTTTCCCCTAGTTTGTAGACATGATAACTTTTGCGCAAAACAATCCAAATACGCTTATTTGGATTTTTTTTTAACCAAAAATAAAAAGTAGCAGAATGCAAATTGGTCTAAAATGATGAAACAATTTAATTTTGAAATTTTTTTTTATTGGGAATGTTATATAGCAGAAAGTGAAAAATATTGTTTTTTTTTTGTTCAGAACTGTCGCTCTTTTTTTGTTGATAGCGCAAAAAATAAAAAATCGCACAGGTGATCAAATACCACCAAAATAAATCTCTGTTTGTGGGGAAAAAAGGACATCAATTGTATTTGGGTACAGCGTTGCATGACCGCGCAATTGTCCGTTAAAATAACGCAGTGCCAAATCGCAAAAAAATGGCCTGGTCATTAAGGGGGAAAATCTTCCGGTCCAGTAGTGGTTAACACAATACTACCTTTCAAGCTACATAGTACTAGTGACAGTAATAAATTATTTTTTTGTAGCAAAAGCAAAGCAGAAAAACAAGTACAGCCCGTGGCATGCCACTTATATGGGTTTTATTGGGAGTCTAAACAAAGCTGGCTGCCCTAGACTGTGACAATCTGTCTCATACAATCTATCTTGTCTCATTCCTTTCGTCTTTGTGCAAGCTCCAAACACAGCAAAACCCATGTTACTATTAACTATCGATTTTTTTTTCTAGATATTTTTTCTTAAAATGAAGAAAGACTGTGCTTTATCATCCAAATAACATTCAGATAGCAGAAAACGTCTCGGCGAAAGCGGTTATGTCATAGGAGGACAGTAGCATGTACGGTTTCTTCATGCTATCAGCGGGGGATCGTGCGCAGTTTTGGTTAGGCGTCTTTTATAAAACACACAATAAAGCTGGGTTTGTTTAATAAACTGTTATCTCTTACCAGAGATTTCCCTGAGGTGCTGTCTCATGAAGGAAAGTAAGCAGACTTGTTTGAACGCCTTTGCTGTCAGCTAAGGCCGCACCAGTCATGAAAAATAAAATGCACAATAAATGCCTCCAGCAGAACAAAATGATTTATTTACATGCTATTTCAAGTATTTTCCAGCCTTGCTTTGTGGGCAGGGTAAAGGTCAAGCCCAAGCAGACTACAAATGTTTAAGGATAATAGAAGTAAGTTTTAGGCCTGAATACACATCCTATATATAGAACATGACACTGAGAAGAGGCTGTTAGCTGGGATTTGGCGTGGTAAACAAGACACCAATTATTACTTATAGCAACCTTTCTCAACCAGGGTTCTGTGGAACCCTGGGGCTCCTCCAGAGGTTGCCTGGGGTTCCTTGAACAATGAGCAGTTATTGACTCTCAAGTAAGTAACTGATGAAACAGTTACATTTTTAGCGATCTGTAAGAAGGGTAGTCTTCCCGCTGACCTCGAATGTAAGAAGCAGTCTTCCCAGTGACCTTTAGAGTAATTATTAGCAGGGGTTCCCTCAAACCAGAAAGTCATTTCAAGGGTTCCTTCATGTTGAAAAGGTTGAGAAAGGCTGACTTAAAGTGTAAGTTTTCCTTCAGCAACATTTTCTACAAATCCCGCTATGCAATTCCATATCTTCTTAATAGTATATACCAGAGCTCCCCTTGTTTCAAATGCAGAGGTTGTCTTCTTGAACCATACATGCCATCCCAGACAAACATTTTGTGTAGGAAAGTCATCTGTACTTTTTGTACAGGCAAATTACTGATAGGTAATTACAAAAAAAAACTTGTTCTCTCAATATCTTAACCACTTGCCGACCGCCCACAGTATATTTACTGCGGCAGTCAGCCCCGTATAGGCAAAGTGATGTAGTACTACGTCGCTAGCCTGAGAGCCTCTAGGGGGCGAGCGCCGCCGGAGGCGCGCTCCTGCCCCGCTCATTCCCGATGTCCGCAGGTCACTCGCAAACTCCCGGTGCAGAGGGAGAAAGGCAGGCGGCTGATGTAAACAAAGCCGCCTGTCATTCTCCCTGATCTAACTGCAGAGATCATACGATCCTGCTATGTAGGATCATATGTCTCTGTGATTACATCAATTACACCATTGTTGTGGTTACAACAATGGTGACAGGGGAGGGAGCTCCAGCTGATTGACAGCCTCAGCTTTGTTCTTTTGTGTTGTTTTGATTGTCCCTTCCCTTCAATCAGCTCTCAGAGCTCATCTCTCTGATGTAACTTCAGCTCTCCGTCCCCTGCGTTTCAGAGCTGAGAGATCCTGAGTAAATTCTGCACTTTGAATGGATGTAGGGGGACAGACAAATGTAGACAAACAGGTACTACTTATGTAGGAGGACCTGTTTCATTTCTGTGTATTGCCTGAGGCCAGTCACTTCACTGGGTATATGTAAAGGTTTACAACCACTTTAATGTGAAGCATAGATATTTCTCATTCTTGCCATAACACTTCACTGACAACTTTCTAATGTGTATCATTAAAGGAGATGTACAGACAAAGCTTTTTTGACTGTACATCTATGGATCACAAGAGTACAGTTCGTTCTGCACTCTTGTGATCCTATTTCAGCAGAGTGCAGACTGAAGTCCGCTCTCTGCTGACGTGGCAGATGTCGGTCAAGGCACCGCCTCATCATGACCATGGAGTCGAGATCCACCAGGTGCTTGGACCGACACCCAGTTCAGCCTCTCAGCGAGTCGCTGAGAGCCTCAGCCAGCCACTCCCCACCCCTCCACGGCTCAGCACTCCAATGAGCAAGGAGGGGGAGAGCAGAGAGCTGATGACTGACAGTCAGGTGCTCTGCTTGGAGAGCTGTCAGAACCGAGCGATCGGCAGTATTAGATCGCTCGGTTCTCAGTGCAGAGGCGCCAGGGGACAAATGCAGCATCGCACCGATGCTGCATCCACCTAGCTAAATATAAATGGGGAAAAAAAGGAAACCCCAAACTTCTCTTTTAAGAGGAACAACTATACTTCAACTCTAAAACATCAGGCTTGGCATAACATAGCAGTGTTTCAAGAATCAAGAGTCTGCCTCCATATTCTAAGGCACTGGGACTCCCTGGAGGAACACGTTCCCCCTCCTGTGTTCCCTCAAGGACAAGCGGAACCCACTGTGCAATCACATAGCGGGCCTAGCTGTCTAATCCCCACCAGCAGTAGGATTTCATCTTAAAGAGCCTAGTTAGTGTCACCAGTCCCCAGTACTGTATTGATTTCTCTGCTTTGATATTGGAATTTCATTACAAGACCAGTGCCATCTAACATTCAACTGAATCTGTGTAGAACTGTTTACATTTCTTGATGGTGTTTTTTAGTCAGACATACATTTTATGCCTTTCTCTATATCAAATTGTTTGTTTAGCCCATGATTATGCTTATATAAAGAAGCTAAATACATTCTAAACTTTCTGTAAAGTGTTGATTTGGAGACTGTTTTCTTTTGTCACATCATGGAGGAGTAAAACAGAGAACGGAATAAATGAGGCTTTATGTTGTCTGTTTGCAGAAGTGTAATTTGAAAAAAATGAACAAACTTAATAGGGGAAAAAAAAAAAAAAAAAAAACCTTAATTGCAATTAAACGTTAACAGCTGCCAAGTTCTCATACTATGGAAAATTGGAACTGATTGGAGAATACAGGAATTCAGTTCAAGAAGAAGCAAGTAATCATTTCACTTGTGTCTTCATGGTTTTCCAAGGATATATAGGCTGATGTATCCTAGTTTTATCTGTCTAGTGGGTAGAAAATTTCATTTTGGTAATCTTATTTGCACATTGGTTTTATACAGCAGTACAGAGTTTGATAGCAAAATGTGTGCTAATTATGTTATGTGCTCAATCTTACAGGAAATAATTGCAAGAGTATTATGCAAAGCATGTTAGGACTTGGGCATAAACAAGTAGAAGTAGACCGAGAATGATGGACAGAGAGACATATGCTCATTTTCTGGCTTATTGGACCCTGCCGCTACATCTTTTGCCATTCACCAGAGGGACACAAGCGGTTAATATTTTCTTTCCAGTGAGGAAAGCCAAGAAAGGATCAGCCTGCACTGCTGACTGCTGGAGTCTTAAATGTTACAGTTAACTGGGCAATGGCTGTTTAAATTGTAATAATAAAAGTATCAACTGGGTATTGCCTACAATGCATTGTATTTAGCATAGGTTCATGTGCCTGCACTTTTATATGGTGGAATTACATGGAACATTGACGCATGATAGGTATAATAATGAAAAAAAATGACAATACTAGCTTACAATATTAGACTACAGTATCAGTTGTAAATTTGAAACTCCAGCAACTTTAGCCAATACTAGTGCGCTGGTGGCAAATGACCAGATCAGGTGGCAAGGTCAGTTATCTTAGGAAATAAAACGGAAATGTTGGTATAGCGGAACTAAACTTGCCACAGAAAAATTGGCCAGCTGAGTTTTTTTTTCTTGTTGGAAGAGACCTTTAAAGTCTCTTCTGCCAAAAGTTTTCTTTATCTTCCTTGATACTGTCATGAGAGAAGAATAGTGCTGCCACTGATGATATCTTCTGCTAGTTGCCCGGCTATGTCTTTATTGGACCTGTAATGTGTTAAAAGTGCAGTGTTCTCCTGCTGTCCTTCTATAGCCTCTGGTCAGGACACCCCTGTGTGCCATGAAGGTCCCTTCCGCACCCGAGCCCAGGCCCGAGGTCACCAGGCTAGAGGATTACCGTCAAGGGCCACTGACAGCCTAACACTCCATCTCCATTTCCCACATGAATTCCACTGCCCCAGCTGGGCAGACCCAGAGTATTTGAGCGGGCCTGACCCCTGCCAACCCATCTGTTGAGATTTGGTCAGGGACCGCATGAATACTGTAGGCAGTTCCTCCTAACCTCCACTTCCATTCTTCTAGAATCTTCTCCAAGTTTCTAGAAGTAGGGGGAGGATACCAGCCCTTCCTGAGTTTCTCACCCAGCCCAGATTGACAAAACAACACAGGCTTGGCTGCAAGCCTGACAATTTTCCTACACTCATAAAACCTATTCTAGCACACTAGAGGGGGTTTAAGCTGAGAAAAAAAAATAAGGTAAATTTGAAAGTGTAGCTAAGTGGTTAGCACTTCCACCTAGTAGCACTAAAGGTCGCCGTATTGAAT
Source organism: Pelophylax lessonae (assembly GCF_965119305.1). NCBI lineage: Eukaryota > Metazoa > Chordata > Amphibia > Anura > Ranidae > Pelophylax > Pelophylax lessonae. The sequence continues at coordinate 622,785,849 of NC_138768.1, read as the reverse complement.
CCCAAGCACGACACTACCTGCATGGAGTTTGCATGCTCTTCCTGTGCCTGCATGGGGTTTCCTCCCAGTACTCCAGTTTCTTCCCACACTCCAAAGACATGCTGTTGGTTAATTGGATCCTGTCTAAATTGGCCCCCAGTATGTGTATGTATAAATGTGAGTTAGGGACCTTAGAATATAAGCTCCTTGAGGGTAGGGATTGATGTCAATGTGCAATATATATATGAAGTGTTGCATAAATTGACAGAGATATATAAGTATTTGTAATAAATAAATACATAAATTGATGCCAGCAACAAATCCCAAAAAGGTTGGGACAGGGCCAGGTTTACCACAGTGTAGTATCCCTTGGAACTTAGGAGACAAGTTGCTGGAGTTTTTGGAGGGGAATGTTGTCCCATTGTTTCTTGATATAAGATTCTAATTCAAAACAGTCTTGGGTCTTCCTTGTCATATTTTTAATTTCAAGATTTGACAGACATTTTTAAATGGTGAAAGGTCTGGACTGCAGGGAGGCTAGTTAAGCATCTGACTCTTGCATGTGTAGCACCCTCCAAGGTAGGTGCTAGGTAAATTATAGTGGGGCCTTATTGTTCAGCTAGGCTGACATGTGCTCTCAGGTGTGTCTATTGTGTCAGGGAGTCTACCCACTGTAACCAGATGTGGGCTCTCATTGGGCAGTGGAGGAAACCTGACCAATGGCACACCAGGGCTTGTATCCATCCTGGAAGGGCAGATTCTGTCACACAGCATTCTGGGAGGGGGTATAAGTCTGTGAGGGGCACATGTCAGATTGTCTTTGGCGGGAAGCAGAGTCCCAGGAGGGAGGTGACGGCTGTCTCTCCTCCTGACAAGAGGAATAAGGTATCCCAGTTGGCTTGCCTGAGGGGATACAGGGCTGAGCTGAGCTGCAGAGAAGGATCCAGTGTGCTGAGGACCAGCGGAGCTGTTGGGGGACGAGTTTCAGGAAAGCTTTCTGAGGCGTGAGTACTGCAAACTGTCCCTGGGGTCTGCCTAGGAGAGGGGACCACTCCGGAGAAGGTCAGAGGGATCCAGGAGCTAGCTAGCTGGGCAGCGGTGACAGTAAAGGGGGTGCCAGAGTTAACCCTGAAGAGTAAAGGGGGTGCCAGCGGTTGGGCCCTGAAGTGTAAAGTGTTAAGTGTTGCAGCAGTGATTGCGAGTGGCTACCTCAGTCAGGGAGGACTGGAGGTAGCAGTGAAAAAGGACTTTTGAGCTAACAGGAGTGTCAGAAGTCAGTTTCAGTTCAGTGACAGCAAGTCAGTGTTCACAAGCGCCAGTAAGCATTGGTCGGCATTCAGCCGGCATCAAGTCAGCGCTAGAAGGCATTTTTTCTCAAGTGTCCCATTATTGTAACCAGTCGAGCCAGAGGAGTATCCCACTCATTCCCTTCTCCTATCCAAGTTCCTAAAATAAAACTAAAAACCAAAGATGCCGCACTGATCATTGTTTCAGTATTCACACTTGGGCAACCAGCTTAAATGTGCTGTTGGTGTTAACGGTAACCATGGCAGACCCATATCCAGCACTGATGCTGGAAATACTGCTACACATGTAAGAAAGCCAGGAAACTAGCATTTTACAAGAAGTCCAGCAATGGCAGCCCCCCATACATCCCTTATCTCCTTTAAAATGACTGCACCACTTTAGCAGTGCATTGTATAGTCCTGGCCCATTTTCAGCATCCATAAGCTAACAAGATTGGTGGAATAATAGAACTCCAGTACAGTGCAAAATGCGGTGAACTGATAAATACGCTACATACATAAAAGGGTAGGCCAGTGCTGCTGTGACTGGGAAAGAGAGGCATGTAAAGATTTGTGGATGAGCAATACAGCAGCTCTATTCTGTTTCCATTGATGATGGGGCAAGCTCAACATACCAGGATGGTAAACTTGCCAAAGTGGCGGTTGGCCTACAGGTATTTAATTTAAAGGAAGCTCAATTTCTAAACACTGAAGCATGATTTGTAAACTACTGGCGTCCCTTTATTGCACTGCAATTTTTTTTTACAAAAGGGGAACTAACAACTTTAAGTGATTGTAAAGAAAACATTTTTTATTTAAAAAAAAAAAATAACAAACATGTTATACTTACCTGCTCTGTGCGGTGGTTTTGCACAGAGCAGCTCAGATCCTCCTCTTCTCGGGTCCCCAGCCAGCACTGTCGTTTTTCTTAAATATACACAGATAGACACTATGGGGGAGATTTACTAAGCCTGGCACACACAGAATCTAGTGCAGCTGTACATGGTAGCCAATCAGCTTCTAACGTCAGCTTCTTCAATTAAACCTTGCCAAAAAAACTGGAAGCTGATTAGTTTTTATGCAGAGCTGCATCAGATTTTGCACGCTCCAGTTTTAGTAATCCTCTCCCACACTGCACTGCTAACTTAGGTCTGGGTTTCTATATAGCAGTAACCTTAAGAGAGGGTTAAAAACCCTGTGTGAGTATAGCATTTTTCCTGTGCACAACTAGGAGGAACAACAAATCACCGCAGGGAAAACTGCATATGTATATATATATATATATATATATATATATATATATATATATATATATATATATTTATATCGGAAAAGAACCAGTAGGGGTCGCCTCTTACCAGATCTTATGATCAACCACGCCTGTGTGTTATTAAATGGTTGGGGGTCCGACCATAGACTTGAGCAACTGATCCTCAGATGTTCCCAAAGTTCACCATTCAAAAAAGAGAGAAAGAGGCTCCCATAGCGTAAAACAGTAAATTTATTCCAAAAATAAAAAGCAAGAACACTCACAGAAACCAGGATGGAATGAGCAATTGTGTGCAGCCGCCGGCCGGACGGCTTTGCTCGCCCGCACTCTCTGGTCGCGATCAGATGACGTCAGTACGCAGGGCACGGCGTACTGACGTCATCTGATCGCGACCAGAGAGTGCGGGCGAGCAAAGCCGTCCGGCCGGCGGCTGCACACAATTGCTCATTCCATCCTGGTTTCTGTGAGTGTTCTTGCTTTTTATTTTTGGAATAAATTTACTGTTTTACGCTATGGGAGCCTCTTTCTCTCTTTTTTGAATGGTGAACTTTGGGAACATCTGAGGATCAGTTGCTCAAGTCTATGGTCGGACCCCCAACCATTTAATAACACACAGGCGTGGTTGATCATAAGATCTGGTAAGAGGCGACCCCTACTGGTTCTTTTCCGGTACTGAATCTTGGTGTCTTATTGGAATTTGATTTTCACACACTTGGCTTTGCTTTCACATGGTAAGAGGCTTATCTAGCTGGTGATGGTTCTACACTTATCTCTCATCATTGTTTTTTTCACTTTGGCATATTTATCATTGTCGTCTGGCAAGAGGCAACTTCAGCTGGACTTTATTAATTGGTTTATCTGCAGCAACCCTTATTTATTTGGTAAGGGGTATTTAACACATATCAATTTCTTCATTTATACACTTGTTCACTGTTAATAGTGATTTTTGGTGGTGGTTTAATATACACACATATTATCCTCCAGTCACATTGGTGATATTTACCTAGTTGTTGGGTTTTACGCTATTGCGTATTTTACATTTTTTTCATGATCCAATGACCATTGAGTCTATCGCTCACGTGGGCCTGGATCTTCTATCAAGGTGACAAGATTTATAGAGCATCTGCTTCTCTCTTACCTGAATCTGGTAAGCTTATACCCTTAAGGGAGTCTGGTCCAGGACTACATCTAGGATTTTGTCATCATCATTTATTATTGGGACTTTTTGGACTTTACATCTCCATTTATCATACTTAGCGCGACTTAATTTACAGATATTCTACAGGGTGTGGTCACACTTGAAGTTGCTGCTGTTCAAAATTATTTCCTTTAAGCGTGGTTAATCCCCCTCTATACACTATTTATATGTAGCACTGCCCCCTTGAGGGCTGCTGGATTTCTCACCTTTCCGGGTCCCTCTGGGTTACCGGTAGCAACTGCATGTAGAAACTTAACACTTTGCTTTCTGGCTCACTCAATAAACAATCTAGGGGTTGTTGTATTGTTGTATTTTATATTATATGGGGATGGGAGAAGGGAAGAGTGGGATACTCCAAAACTTGAACTATTCACAATGTTGAGACTTCTATCTGAGGATGAGGCTAGGCCGCAGTTTCACCTTGCCAGTAGATGGATCTGAGGTAAAGTTCCTGAATAGACAGCTTGCATAGCACTTATCATCAGGGTACTCACCTAGCACCCCCTTTCTATCCACCAGCTGACACCCGTCCTCTGACTACTCTACTTCAGGGTGGCCCCCTTCCTGGGCAGGCCCTTAGACACGATCCCCTGTACTCACGATACTGTTTTTCCAGGTTCTCCAGTGTCTCAATCCCTCTCAGCCAGCTCTCCTGGACCTCTGGGTTCAGCTCCTTTCTTCAGGCTCACCAGGCCGACTGCCTGTGACCATACACCAACTGCTGCAGAAGAGGAGACAGCCGCCACCCTCCTTCTGGGACTCTGCTTACCAGCCAAAGACCCCGAACACATGTGCTCCTGGCTTTTATACCACCCTGCACCGAGACAGCAGTCTGTGCCAATCACTAGGGCTGTATCAAAGCCTGTGTACCCATTGGTCAGGTTTCCTCCACTGTTCAATGTGCCTCCCCGTTGGACCAGTAGGGAAATTCCCCCAGACCAGAATAATCACACACTGAGCACATTGAGCAGACCTAACTTACAGATCCTGCTCTCTGTTAAGCAGAAAGCAATATAGAATTTACCTACTGCTCCTCTGATAGGCAGACAGAGCCAAAACTATATTCACTCTCTAACACCTACCTAGGAGGGTGCTACATATATACAGTATATATATATATATATATATATATATATATATATATATATATATGCTGTATATATATATATATATCTATATATACAGAGTTGTATAAAGTACTCGAAACCCATACTTGAGTAAAAGTACAAGTGCTCGATCAAAAAGTGACTTGAGTAGAAGTGGAAGTGCTCGATCAAAAAGTGACTTGAGTAGAAGTACTAAAGTATTCAACATTTTTTGTACTTAAATATTGCAAGTAGTTTTTTTTAAAATTTTGCTACTCAAGTACTGAAAGTAAAAGTAACAGTAGTTTTGAAAAAAAAAATGCTACTCAAGTACTGAAAGTAAAAGTACAAGTACTGTGTTATGTAGTTATTAAAGAAAGAAGTCAAAAGTTTGAACATCATATTGTTTTTTATTATTTCAAATGCAGCTTTTATTTATACAAACAGTAGCTTTTATTTTCGTATGCGCTGATAATACACATGTTTTGAGCTTCATGAAACCTGCTATCGACTGTTCTGGCAGTGGTAATTTTTATAATTGTAACGAGTAACTATGCAGCACAAAAAAAAAATATCGGAGTAGAAGTATTGAAATCATTGAAAAAATGTAGTGAAGTAAAAGTGGAAGTAGGAGAAAAAAATTCTACTCTAGGAAAGTACAGATACCGCCTTTCGGTACTTAAGTACAGTAGTTCTACTTAGTTACTATACATCTCTGTATATATATATATATATATATATATATATATATATATATATATATATATATATATGTATGTATTCCTCTTTGAAACAATAAAAACAGCATGCCTTAAGAACCTGAGAACAATTGCAAAGGATAACATGTTCATTTGGATAGATTTCAAGGCTGTAAATTATTTGGATTTAACAGACCACTGGTTTGTAGTATAACACTAGAATTGTTGTTTTATGAGACCCAGAGCAACAAACTGCTAGATTAACTTGGATACTGAAGTGGAAAGGCATTCGGTTCTTCATATAATTTTAAAGATTTTTTTTTTTTTGCATTTAAGCAACATATCAATAAATCAACATCAATAACCCAACAGAGAGGGCCCTTCTCCTTACTGTTCTTTTGGGAGGATAGAACCTATAATGTTTTTAGAGAGAATGGTACAACATTACTAAGTTTTTGGATTGAAAGTGCGTGTCTTTTGCTCTTTAAAGGTTCTCCAAGTCATTAATATGTTTTATGCAATGCCAGTTTAGGCACCACAAGCATACCGGCTACATCTCTTAATTTGCAGTGCAGTTGGCATGCTACAAATAATGATTGATGTGCTCTTTCCAAATTCTTGCAAGTACTACTTGTTTTTTCTTGAAGTCAGCTTGTTAGTTACGACTAATTTTTCATAAGGAATTTAATATTTTTAAAACAATACCAAAGTCAGGTCTTTTGTCATTTTGTTATAATGGTGTTAGCATATGCAAGAGATTTGTCTCATTTAGCAAAGCAAATAAAAAGTACTAGTACATTTAAATGATTAAAATGTAATAATAATACATCTGTGGGAAAAAATTTGTTAATAGTTAGACATTTTTGGATTGCTGTATGATTTTTTATTTTTTTTTTTAACAATGTGGTCTTTTTAATATTAGTTATAATATAATCAAAGCAAACATTACAACATGAGCAAATTCCTTATTTTTACTGAACAAATGAATTAAAGTGGAACTGCAGCCTTGCCTTTAGTCTTGTACAAAAATAACCGGCTGTCAAAATAGTCACAGAGGGAGATTTGTCCACCCATACTGTATAGCATGGATGGAGGAATCAGCAAGATTTTTTTTTTTATACAGCCCACAGGCTGAATGAAAAATTTTTTTTTTAATCTGTATGACCAGCTTTACCACTTCAGCCCCTTCCTAACCAGGGCATTTTTTGCGATATGGCACTGTGTAACTTTAACTGACAACTGCGCGGTCGTGTGGCGCTGTACCAAAATACTTTTTTGGTTCTTTTGTTTCCCATTAATGTAGCTTTCTTTTGGTAGCAAATGATCACCTCTGTGTTTTTTTTTTTTTGCGCTATAAACATAAAAAAGGCAGACAATGTTTTTTAAAAAAACAATATTTTTTACTTTTTGCTATAAAACATAAAATAAAAAAAAATGTAAAAAATCAAATTTCTTCATCAATTTGGGCCAATATGTATCCTGCCACATATTTTTGCTAGAGAAAAAAAAAAAAACCCCAGTAAGCGTATATTGATTGGTTTGCCCAAAAGTTATAGCGTCTGCAAACTATGCAATATTTTTATTAGTTTTTTTTTTTTTTTTACTAGTAATGACGGTGATCAGCGACTTATAGCGGGACTGCAATATTGCAGCAGACAAATTGGACACCTAACTGACATTTTTGACACTTTTTGGGGACCAGCGACATATTTACAGTAAACACTGCTAAAAAATATGCACTGTCACTGTACTTATGACACTGGCTGGCAGGGAAGGGGTTAACATCAGGGGCGATCAAAGGGTTAACTGTAAGCCTAGGGAGTGCATACTTACTGCAGGGGAGGTGCTTTGACTATGGGAAGGCAGAGATCCATGTTCCAGCTTAGCAGAAACACAGAATCTGTACCTTCCCTTCTGACAGAAGGACAGTCTGCCTTGTTTACATAGGTAGATTGTCGTTCTGCCTGTGCCCTGTGTAATCAGTGGGAGCTGGTGGAAATTGTGTGCGCGATACCCGCTGCTGGGCTGCTGTGTAGAATCACAGCTGGAGCGGGTTGCTGGCAGCACCCTCCCCAGACCTGGACGTGCCAGATCACATACTAGGTACACAATCTGGGGAATACCGGCAGCCCTGCCGCATTATATGTATGGTGGGCGGTCCACAAGTTGTTAAGCTGGGTTTACACTAATAGATTTTTTAATGTAAATGTTTGTCTTAAGAATGTTCATTTGATTTTCTAATCGTTAGTGAGGTCAAATCGGCGTTCATTTTCAACCATAATGATAAGAAAATTTGAAGGAGCAGGATGGAATTTTTAAAAAATGTATGTTTTTTTATGTGATTTTCATTCAGGAAATTATATTCATTCCAAAAATCGGATGTAAAAAGTGGAATTTCGAAGGACATTTATCAAGCCAATAATTTCTGTACAAATTTTTGTTCAAATGTTCTTTGAAATTCTACTAGTGTATACCCAGGTTAGTCTTTTATACTGTAGCGGTGAGAGCAGCTGTGCACAGTAATGCTTTTGCATACACAATCATTTTTGTATGTTCCAGCTGTACAGGCAGGGCCATCTTTAATATTGATTGGACCCTGGGCAAACATTTTCTTGGGCCCTCTTGAATCCACTTATCAACTATTTGCAGGCAGTGCGGGCTTAAGGGGCAGCTGCTTTCGACCCTACAACAATGGCTAGGCCCAGGGCAGCTGCCCCTTTTGGCGTGTGTTTAAGACAGCCATGTGTACAGGCCTTATCTTATTCTAACCTCTGGGAAGCTCTAATGTTGTACTTTTTCAGTTGGTATATTGCATGGCCTTTCTCCAGATATTCACTGTTATTTTTATTCAGATGTACTCTCTCTTTTCCCCTATACCTAACTGCTGGCAAGACTGTCATAGCACGTTTTTCCCAACTGGTGCTAAAATTTGACATACAGATCAGTATTGTGCAAAAGTTAACACTTCACAAGCTAGAAAACACAATAAAATCATGTAGAAAACAAATGTACTGAATATATGGTGTTCTCACTTTTATAAAGCCAGTTTTAAAAAAACAGAGAGGTCCAGTAATATGGGTCGGTTGGCTAAGCAGCACTAAAATCTGGTTGGACAGTGCTTTTGCAATCTTGAAATTCTCCTCTTGGTTAGGGTTTCCAGATACCAAATAGGCCTGCAGAATATAATTGGCGAATCGTTGCATCGCGATGCGACCCTTCGCGATTCTGCATCGATTCGGGGGGACGGCAACATCGATTAGGAAATGACATCATCCAAGCCACGCAACGAGATGCGCCTGGGAGAAAAAAAGTAAAAAAAACACAGCTGATTGCTGGATTAGTGCGGGAGCTTAATAAAAAGGCTCCACCCCTTCCTCTTCCCTCTTTGACCCGAGGCGCAGTGGTAAGAAGAACATCCCCCACGTGGTATCGGAGCCCCACCTGTGGCCTTGCAGCCAGCCAGCCAAGCCAGTCCACACTCCACACAGGAGCCCCGAGTGTTGCAGCCAGCCAGGACCTGGAGCCCCAAGCGCCCCCATCGCAGCCAGCCAGCGCCGCATCACCGTGGTCGTACCAGGCCCAGCCGCCACGCCAGCCAGCCACTGGAGCCAAGAGAGCAGAGCAATGTCTTCCTCAGTGTGATATGCAATGCAGTGTACAACAACCCACACACAGCAGGTATGTAAGTCCGAACCAATAATGTGTATATCACAAATTAATAATTTGTAAGAGTCAGCAGCAGAGTAGTGTAGTAGTTGTTGAGCAGTGCACATTTATTTAGTGGCCTGGCCTGAGCTGAGGCCTCTCTGGTAGCAAGGGGCTATTATAGGGGTCTCTGTATCTCTGGGGGGGATGTCTGTCATGGGGGGGACCCGGGACAGGGGACGGTCGGGGACACTAGTAGTATCTCTGTTCTGCGGTGGAAGGGGGGGTCTCTCTGTCATTAACAGCGGTGGAGGGGGGGGGGCTCTACTTCAGCTGCGGGGGAAGGCAGGGTCTCTGTCAGTGTCAGTAGGGGAAGGGGGTCTCTGTCAGTGTCAGCTGTGGGGGAGGGGGGGGGTCTCTGTCAGTGTCAGCTGTGGGAGGAGGGTCTCTGGCTCAGTGTATTCATAAAAGGGACCAGAGATGTATATTAACTAAGTAGAACTACTTCACTACTATACTTAAGTACCGAAAGGCGGTATCTGTACTTTCCTAGAGTAGAATTTTTTTCTCCTACTTCCACTTTTACTTCACTACATTTTTTCAATGATTTCAATACTTCTACTCCGATTTTTTTTTTTTGTGCTGCATCGTTACTCGTTACTATTATAAAAATTACCACTGCCAGAACAGTAGATGGCAGGTTTTCATGAAGCTCAAAACATGTGTATTATCAGCGCATACGAAAATAAAAGCTACTGTATGTATAAATAAAAGCTGCATTTGAAATAATAAAAAACAATATGATGTTCAAACTTTTGATTTCTTTCTTTAATAACTACATAACACAGTACTTGTACTTTTACTTTCAGTACTTGAGTAGCAAAATGTTTTAAAAAAACTGCTTGCAATACTTAAGTACAAAAAATGTTGAATACTTTAGTACTTCTACTCAAGTGACTTTTTGATAGAGCACTTCCACTTCTACTCAAGTCACTTTTTGATCGAGCACTTGTACTTTTACTCAAGTACGGGTTTTGAGTACTTTATACAACTCTGAAAGGGACTGACAGACAGACAGACAAACACAGTAATATTTTATGAAAGATGTTGCTTGCTTGTTGCGGCTTTTTTTTTTTTTTTTTTTAAACACTGACAGAATTTGGCAACTTTTTTCATTTTGGATAGAGCAAGGGAAGGTTCTTTAATTATTACACCTGTAAGGTTTATTTTTGCCATGTTGCCCCCATTGTAGAAATTTACCCTCACTGTTTGTCCCAAACTGAAAGTGAGAGGAAAATGGAAATCCCACACAATTTGGGGGTTTTTCATTTTACTTTCAATGATAATCATAAAAACACAGGACAAATAGAGAGGGTGAATCTCTCCAGCGTGGGGCAACAGAGACAGCTGTATTAGAACATCTGTCAGTGTTTTATTGCTATGTCCAATCTATGGCCCTCCAGCTCGCAGCTGTTCAGGAACTACAATTCCAATCATGCCTAGTTATGTCTGACTGTGTGAATGTCATAGATGGCTCATGGGAATTGTAGTTCCTGAACAGCTGGGGGGCCATAGTTTGGACACCCCTGTAAATACATCTCCACTCTATCCAAAATCAAAAATAAATGTTTTGCCTTTAGTTGTACTTTAAAAGGTTTAGACCTTATATTAATATTTTCTTTTCTTTTATCAAGCAGTAAACTGCACTACTACAGTTTGATGCCATACTAATTTTACTGTTACTTCTTGTAAATAGTGTTGTTGTCTGTCCAGTGGCGGTTTTAGGCACGGGTGAACGGGGCACCCACCCGGGGCGGCATTTTTTCATAACACGTGGGGGGCGGCATGCCCGGGCCGCGGACCGGTACCGGTCCGTGGATCAAATGGTACCGGATCGCCCGAGCCCCGTTCGCCCATGCCTAAAACCGCCGTAGCCGAGCCTAGCCGAGGAGCAGAGCATTGCTCCCCCCGAGCCCGCCCATTGTGTGACAATAGCGAATGAAATGGGTCTCGCGGGGGGGGGGGAATGCTGGCACTCTGCATTGAAAAGTGGCACTCTGGCATGGCATCTCTACATTGAAAGGGGGCAATGCTGTGGCGCTCTGCATTAAAGGGGGCATTGCTGTGGTGCTCTGCATTGAAAGGGGGCATTGCTGTGGCGCTCTGCATTGAAAGGGGGCATTGCTGTGGCATCTCTACATTGAAAGGGGGCATTGCTGTGGCGCTCTGCATTGAAAGGGGGCATTGCTGTGGCGCTCTGCATTGATAGGGGGCATTGCTGTGGCGCTCTGCATTAAAGGGGGCATTGCTGTGGCGCTCTGCATTAAAGGGGGCAGTGCTATGGCGCTCTGCATTGAAAAGGGGCATTGCTGTGGCGCTCTGCATTAAAGGGGGCATTGCTGTGGCGCTCTGCATTGAAAAGGGGCAATGCGTTTATTGGGGGCAACAATGCTGTGGCACTCTGCATTTATTGGGGGCAACAATGCTGTGGCACTCTGCATTTATTGGGGGCATTGCTGTGGCACTCTGCATTTATTGGGGGCATTGCTGTGGCACTCTGCATTTATTATGTTGTCATGTTATTTTTTATTTTTTTTTGGGGGGGGGGGGGCGCCGGGAGGGAGTCTTGCCCGGGGAGCAATTTAATGTAGAACCGCCACTGTGTCTGTCCCTGCTATGCTATTTTCAGACCTTCCTATATGTCTGCAATGCAAGTGCACTATGCAGGGCTTGCAGGCCATGCCAGGGTCCAGGGAAATGTCCTTTAAAAGCAAATGAAAATAAAAATTATTCTTTAATTTGTGACTGCTTGATTGTTTGTTTTTTTTTTTTTTTTTTTGATAAAGTTCTGAAAACCATTGGGTAGTGGGCTGGGCATGGGCATTGGGCAGTAATCGTGATGCATCGTGATGCATTGCGGAATCGAATCGTATCGAATCATTGCCCTAATAATCGTAACCAAATCGAATCGTGGGGTAAGTGAAGATGCGCATCCCTAATACTAAAACTAGAAATATAAAGCCTTAAGATCTCTAAAAAAATTACCCAAGGAAATACATAATTTAAAAGCACCAAACAACATCTTATATGTATTTATTCACATTTTAGAGGTGCAGTTAATCAGTAACAAATGACTAAAAAACAGGCTAGTGTGGCAAAGCTGCTCATGATTTACTCCGAGTAGTTTGCAGCTATGAATAATGTATAGAATGTACTGATACTATATTGCAGTTGCTCAGGGACGTGAATGCAGTTGGCAGGTAACATCTGTGATATTGGCAATACTTTATGTATATGTCAGGTAAAAAAATACAATCAGGGACTTACTTGTAAATCTACAAATTTAATTTGCTTGATTTTCTTGAGAAAAAAAAGCAAACAACATACATTGAGGAAATTATATAATGTATATAATTTTACTGTTGTAGCAATTTGTAATATTTAAAGTAGAACTATGGGCAAAACTTTTTTTTTCAGATTTTGGATAGAGCAAGGGAGGGTTTTAACCCCATGTTGGATTTTTTTTTTGCCATCTGTGTCCCATTACACTGATTTCTCTTCACATCCTGTCCCATAGCCAAACAGGAAGTGAGAGAAAATCCCTGCAAATTATGGGAATTTCTTGGGGACCCCCAGGTCACCATAACTGGTGTCCCCATTGGAAGATCCCCCATCTATTACTTTTCTAGGGACAACCCAAAATTTCACTTTCAATGATAATGGTAAACAGGACAGATAGAGAGGGTGAATAGGGATGGGCTGAACACTCCCCTGTTCGGTTCACACCAGAACATCTCAAACAGAGAAACCGTTCTAGCGAACTCTATTAAATTCTATGGGACACGAATATGAAAAATCAAAAGACCTAATTTTAAAGGCTTATATGCAAGTTTTTGCCATCAAAAGTGTTTGGGGACCCAGGTTCTGCACTGGGGGACTGGGGGCAAAAAATTTTGTTTAAAACAATCATTTTTAAATGAGCAGTGATTTTAATGATACTTAAAGTGATACAATAAAAAAATGTAAATTGCTTTAAATATCATGCCGGGGGGGGGGGGGGGCACATTTGTATGATGTATGGAGCCTGCTGCAGCAATACTGACTTTTCTAAAGGAAAAAATTTAAACTTGCTTACGGCTTTAATGTATTGTCGGCTCCCGGCAATATAGATAAAAAAAAAAAAAAAAAAAAAAAAAACTGCGTAGGGACCCCCAAAAATAAATACCAGACCCTTATTTGAGCATGCAGCCTGTCACGTCAGGAATCCCCCCTCCCTAACCATACCAGGCCATATGCCATCAACATGGGGAGGGTGGGTGCTTTGGGGCCCCAGATCCCGGCACCCCCGAAGTGAATGGGTATTGGGTACATCGTACCTGTACCCATTCACCAAAAAAGTGTAAAAAAATAGAAATCACAGGAAACAGTTTTTGACAAGTCCTTTATTAAAAAGAAAATGTAGATGTAAATCCATTGTCAATCACGATGACCCCTGACCCTCAAAATAGAAAAAATTGCAAAAAACGCTTCACCTCCTAAGAGGCTACCCGCCATATGCCTGCACTTCGGCATTGATAGTTCTTTTATAGGCAAGTGGTGGGCCACCTGGTTAGGTCACTCGGTGGCACCGCCCCTTCTGACATCATTAATTGACGATAGATTTACATCGAGGGACGCTATTTTTTTATTTTTAATAAAGTACTTGTCAAAAACTGTTTCCTGTGGTTTTTACTTTTTTACACTTTTTTGGTGAATGGGTAGGGGGTCCTTGCTTCCAGATTGCGATAATTCCCCCACCCACAGACCCCCACAACCACAGCCCAGGGTTGTCTGGAAGAGGCCATTGTCTCCATCAACATGGGGATAAAGTGCTTTGGGGGGCACCCCGAAGCACCCTCCCCATGTTGAGGGCAAGCGGCCTGGTATGGCTCAGGAGGGGGAGGCGCTCGCTCGTCCCCCCCTTTCCTGGCCTGCCAGGCTGCATGCTCGGATAAGGGTCTGGTATGGACTTTTTTCTTTTTTTTTTTTAATTTTGGCGTGGAATTCCCTTTAAAATTTATACCAGACTCAGAGATTTTGGGGAGGATCCCATGCGTTTTTTTTTTTTTAATTCTGTCATAGGGTTCCCCTAAACCACTTTTGCCCTGCCTAGACCAATTTCCAGCTTTCAGTGCTCATTGGCTTCTAAGGGAAATCTTGTTCAGCTTGACATGGCACTGCTCCCTGTCTTTAACATTGGCGTCTATAGGAAATATTGGTCAGCTTGACATGGCACTGCTCCCGGTCTTTAACATTGGCCTCTATGGGAAATCTTGGTCAACTTGACATGGCACTGCTCACAAACCATAAGTGACAAGGACACCAAACTTGAGGAGCACCAAGAGGCAACCCAGCACTACAACATATCTCTACATTTAAAAAGTGGAGTATGCCTGTTCACTACACTGACTGCACTAAACTAGCTCAACACACTATACGCTAACTACCTGCCTAACTCCATTGTTACACACTATACACGGTTGCTGTATAAGCAGCAGCCTTGTATAGTGTGGGACGTGGACTTAGCCCCTGAGCCATGATTGGCCAAAGAATACAGGTCAGGTGCATGCTTTGGCCAATCATCAGCAATCAATGCACAGCAAGAGCGCCTTGAATTATGGGGTGCTCATCGGCGGCCGAACTTCCCACCGAGTACCCCATTTGTTTGTGTGTTCAGTGAACACACGAACAGCTGATGTTCGACTCAAACACACAGCCCATCCCTAAGGGTGAATTGGAGACCAGTGACATTATTACAGTGATCAGTGCTACAAATATGAACTGTTACTGCACTAATGACACTGGCAGGGAAGTGGTTAACATCAGGGGCGATCAAAAGGTTAAATTTGTGCTTAGCAGGAGCACAAGATCTCTATCTTCTCCTCTATCAGAATGGCGATCTGCCTTGTTTACATAGGCAGACCGCCATTCTGCCTCTCTCAGGAACAACCTTGGGTGGCCGGTGGACATCAAGTCCCCTGGACCTGCTGATTGGCTCCCCTTCTGTCCAATCAGCATGCAATCGTGCCTCCGGCAGCACGCGCGCACCCTCTAGTGGCTATTGCACAAAAAGACGTAAAGGTTTGTGATTTTGCACAATAGAGCCGACATACCACAGTACACGTACGTTAGGCAGTCGGCAAATGATTAAAACAAAGCCCTACAGGGGCGCGCTGTCACAGCTGAGAGGGCCTACATCTTCAACTGGTCTTCCTTTCGGGTACGCGGCCTCCGGCTACATGAGTGGCCAGGGGCACGATGAAGTCACTACCGCACCTGCAGGCGGGAACTGCCGTTTACGGCACAGGCTTTGATGGTCCGAGCCAGTATGCCGGACCTTGAGAGCGCATCAGGGACGTGTCAAGGACGTCACCGGCAACATGCACTCTAAATATCCCCTAAACAGTGCACGTTTAGGAGATATTCACAGTACCTACAGGTAAGCCTTATTATAGGCTTACATGTAGGTATAAGTGGTAAAGCAGGGTTTACTACCACTTTAAAGATGGCTCAAATGAGAGGTGTCACCAGGTTGTTTATGGCAATTTTAGGGTTTACTAGATAACGTGATTATAGACGCCAGCCCTTATATAGTGATTCATGTGAAGCTGCCCTCTTTTAATGTGAAGTAGTTAGTAGATCTTAACTAACAATATCAAACTTCTATTATTTGTGTTATTATTACCATTATACTACTCTAGCACAGCCTTTTTCACCAAGGCTGCCCAGGCATCCTGGGGTGCCATGAAGCTTCTTCAGGGGTGCCTTGGCAAAATCCCTATAAATGAATCAAAAACTGTACACAAGCCAGCAGGTGGATGAAGCCTGCCTTTTAGTTAAACAAAGCCACGGGTTTTCATTATGCACCGAGTATAGAAAAAGAATAATCAGCGCAAACCAAACAAATATGCAATAAGGTGTACTAGGCAGCAAGCAATCAGTGCCAAACACAAAAACACCTGTGAACTCAATATATAAAAATATTGCTGCGCCAAGTAAGCATAAATAAGTGAGGATAAATCAAAATCAATCAGTGATTGTAATCATATACATATGAATATATATAGATAAACATATATAAATCCAGTGCAAAAAGTCAGTGCAAAAAAGTCCAAATCAGGTATTATATCAAATCAATACAGTCCCAAAATCATATTTAGTGCCCAAACGTGATAAATCTCTTCATCCAAATATATAGGTGATTAAGGGTGCTTGCATGCTCCACTCAAAAGTGCTCCCCGTGGCTGGTGACACACTAGCAGCTCACCTTAAGGATAGGCTCTTTGCAGAGCCAAAACATGCATATGAATGATATATTCCAGTAGCCTGGTCCTCTTAAAACGATCTCCTGTTCATCTCTCCAAATATACCAGCATCGATATAGGGGATAAATATGCACCATTACGACTTTCTAGACACTGGCATCCTAACAACCAGTGATGTCATCAGTTGATAAGGAGGATGTCAGTCGCCTCCACAGAATCCTTGTTTGACCCTCCTCTGCCTCTCTCCCTCAGCACTGGGGTCACATTAGCTGACTGATGGAGAGAGAGGTTGAAGAGAAACATTGGAATACTAGTCAGTACCAGTGTTCAAAAGTGTATTTTATTTTGAAGAAAAAAATCACCTCTAACATTGGGTATCCTATGTGTGTGGATGTTGCTGCATTATGTAAAACTATTAAAATAAATTTTTTACATTTTAGAAAGGGGTGCCTCGAGACTGTTCATAATTTTAACCACTTAAGCCCCGGAAGATTTTACCCCCTTCCTGACCAGGGCCTATTTTGCGATTCGGCACTGCGTGACTTTAACGGACAATTGCGCGGTCGTGCGACGCTGTACCCAAATGAAATTGACGTCCTTTTTTTCCCACAAACAGAGCTTTCTTTTGGTGGTATTTGATCACCTGTGCGATTTTTTGATCATGCGCTATAAACAAAAAAAGAGCAACAATTTTGCAAAAATAACAATATTTTTCACATTTTTTATATGAAATTCCCCCCCAAAAAAATTTAAAAATCAAAATTTTTTAACATTTTAGGCCAATTTGTTTTCTGCTACATATGTTTGGTAAAAAAAATCACAAAAAGCGTATTTTGATAGGTTTGCGCAAAAGTTATTGCGTTTACTAACTAAGGGAAAGATTTTTGTCATTTTTATTGTTTTTTTTTTTTAACGAGTAATGGCGGCGATCTGCGATTTTTTTTGCGGGACTGCGACATTGCGGCCGACAGATTGGACCCTTGACTGACATTTTTGACACTTTTGGGTGTACCAGTGACATTACTACAGTAATCAGTGCTATAAATATGCACTGTTACTGTAAAAATGACACTGGGGGGGAAGGGGTTAACTTTATTGGAGAGGGAGGGGTTAAGTGTGTCTCTAGGGGCGTGCTTCTAACTGTGATTGGATGTGGCTGTGTGTGTAACAGCACAGATCAACGGTCTTACATAGCAGGACCCTATGATCTGTGCTTTTACACAGGGAAGAATGACAGGCGGCTTTGTTTACATTAGCCGCCTGCCTTTCTCCCTCTCCACCCGACGATCGCGAGTGACCGGCGGACATCGGGTCCACCGGTCACACGTGCGGGCTTCCTAGTGAACGAGCGGGGGCGGGAGCGCGCCTCCGGCGGCGCGTGCTCGCCCGCTATTGGCTCCCAGGCTAGTGACGTACCGGTACGTCACTTTGCCTGGGAGGGGCTGACCGCCGCCTTATATAGCCGGGCGGCGGTTGGCAAGTGGTTAAAGGGTACCTTGACTGAAAAAAGGTTGAGAAACACTGCTCCAGCAGACTGTACCATGAATAATAAGTTAGTGAGTTGCTTTTACTGTGCATTAAAGGTTTATTATGTTTTTATAGTCCTGTGCATGCAATAAGACTCCAGCTAACATTTTTATTGCACATTTTAGGAAAATTATTAGTCTGACTTGTTTTTAAGGCAAGAAAGACACTCTTCTTTTTAGACACATTTTTTAATGTGATATTAAAGTGGTGCTGCAGTTTCACCTTAACCCTAGACTTCTTCAATCTGCTTTCCTAAGTCATTTCAACAAGAGCTTCAAGGCTTTCATTTTTTTGGCACAAAGTAGCTCTGTCCTGTCATTGAAAGCTGCTGCCACTTAAATGACTAAGAACAGATGGAACCCAAGCAGTGCAGTATTCTGCTGACCCTCATAGGGGTACAAGCGGGAGAGTCTTTCACTTTGTGGAAGTGGAAAATCCTTTTAAATTTCAACAGCTATTACCATCCACGTACCTTCAATGGATGGGATATTCCCATGCACACTGTCCTGGTAATTGAATGATGGTGTCTAGGTCACCTATATCAGCTAAGTTTACCGCAAAAATAAATAAACCAGAAAAGAAAAAGAAAAAATCAAACTTACCACGGAATGATATAAATGCACTTCCAATGAACTTTACAAAGCAACAAGTGAGAACTAAAAGTTACAGGGGATACAAATATAAAATCCCACACAGAGGTACATTAATCTGTAACATTAATGTATTTTTTATGGTCCTATTGATATAGAAAGGCTTTCTGCTCTCTACAATGGCTTGATATAAAAGATGACTTAATCAATAAACTGTACTACACTTCAAATGATTTGTTTTTCTGTCAGTTTCAGAACTTTGGTCATTTCCTTCTAACAACAAAAATATGTGAAGCACTGCCAGATTTCTGAGGGCAATTTTCGGACTTATTATTGATCCAAAAATATGCAATTTCCTGATAAACAGCTGTTATGTTCAAAAAACAGTAAAAGTTGATTATTAAAGCTAGTAATACATTTGAAGCCACCTAAGGCAATCTGCAGTGGGGGATTTATTTGAACGTGTTGTTACTCCTTTGTTCAAGGAATGGATTAAACATTTTTAAACAGTCAACACATGAATATTTATAAGCATTCTGTGCGAGGTAATGCATTGTTTTCTTAGGTTGATTACTGATGGAAGCAAAGAAAGTGACATTTAAAGTAATACTGATCATGTTTAAAACAAAGTTTCTGGACTTCTGTGCACTTATCATGAGTAAATCCTATCTGACAAAATAATGTAATGAGTATTGATGATAAAATAAAAATAAAAAAAATAATTTTTGATTCGCCTTAATGTTTGTGTGCAGATCTGTCTGACTTGTAAAGGATAATGCCCTTCAGAAATCTAAAAGGCCAAGTAAATGTACTGTGGATTGAGAGTAACTTGGTTTGAGAGTGCTTTGCAAGACCAGCAACATTTTTAAATAAATTTTGACTTGATAAACAAGCGATGCCTTGATATACAAGTATCGTCATGTCACGAGTATAAAAGAGAAGAGAGGCGCCTCAAAGTGTAGAAATATGGTTGCATTTAATGAACTCACATGGTTGATGATTAAAACAGGCACATCTAAGTATGTAGGCATCAGGGGTAATGCTGTCTACATAGACCATTCTCCTCACCACCATTGACGTCATCCCTTCCATGCTGCCCTCCACAAGAGCTTCAAGCCTCACTTTCAGGACGCTCTACTGCAGGGTAGTCTTCCCGGTCACGATTGCAGACTGACAGCGGTGAGAGCCGGCGGTGCGGAGGATGGTCTATGTGGACAGCTTTACCTTCGGACGCCTGCATTCTTATATGTGCCTCTTTTAATCATCAGTCATGTGACTTGCTAAATGTTGTACCATTAAATGTAACCATATTGCTACACTTAGAGGCGCCTCTCTTCTCTTTTACAGCCCATTCACACTGATCCGACTTGGACCGCAACTTGGTCAGCTTGACAAGTCACGGTCTGTCGCGTCCCATAGTGTAGTACAGGAACAGTTCTAATAGGAGAGACACAAGTCACTCCAACTTAGAAAAAAGGGTCCTGTACTACTTCGGGGCGACCTGGAGCGACTTGCATAGACATTCATTTTATGAAATCCGTGCAAGTCGCGCTGAAGTCGCGTACGACATAGTGTGAACAGAGTCTTATTCTCTGTAGCTCCTGCTGGATTTTGCTTCTAATCCCATTTTGGAGGCTGCCATTTGTGGATGGACATTTTATGGTTACACAACCTATCACATTGCTATAATCTTTTTATATGGACTATAAACTGAAGGACTTATGAATAAATGGTTGTGGAACAAATCATCTGAGTTTCCATTATTTCTTATGGGAAAATCCGCGTTGATATACGAGTGTTTTGGATTACAAGCATGTTTCCGAAACGAGTTATGCTCGCAATCCAAAGTTTTACTGTATATTTTACTAACGCTAGATACAGTATATATGCAGTAGATTTCTCTTGTTCAGTCTGTTGGCTGAACAAATGTGATCTAATAGATCTCTAGCCAGCTATTCTATTCAGACAACCACATTACCTGCAGCTGTCTAGATACCTGAACATTTGACTATTTTTTATAGGATGCAATAACTGTTCTGCCGACAGTTTTACACCTGGCTCCCTGATTTGTGAATTGACATTTGTCGAGCCGAGTAGTATGAGAGGGTCATCCAGGGCATGAATTTTGGCCCTGGGTGGCACTGACGGACGAAATATGAGCCGTGTATAGCCAGCTTAAGTGAACATTCATGAATACACTCAATGAACTTCATAGAATTCTGTAGATTTAAAAAACATATATGCAGACAAATAAAAGAATATGCAATTTGCTTGATTTGTGAACCCATTTGCTTATCACTAGCGAAGAGTCTTGCAAGTTTGTATTTTGTGTCTATTCAGTTTTCAGTTAAACAGTATAATTAAAGCCTAACTCTTGCTATAAATATTAACTCCAATCCCCACTGATGTAGAATATAGGATTTTTTGTTCTTTTGTATTGTATTTTATTGTAGCACTGCCCCCTAGAGGACTGCTGAGAATTACACTTTCTGGATTCCCCTGGGTTACCCTTAGCAACTGACAGCAGATAAGCAGCAATGAAAGTTCTTGGCTCAGTCTATAATTAATCCAGGGGATGTTGTTTTTGTGTTTTTATTGAGAATTTGGATAGGAGAAGGGATGAGTGGGATACTCTAACTGCAGCCTCTACTACAGAGAAAAGTTGCACCACTCAACTGGGCCCTCCTGCCTGCTTCTCCATTCAAAAAACTCCCACAATGCATCACATTCTGTAAAAATACATAGTGGAACAGTTGACTGACAGGTGTCCACTGCTCAGTCACAAAAACTAAACTTCAGCTATAACTTTTGGTTCAGTATGATAAAGAGGAAAAATATTTTGCAATGCTAACAAAGCCTGTTTAATGATATCAAACCTAGATATAGTATGTACTTTTAGAAAACATCCATTCTCAAATATTTTTGATGACCTTACAATTTATGGCTGTGCCCTTTAAGGTAATTGTGGTATGAATAGAGTCTTTACCCTCAAGCAGATTGAGGAAGCTACATGACCCTGTGGCGTAACGCGTAGGGGAGGGGCAACCAGACGTCACCACATTCACATCCGGAAGGAGTACCCCTGTCTTGCACGGCTGTCTGTAGCGATATTATAATTTTAAAAGTGTACTACTATGTGGCAGGGGAGTAGTGTTCTTTAAGCACCTTTTAAATTTGAGTAGTGTGTGAAGTGTGAATAAAGGAAATGTGTTTAAAGTTATAAGCACTATTGACATTTTTCCTTTGCATGAACACTATAAGGAAAAGCAAGGAGCTATATTAAGAAGAAAGAACGTGGGCATAAAGATTTCCACTTCTGAGTCCTGGTGGGAAAATAAGCACTGTTTGACCTCACTTAATGGAGGGGTCGCTGAATATCAGGTGAGAGCACATCTGATGGGTTAGCACAGGTGACATGGAGTGGAAGCACATACAGTGCCTTGCAAAAGTATTCAGCCCCCTTGAACTTTTCGACCTTTTGCCACATTTCAGGCTTTAAACATAAAGATATAAAACTGTAATTTTTTGTGAAGAATCAACAACAAGTTGGACACAATCATGAAGTAGAACTAAATTTATTGGATATTTAAAACTTTGTTAACAAATAAAAAACTGAAAAATTGGGCGTGCAAAATTATTCAGCCCCTTTACTTTCAGTGCAGCAAACTCTCTCCAGAAGTTCAGTGAGGATCTCTGAATGATCCAATGTTGACCTAAATGACTAATGATGATAAATAGAATCCACCTGTGTGTAATCAAGTCTCCGTATAAATGCACCTGCACTGTGATAGTCTCAGAGGTCTGTTTAAAGCACAGAAAGCATCATGAAGAACAAGGAACACACCAGGCAGGTCCGAGATACTAGGTATAAGTAAGGGCTAAGTTGCGCTAATGGGTACTAAATCCACAGGTAAATGTAAGATGAAGCACACTAATGATAGTCCAACATTGGTGACAAGTCCGTATCCAAATGAAAGGCACAGTCCAAAATAAACGATTCCAGTGGCAGATGATTAAACCAACATTCAATTCTCCTTACCAGAATGCAGAATAGAGTTCGCCCAAAACTCAAGTCAGATCTAAACGCTCAGCCTTCGGTCGATGTGATCAATTAGTCCTCACATCCACAAATGGTGATCATATGCAAAGAAAAAATAGACAGTCCATAGCGTAATACTGTTGAATGCTATTTCATCACCCAGAAGAGTGCACACCGTCACCAGATGGCTGATAGTGGAAAGCACCAGTAACCTTAGGTCCCAAGTCCTCACCAGATATTAAATAATTAAGGTGATAGTTAGAAATGGAAGTGACACACAGAGACCTCTCCCGATACCACTGCCTCTTACCAGATTATGGATAAGTGAGAGCCACACAGTCTGAAATGGAAGTGACACACAGAGACCTCTCCCGATAACACTGCCTCTTACCAGTGTGACGGTGTGCACTCTTCTGGGTGATGAAATAGCATTCAACAGTATCACGCTATGGACTGTCTATTTTTTCTTTGCATATGATCACCATTTGTGGATGTGAGGACTAATTGATCACATCGACCGAAGGCTGAGCGTTTAGATCTGACTTGAGTTTTGGGCGAACTCTATTCTGCATTCTGGTAAGGAGAATTGAATGTTGGTTTAATCATCTGCCACTGGAATCGTTTATTTTGGACTGTGCCTTTCATTTGGATACGGACTTGTCACCAATGTTGGACTATCATTAGTGTGCTTCATCTTACATTTACCTGTGGATTTAGTACCCATTAGCGCAACTTAGCCCTTACTTATACCCATTTTTGCTTGTCACAATTTAAGTTGCTGCTGTGTTTTTTAGTATTTAGCGCAGTTATATCTTTCTTTTATAGGTCCGAGATACTGTTGTGGAGAAGTTTAAAGCTGGATTTGGATACAAAAAGATTTCCCAAGCTTTAAACATCCAAAGGAGAACTGTGCAAGCGATAATATTGAAATGGAAGGAGTATCAGACCACTGCAAATCAACGAAGACCTGGCCGTCCCTCTAAACTTTCAGCTCATACAAGGAGAAGACTGATCAGAGATGCAGCCAAGAGGCCCATGATCACTCTGGATGAACTGCAGAGATCTACAGCTGAGGTGGGAGACTCTGTCCACAGGATCACAATCAGTCGTATACTGCACAAATCTGGCCTTTATGGAAGAGTGGCAAGAAGAAAGCCATTTCTTAAAGATATCCATAAAAAGTGTCCTTTAAAGTTTGCCACAAGCCACCTGGGAGACACACCAAACATGTGGAAGAAGGTGCTCTGGTCAGATGAAACCAAAATCGAACTTTTTGGCAACAATGCAAAACGTTATGTTTGGCGTAAAAACAACACAGCTCATCACCCTGAACACACCATCCCCACTGTCAAACATGGTGGTGGCAGCATCATGGTTTGGGCCTGCTTTTCTTCAACAAGGACAGGGAAGATGGTTAAAATTGATGGGACGATGGATGGAGCCAAATACAGGACCATTCTGGAGGAAAACCTGATGGAGTCTGCAAAAGACCTGAGACTGGGACGGAGATTTGTCTTCCAACAAGACAATGATCCAAAACATAAAGCAAAATCTACAATGGAATGGTTCACAAATAAACATATCCAGGTGTTAGAATGGCCAAGTCAAAGTCCAGACCTGAATCCAATCGAGAACCTGTGGAAAGAACTGAAAACTGCTGTTCACAAACTCTCTCCATCCAACCTCACTGAGCTCGAGCTGTTTTGCATGGAGGAATGGGCAAAAATTTCAGTCTCTCGATGTGCAAAACTGATAGAGACATACCCCAAGCGACTTACAGCTGTAATCGCAGCAAAAGGTGGCTACAAAGTATCAACTTAAGGGGGCTGAATAATTTTGCACGCCCAATTTTCAGTTTTTTATTTGTTAAAAAAGTTTGAAATATCCAATAAATTTTGTTCCACTTCATGATTGTGTCCCACTTGTTGTTGATTCTTCACAAAAAATTACAGTTTTATATCTTTATGTTTGAAGCCTGAAATGTGGCAAAAGGTCGAAAAGTTCAAGGGGGCCGAATACTTTCGCAAGGCACTGTATATCATTTTTATACACATAGAGCACGAGGAAGAACCGTGTGCATGAAGATTGGGCATTTTTTGTGGATTTATTGTCACTTGATGAACACTATTAATTACATAAGTAGTATAGCACTTTAAAGGTGTATCAGTGCACAGCACAGGATTTAGACCTGATTTCACTGTAGCAAAGAGGGCACTTTATGATTTTATTTTGCACATATATTGAGCACAAGTTTTATACATTTTTTACCAACTTATATATATATATATATATATATATATATATATATATATATATATATAGTTGGCATTTTTTTTTTTTTTATTTGAAGAAATTTTTTTGGATGATATAAGCGCAGCACAATATTTGAATAAAGCTTAACTTCAGCTAAAACTTTTTGTACAGTATGATAAAGAGATAAAAAATATTTCACAATGCTGACAAAGCCTTTTTGTTTAATGAGATCAAACCTAGCTATAACATGTACTCAGTGTTATCCATTACATCCTTACATTTAGAAAACATTCCTTCTCAAATATTTTTGATGACCTAACAATTTATGGCTGTGCCCTTATCGGTAACTGTGTGGTATGAATACAGTCTTTACCCTCAAGCAGATTGTCAATATCTGGGGAATACATACATCTCTAAACTCAGTGGGATGCCTTTTATTTAGCCATACTACATCATCTAAATGCATTTTTAACAATTAACAGGGTCAGTGCGTCTACGAGGGAACCAGAAAAGCGAGTCAGAGGGAAATGTAGTGGAAGTCTATGTGAATGGTGCCTGGGGAACCATATGCAGCAGCCAGTGGGATGATAATGATGCCTCTGTCATATGTCGTCAGCTTGAACATAGGTAAGTGTTTCTATACATTTTGTATGCAATAGTGACTATCCTAAAGTGGACTTGCTGTGCTGTGAAAATATGTAGGCTGCCATTGCTGACCTCTCCTATTGAAAGTGCTGATTCTGCTGATCCAAAGGCTGCAATACTTTGACACAGAACAAATAGGCAAATCAAGAGTTTTGACTTTACTCTTAGCTAAATTGATAATAATCCCTCCTTGAAAAAAAAATAAAAGAATAAATGTAGCTGCATACCTTATGTCACCATTGCTTTCTGTTCATTTGTTTGTACAGTCTTTACAGCATAAACAGCCTGTGAATGTTTCCTCTGTGTAATTTCTGCCTATAGCGTACTGAACATGCATCATCTGGACAATGGCAGAGCATAGAAAGACCAGTGGCCAGTATTGCACATGCGCTGGGTCAATTAGGCGCCAGTGGCCATACTGCACATATCTTGTAACAGTACCAATGGCCCCTACTGCCCATGTGATGGCTGGACACATCTGTGCACAGGGTGTACCCCCAGAAGATTGATAGAGGAACACAGGAAGGTCTAAAGAAAGGCAAAGATTTGGGGCATACACACACATATATATACATATATATTTATATATATATATATATATATATATATATATATATATATATATACATATATATATATATATATATATATACAAGTTACTATTTTGGTGGAACCTGAAGTGGTTGTTAATCACACTGCTAGGTTTATATAATCCTCTATTTTTCCTATTGCTAGGTGCTCCTGTCACTGTGATTTATAAAAAAAATGCTGGCTTTACGTGATTTCAGAGTGCCGATTGGCCATCACGTGACCCGCTGCCTCTCTCCTCTCCCCGCCTGAAAGCTGCAGCGGGTGGGGCCGAGATTCCCCTGCTGATGTCAGTCAGGAGGGGAGGAGGAGAGAGCCGGCCATCACGCGACCTGCTGCCTCTCTCTTCTCCCCGCCTGACAGCTGCAGTGGACGGGGCTGAGATTCCCCCCGCTGACGTCAGTCAGGAGGGGAGGAGGAGAGAGCGGGCCATCACGTGAGGGAGAAAGAGGAGGACAGTGCAGGGCTGCGGATGATGGAGGCACGTGCACTGACCACGGTGCCAGGGCTCTGCAGCCGTGATATACCGTGGTCAGTTTACAGGGGGAAGGCAGAAACTGACAGGATCAGCCAGGTATGTCAGGTGATACAGAGGGCCAAATTACACAGTACAAGCATTGTGCTGTGTAACATGCTTTAAAGGAACAGGGTCTTCATTTTTTTATTTTTTTGGGAGGTAGCAAATGCTTTAAAGAAAGTTTTACTTTGATAGTTTATTACTACTTTAACGTACTGCGTGCATATGTTTAATTATAGGCTCTGAAATACTGAGGCTGAGACAGCCAGGCAAGTAGCATTTTCATTAATTGATCAGAAATGGCAGCCCCTAACTTCCTCTCAGCACAGAGTTTCTTTAAAGGCCTCTACAAATTACCAAACAATTTCCTGTCTGTTTCTGATCACCCACAATAACTTGAAAAACTCTTATCTTGTACAGTACAAGACACAGGTAAGATAGACCCTAAGTTATAGGCTGATCCCTTCAGGTGATCCGATGCTGACAAACCATTTGGACATGTCCCCTTGGGCATACCCCTATAACTCTGCCCCACCCCTTGAGACCTCAGTTTTTTGGTAGTGTCCTGTAGATGGTTGACCTCTTGTTCCTTATGGAGAAACCCCTTTACACAAAGCCCCATACACCATTTTTCTTTTTGGACTAGTGGGGAACTGCATGTGTCAGCTTATATAATGCATTTCCCTTTGAAGAGTAATCCACATTGGATTGCTTTTCAGAGGGCATTTGAAAGGCAGCGAGGAGGCGATAAATTACTTTTTTACTGCATGTTTTAACCCCTAAAAGACTGCATCACAGTGTCACAACTACATACATTGCAGAAGGTTTCAGGACGTTTGTAGTGCTGCTCAATTCACTGCCAACTGAGAGTGATAGGGGGTGTAATTTTGGTGCTCCCTGAAGCACCCCATTACAGCGACAGAAATTATACAACCCCCACCCGGCTGCTTTTGCGGTGTAAGTTGCAGGGGGTGGTAAAAACACAGCTCAACCGCCTGTATTTTATGAGACACGGTGGCTGTACTGACTCATCCGCACAGTCTAGTTTGAGAGGAATGCAGGAACAGGTGCACCCATCCTGGTGTACCTGTCAAACTGGGCTGTATGGATGAGTCTGTACAGCCACCACATCTCCTTTAACGTATATATTGTAGGCTGCCTGCACTCAGCTCCATACCAGGCCAAAAAAATAAACAAGTGGCTCTACATGTGGTACTGGGCTCTGCGCCCATATGAATCATTTGTACTGAAAGACATTACACATACATGGGTTGGACAAACATATGGAAACACTACATGATTTGCAGGTGTGAAAGTGATGACATGTTTCGCGTTAAAAGCAAAAGTGATATAACATGGGAGGGTAGGTGGCATAAACTCCAAACATACAAAGAACACTAGACACACCAAACTGGATCAATAACAGCCGCAGCCTTGTTTATTGGTTTTTACAAATACAATATAGACAATTACCAATTCACCATAAACTCTTTTAGTCCCGGTTCACATATGTGCAATGACAGACTTTGCATGTGATTCGGAGCGCACTGCTCTGAAAATCACATGCGATATCTGTGCGATGCAAATTCAGCCATACAGATTGTATGGCTGAATTCCCATTACATTCAGGCACAACTCGCACAGGACCCTTTTTTGGGACCGCAGCAGAATCGGATCGCATGGGTGTCGTTAACTTTGTATTGACACCCCCAGCGATTCGCATATGGCAGTGTGAACTGCCTGCGAGTTGAATGCAATGCGGAAACCCGCAGTGGATTTGTAGGGTTCCCGCATTGCATATATGTAAACCTGCACTTAATCAACGAATACTTTGAAATCATAAATAAAATCAGTCAAAATCAGCGGGGCGCTATTCAAATATCCCTCTAGTGACTGGCAAAGACCCTCCGCCTCCTGCTTAAATAGGGGTCCTGGGAATTTCTGCAATGTTCTTGGGGGTCAGGTGACTTTAAATTACCTATCCTAGAGGACCCCCAGAACTTCCAGAACATTCCCAATAAGCTAACCTTTTTTGACCTGTCACAAAACCCCCCATAAAAATAAAATAGTGGGGGGCTTGAAACTCCTACCACCACCATCCCATGAGGGAAAGGGGGGGGGGGGCTTCAAACAGGCTATCCCTCCTTTCCTCGCATTCTTTTGCTCTCGAAGTGTGATGAGACACATAGCTAACAGTTGGGAAGCCTCACTTTTCTCATTCACTGCCTGGGCTGCTAGTAATACAGAGTCATGTGTGACCAATATTAATGCTCAGAAGAGGAGAGTGGTGCATGACCCATAAATTGTAGTCTGTCGATCAATGGAAGACTATGATTTGGTCCAGTGAATTGAACTTTACACTGTTCCCAACCACCAGACATGTTTACATGTGGCAAACAGCATTCCAAGCTTATGACTAGGAATGGCTTGTGCCAATGGTAAAGCATGGGGGCAGCACAATCATTGTTTGGGCAGCCATATATTGGTATTCTGCAGGCCCCATCATCGCCTTGAAAGATAGAGTCACTGACAGTACATATTTTGGCCGACTATGTGCACCGCATGGTGCAGACATTGGTTCCCGAAGACATCGCCATTTACCATGAAGATAATGCTCCAATTCACACAGCTGGTGTTGTCAAATCGTGGTTTGACTAGTATGCAGAGGAAGTCTTGCACCTTCCCTGAATCCTGCAGTTGCTGGACCTCAATATCATGCAGCCACTATAGGTAATTTTGGAGAAGAAGGTTCAGGCTAGTTTTCCGCCTCTGGCATCTCTGCAAGAACTGAAACGATTTTTGCATGAAGAATAATATCAGATTCCATTATCCACCATCCAAGACTTACATCTGTCAAGGAGAATTCAGGCCCTCTTAGATGTCAAAGGGGGTCCAACTCTATATTAGTTAACTATTTAATTTTTTTTACCTGGTGTTTCCATATTTACGTACAACCCCTGTAAGTCTTGTTCATCTTGTTTAGATTGAAAAATGTTGAAAAGATCCATGTGCTTTCCAGTTGTACGTTACACAGTTACCAAATGGTTGCTGTTTATTAGCCAGTTAGTAGCAATAAAATCCATGTGCTCAGCATGGCTCCCGTGTGAATTAGGATATATGTTTACATATATGGACATACCTTTGCACTTCATTTCACTTAGAGAAATCTCATATGCTTGTTCAAGTAAAGAAAAATGATCAAAACAGGAGAGGACTAAAAAAAACAAGTGTTTTTTTTTTAAGCCAAATGCAAAACAAATTATCTAAAGTGTACTTTTAGCTGCTAACTTGTAAGCCCCTTTTTCCTCTAAGGTCACTTTCACTTAGATGATGGTTAGCTTTTATCAGTGTTCCCTCAATAATGTTTTGTGCATAGTAATAAACTAATACAAGTATTTTCCTAAAAAGCCTTATTGTTTTTAAGTGTGAAATTAAATCACAGTTAAAATATTAAAACTGTAAATGTTTTCTTTTTTGTATACTACATTTGTTTTTACTGTTTCATACAATACTTAATAAACTACTTCAAACTGAACTCCAGGCATAAATAATTTTTGTCTATTTGTGAAAAAGCAAACAAAAGGCGCCTCTGAGTGTAGACTGTAAATATAAAAATGTATTACAATAAATGTAGGCTCACATGAAAGTTCGTGGGGAGAAGCATATGAGGTGTAGTGCCCAATGAAGACGTCTATAGGAGTAGGGGCAGTGATGCCCATGCTGATGCCGTGTCCCGTCCCTCCAAATCCGGCTGGAAGTGGCGTAAGATGTGAAATAAATAAAACCAAAAGGAACTATCAAGAGCGTGCCATAATAATCCAAATAGACAGATAGAAAAAAGCACAGTTGTAAGGACCAATTGAAAATATTTGTGGACTTTAAGGGCACATCATAAGATAAACATGGACACAGATATATAAAAAACACATTTATTGGTTCAAAGTTAAAATCATTTGTTCATAAAAAGTGGTGAACATGACCAAACAGAAAGGTCTAAGACCCCGTTCACACAGGGGCGACGCTACTTGCTGGGGCGACTTGTGAAGTCGCGGTGCACAGTGTGCACCGCGACCTCGGCGCGACATGCACGGACTTCATATCATTGAAGTCAATGCAGGTCGCCTCCAGGTCGCCCCAAAGTAGTACAGGACCCTTTTTCTAAGTCGGAGCGACTTGTGTCGCTCCTATTAGAACGGGTCCTGTGCTAATCTATGGCAGGCGACCCACCGCGACTTGTCAGGCGACCAAGTCGCCTGACAAGTCGCGCTAGTGTGAACCGGGTCTAAGTCCCCCAACATGTATATATAATAAACATGAATAAATAGTTAGTCATATGTAAAGAAGAAAATACATATCGAACAGTGCGTGGATATGGGAATACATCTGCTCAAAGGTCAACGCGTTTTGCGGTGAGCTTCATCAGGACCAGATACAGACAATAATATCCTTCTCCAAGCACGCAAGGCAGAAAATTGGATTTGGACGGACACAGGAAATAGATGAGACCAACAACACCGATCAGTATCTACACTACTTAAGTCAGTGAGAGATACATATATCTCACTGAAGAATGTAAAACCAATTCTACATTCTTCATTCTTCTTCTGATTGGTGTTCTTGGTCTCATCTATTCCCTGTGCCTGCCCAAAGCCAATTTTCTGCCTTGCGTGCTTGGTGAAGAATAATATTGTCTGTATCTGGTCCTGATGAAGCTCACCACGAAACGCGTCGACCTTTGAGCGGACATATTCTCATATCCATGTTGGTTGACTTAGATCTTTCTGTTTGGTCATGTTCACCACTTTTTATGAATAAATGGTTTTAACTTTGAACCAATAAATGTGTTTTTTATATATCTGTGTCCATGTTTATCTTATGATGTGCCCTTAAAGTCCACAAATATTTTCAGTTGGTCCTTACAACTGTGGCTTTTTCTATGTGAAATAAATAATTTTTGTCTATTTACACTGTAAAAAGAAATGAGCGCTATTGAAGTAAAGCAATGTGTCGCCACTGCTGTGTTATGTAATCTTTTCATCCCAACCCATACAGTACGGTCCGTGGTGAATGTGCAGCACTGAAATTTACAGTTCCTGCATGAATATCTTCTTAAAACATCTTGCATTCTTTTCAATCAATGCACGGCATTCTGTGATTGAAGGAGGTGCCGATGAATGTCTCGATCTCCTCTATTCCAATCACAGAATGCCTTCCATCCAAAGAAAAGAATGCAAGATGTTTTTGAAATGGACATGCTGCAGAGCAGAAGACCCCCTATGACAGTGATGGCGAACCTTGGCACCCCAGATTTTTTTTTTTTTGGAACTACATTTCCCATGATGCTCATGCACTCTGCAGTGTAGTTGAGCATTTTGGGAAATGTAGTTCCAAAACATCTGAGGTGCCAGTGTTCTCCATCACTGCCCTATGATCTGTGTACTTCAGCCAGATCTGTAAGTTTCAGTAGCAGACGTTCGGCGCAGACTGTACTGTACGAGGGGTAAAACTGAGAGTTTTACATAACACAGCAATGGCTGCACATTGCACACACTTCATTAGCGTTCATTTGTTTTTACAATGCAATCACCAAAAAATGTTTTTGGCCAGAATTCAGCTTTCAGTTAATATTCCACAGTCTTACCAATTAAAATGTTTAGCAACTGAATGGTTGCTATTGCTTATTGAATAAGCCCGGTATATAATTTTAGTAAAATTGTTGTTTCTGTATTTAGCCATTTCCATGAAAATGTGAATGACATGTTACTAAAATAAATGCTGAATTCCATTCTTTGTCTGACTCTTTACAGCAATAAAGGAGAAGCAAAGAAGATACCAATATCTGGAACGATTCCAGCTATCTGGAATGACGTACGTTGCCGTGGCGATGAAGAAAATATACTTATGTGTAAAAAAAACATCTGGCTGGGTGGGGCATGTCCGCAGGAAGTAGCAGCTGCAGTCACATGTAGTTCTACACATGGTAAATAAACATTGCTTTGCATGCAATTCCTATCTACTATCTAAGGGAGACCTTTCAGATAATTCAACTCTCCTATTAACCAAATATGTGCTATACCATTGTGATGACCTTGACCGAATTACTGAGAACAATAGAAGTCCTGCAGACACTACTCATTCCACTTTTAGGGGAGAAATAGGTTACTGAATAGAAATACTAGCCTAGGTGATGGTCCTCCAACCTTCCTCAGCAGCTGTCAAATATGTCCTAGGTCAGTGATGGTGAACCTTGGCACCCCAGATGTTATGGAACTACATTTCCCATGATGCTCATGCACTCTGCAGTGTAGTTGAGCATCATGGAAAATGTAGTTCCAAAACATATGGGGTGCCAAGGTTCGCCATCACTGTAAAGTATTCAATACAGGGCTTAAAGCGGAGTTCCACTCAAAAGTGGAACTTCAGCTTATCTGTCTCCTCCCCCCCTCCAGTGCCACATTTGGCGCCTTTCGGGGGGGGGAGCGGGTACCTGTTTTTGACAGGTACCGTGTCCCCACTTCTGTCGGAACTCGCCGCGGCAAAGTACATCAGAAGTTCGGCCCACTCCTCCTTCCTCTGCTTCTAGGCCAGTAAGAGAGCGTAGCCGGGTTCCCATACTGGCAATGGTGGCGGCAGTATCCGATGGAAACATCGGCTGTGGTGCCGACATTGCTGGACTCCAGGACAGGCAAGTGTCCTAATATTAACCACTTTAGCCCCGGAAGATTTGGCTGCTCAAAGACCAGGCCCTATTTTGCGATTCGGCACTGCATGATTTTAACGGACAATTGCGCGGTCGTGTGAAGCTGTACCAAAACCAAAATTTATGTCCTTTTTTTCCCACAAACAGAGGTTTCTTTTGGTGGTATTTGATCACCTCTGATTTTTATTTTTTGCGCTATAAACAAAAAAAGAGCGACAATTTTTTGAAAAAATAACAATATTTTTCACATTTTTTTATATGAAATTCTTAAAAAAAAAAAAAAATGTAAAAATCAACTTTTTTTTAACATTTTAGGCCAATTTGTTTTCTGCTACATATTTTTGGTAAAAAAAAAAATCGCAATAAGCCAGTTTTGATTGGTTTGTGCAAAAGTTATTGCGTTTAATAACTACGGGAAAGGTTTATGTCATTTTTATTGTTTTTTTTTTTAACTAGTAATGGCGGCTATCTGCAATTTTTTTTGCGGGACTGCGACATTGCGGCGGACAGATCAGACCCCTGACTTACATTTTTGACACTTTTGGGAGTACCAGTGACATTACTGCAGTAATCAGTTCTATAAATATGCACTGTTACTGTAAAAATTACACTGGCAGGGAAGGGGTTAACTGGTGATCAAGGGGTTAAGTGTGTCCCTAGGGGCGTGATTCTAATTGTCAGGGGGCGTGGCTTGTGATGTAATCACAGAGACATGCGATCCTACATAGCAAGATCGCATAGCCTCTGTGATTACGTTAGTGAGAATGACAGACAGCTGTGTTTACATCAGCCGCCTGTCCTTCTATCGCTGCAGCTGGAGAGTGCGAGTGGCCGGCGCCCATCGGAGCCGCCGGTCACAGGCACTGACTCCCCAGCCGACAAGCGGGGGCAGGAGCGCGCCTCCGGTGGCACGCGATCGCTCCCCAGCTCCTCCCAGGCTAGCGCCATACATGTACGGCACTTTGCCTGGGAGCGCCAGACTGCTGCCGTACAACTGCGGCGGGCGGGCGGCAAACAGTAAAAAACCAGCAATTACAGTATGTGTAGCTGCTGACTTTTAATTTTTTGAAGGGGGGGGCTGAACACCGCTTTAAAGTGGAACTTAAAGTGGTTCTAAAGCCTTAAGATCTTTCACCCACTCCTGTCAATCAAAAGCTGTTACACGGGAGCCCGCCCCCGCTGTCTGTGACAATACACGCAGTAGCGGGATGTGGAAGTGAGCACGCATGGGTGCCCCTAGGGAAAGCGGCTTTCCATGGGGGCACCCGCAGAAGATGAGAGACCAGAAGCGCTGGCACCCTAGAAGAAGAGGATCGAGGCTGCTCTGTGCAAAAGCACTGCACAGGGCAGGTATGTATAGGTATGTTTGTTATTTCAATAAAAAAAAACCCCCAAAAAACCGAGGGTTTAAAACCACTTTAATTCTCCACTACTCACCTCTTTCTTGCAGCATTGCAATGTGTGAGGGGGACCCAGCTTTTTTTATGTGGCTGCCATGCACAACTGGGGTCCCAGACCTATTCTCCCCATCCTGGTCAGGGATCTTTACCCCCCCCATTTTATTTGAATTGCGGGTACTTCTCAGTTATGATACTCACCCACCCGGAAGATCCAGTGTTGTCTTGCTAAAATGCCACTGCTTGGGTCTGGCGCCGCCATCTTCGGGAGGCCGATGGCTCTTCCAGGTTTAGCTGGTGGGCCTCCCCTTGATGTGCTGCTAGGCCCACCCCACTCCCCCTTTGTGAATGAAAGACATTGCCTTCGGGGATATGTGATGGGCATATCCCAAAAGGCACAGGGAGGATAGCGCACATGATTTACCTAGGAGAGTGACATGCAAGGAGTGGAAAGAAAGTAAAATTTTTCTTAAAAAATATAATTGGTAGAAATTATGCTATTTGCGTAGCGGAGGGGTGGAGAGGAAGGAACTTTGTTTTCAGGGTGAAGATCCACTTTAACCCTTCCTGCCTTTTGCACTGTAAAAGTAAATGAGCACTATAATGAAGCAATGTGTGGCCACTGTTGTGTTATGTGATACTTTCACTCTCTGTGAGTACATTCTGAAAACAACTTGTATTCTTTTCAATAAATGCAAGGCATTCTGTGTTTGGAGGAGATGCAGATGAATGTCATGGTCTCCCCTCTTCTAATCACAGAATGCCTTACATTTAATGACAATAATGCAAGATGTTTTTAAAATGAACATGCTGCAGAGCAGACGACCCCCTATGATGTGTGTACTTCAGATTTGTAAGTTTCAGCATCAGACATTCGGCGCTGACTGTACTGTATGAGGGGTAAAAAACAAGAGTTTTACATAACACAGCAATGGCTGCACATTGCACAAACTTCAGTAGTTTTCAACTGTTTTTACAATGCAAATCACCAAAAAATGTGAGTTCAGTTTTCAGTTAATACTCCACTGTCTTACCAATTAAAACGTTAAGCCAAAATGTTTTTTATCTTTTTAATAGTATGGGGCAGGGCTTGAACCTATCTGTCCCCAATAGGCAGATTTTCTCTCTCTGTCTTGGTAACTGTTATTATTCCTCATCCTTATATCACTAGTGAGTCAGTGGGTCAGGATAATTATGTAGCAAGTGAAGTCCGAACTCTTGCTCTGCAAGCATTTTCTGAGTCGTTGTTTCATTAAATATAGCGACAAAGGTGAAAATGATGGCTCTGGAGCTAGTAGTAGCTTTCTATTTAGCTGCCACTGACGCATGTTATATGTTTTCAGCAGTGAAGTTTGCACACACTTCTGGTTGCTGTAGCAGAATGTAATGTGTGTAAATCTGTCAAGCTGATTGTCAGCTCTTATATGGAAGCAATTGCTTCCACACATGCCCAGGACATTAACCTAACCCCCACACACACAGGTATAGGGGAGGGAAACTAGTGAATGTCCATTCTGTGATCTCCCCTACCCAGTGCCAGGACAAGCCCATGGCAAACATGTCAAACTGTGCCCCCCTCTCCAAGAGGTATCAGCATCATGTGTCAGCAAAATTCACCCCCCCCCCTCCAAAACAGACATAGCACTAATCTGCATGCTTACCCCCTAAGCATAAATTCCCCCTTCTCCCAGTTCACATCTGCCCCCCCCTGCTAAAAACCCCTATCGCAGCAAAAACCTTCCCCCCCTTCCCCCAAATCCCCCAGCTCAAATCCACCCCCTCCCCCCCAAAAAAATTCACCCCTCCTAGCACGAATCCTCTACCCCTAAAATGCCCCATCCTAGTACACATCTTCTCCCCTACTTAAAATTCTCCCCTCCCACCAAAAATTGCCCCAAGTCCCCCCATCTAACATAAGTCTTCTTCCCCAATTCCCAACACAAATCCCCCTAAATCACCTCATAGCACCCCCCACATTTCCCCTCCTAGAACAATATCCCAATATTCCCTGCAGCCCACAAAATTCCCCCTTCCAACACAAATGCCCCCCCCCCCATTTCCTAGTGGCACCCCCTCCACCTTACATAATACCACAGTGCCCAGGACAGCTTCCCCTCCTGCCCACCCGTTGTCCCGCCCTGCCCCTACCTAGTAAGAACCCAGAGCTATGTGTAAAATTAACTTCTGAGTTTTGCTTTCATTTTCCCCACCTGCTGAGAGCATGTGAGACTTCAGGGGTTTAAAACACCCTTGACGTCTCATCAAAGAAAACCTGTCACAAAAAGTATGGAGACCTTTTGTCCCCTATGTAATAAAAAAAATAAAACATGAAAGTGCTGGTTGCGCTACACATGTTACACATTGTCGCACTTCAATACTGACTAAAGCCCCGTACACACGCACCGATTGTTGGCCGTAAATTTCCGGCCAACGTCCGATCGGCCGATTGTCGGCTTGTTAGTATGATGCTTCCGACAAGCGACTGCGACTTTTCGGCCAAACAAAATCTGGTGTGCGTGCTATAAAATTTTTGTTGGCTGTCAGCAGAACGGCCGATTGTTCCTCAGTCAGTACAGATTTCGGCAGACAAAAATGTGATGATCAAGACTGGGCATGCTCAGAGAAGAAAAAACACACGGAAAGTAAACCAGAACATGACATCACTTCTGCAGTTTGTTGTTGGCCGTCAAAATTTGTGTGCAGTCTAGACCACATTTCAACCAACACAACAACACTGGACAAAAGACGGCCGATCGGTCGGCCAACAATCGGTGCGCGTGTACGAGGCTTTATACCTGAAATTTTACATAAGTATACCAAACTGGCAATAGACTCAGACTACACTGGACGAAGGGTGCGAACGGTGCATTCCCTATTGTGCCTTTTGCCATGGGTATTAAAATATAACTTTTATTATTTCTATAAAACATAATCTGGACTGTATATATACATAAAGGGAGGGGGTATTTATTGGTTGGCCAGCAATATACAAGTGATTATTACATATGTATTGAAAAATAGAGCGAGAGCAGAAAAGGTACAAAACTCCCCTTCTATACAATCCAGGGATTTAGTAGCTGCAAGCCTCAACTTACTGTTCCTGTTGACCAGATCTAAAGGCTGCAAAAAATACAATCTCTCTATTTTCTATTCAAAGACAAGTGTCCTCTCTACACCTGATTGTCCGCCAGTAACTGATGTCTGTGTGTAGATACTGCTTGCCAAGTAATTCTTGGCCGGTGTGAGAATCTATCTCACCTTATGTAAAAAGCTATACTGGTCACTGAAAACCTGCCTTATTGAAGCTCTCTCTCTTTCAAACTCTCCTGTCAGGTCTATCTCAAATGATGTGGCCTATCTGTTTCTAAATGGCGACACCCTACACACTTGGCTGACTAAACTTGCTCTTAAAGCCTCCTAACATACTAGCACTAGCCAAATGAAATGGCTGGCTAGCAGCTAAACTAATATGACAAATTATGCTGCCTATTGAATTCTCAAGGCTGAAATAGCTACTCAGGCCTGCCTCATCAAAATGTTAAGGCCCTGAGCATTTATCCCAAACTAGCACTATCCAAAAATGGCTGACTAACAGCTAAACTGACATAAATTGTCCTGCCTAATGAATTCTAAAGGCTAGAAAGGTACTCAGGCCTGCCTCATGAAAATGCTAAAGCCCTGAGTACTAACATTGCCTGTCAACCCTCCAAAAACACCCTCCCCACAAACCATGCTTAACCCAAACTCTCATAGATGTGGTCCCAAGAACTATAAACTCCACATGTTTTACTTAATAAATAAGCTTCATCAGGTGTGAAAAATAAATGCACCAAAATAAAAGTGTCAAAGAAATAAAACCCGTTTGTGGAGGGGACCAAACTATCCCCACTTCCTTCCCTTTATTTATAGGGTTTTCCCATTCGGTGGGGAATATCATCATCTAGTGGGGAATAACCAGAAAGCAGGTTCCAAATCAGGGAAAGAGTAAAAAAATCTATCCAAATCCCCAGGGAACCTCTTAAAGGGTACCATGTAAGAAGGTGTAGAGATAATGGATTATCCTGTATCCATCTAGAAAATAACCCTTCCTGCTTTACCCAATCTTTCTGACCATGTTAAACAGATTATTCTAAGCTAGATTTAGTTTCAGGGGAACTCAGAATATACACTGCAGAATTTGATTATTTCTTAATGAAGGGCAAATAAGTAAAACCTTCATTGAGGCCAGATGGTGCACGCAAATTGAGCCAAAAGATCCACCTTGTCTCTGTTTCTAATGAGTATTGATCCAAATTGCCCTTCCTTGCACCTAGTTTTGGTTATTCAATAACCCAAAACCTAAGTTGGTATGGTTCCTTTTTGTGTACCTGTCGCATATGTCTAGCCAAAGTTCTCTCTCTGTTAAGTGCTATATCACCAATATGTTCTAAGACTCGTCGCCGAAACTGGCGAATGGTTTTGCCCACATATAATTTGGGGCAAGGGCACTTGGTTGCATAGAATACTCCTTCTGAGCTGCAATTCTAAAATGATTCTAATTGAAGCATTGTACCATCTTTCGGATTCACAAACTCCTTGGTTGTCGGGATATATGTACATGCCTTACAGTGTCCGCATTTAAAGCAGCCAATAGGTTGTCGTGGTAGCCAAGTGGAAGTGGATGGTTGTACTGGAATGCTATCGAGGTGGCTATGTTCTAGCATATCTCTTAGATTTTTCTTTTTTCTTTTTCTTTTTGTAATTACGGGGTTCTGAGAGAGGACACCATGTAAATCTTTGTCATCATGTAAGATGTTCCAATATCATCTAATGATGTTAAAAATCTGACCCGACTGGTTGGAATATGAGTCCCGCCTTTGTGTCCCTTTTCTTTTGTTTGTCAACCAACAGACTTTCTCTTGGGATTATCGCACATGTATCGCATATGGTTAATGATAGTAAATACCGGTACTTAAAAAAAGTCATAGTACTATATATTACAATTGTGTGCTATGGTGTATATTTTTTCCAGATCAGTGACTCAGAATGCAATGTAGTCATACAAGAACAAACTGAGCATTTTATAAAGAACAGCTAATCAATGGTATCCTGTGTATTTTCCCCAGCAAAGGTTTCGTTTAAAGTGCATGTTCAGGCATTAGAATAATTTACCTCCAACCACCATTCTCTCAAGAGCAGCATTATTTTTTCCTTCTGCCTTGCTACTTTAGCAAGAAACAGGTTATGGTTATTCCCTGTGACATCATCACCAGGCTTGTAAAATTTTTGTAGGACCTGGTGTAAGTTCAATTTCCAATGACATAGGCAGGCACCCAGAGCTACATTACCCAATAATCTTTTCATTACACAAAACGTATGGGCAGTCTCTTTGACATCAAGGCAGCAGTATTGTTTTGCTTGGAAAGAACGTGTATGCACGTAGAAAGGGACAGAGATAGGTCAGGATAGGTGCAGAACTATAGTTCGGCAGGCAGGGCTGATAACACTGCTTGGGATTTCAGTGCAAGAAAGGCATGGGGGTTGATTTACTAAAGGAAAATGAACTGTCCACTTTGCAAGTGCAGCTGCACTAATTTTCCCAAGAGCTTAGTGAATGTGGTGAAGCTCTGCTGATTTCCATTATCCAATCATTTGCAAGCAAACATGCTGTTTTTATTTTTATTTTCCTTGCACCCAATTGGGTATTCTTTACAAAGTAAAGCTTTACCACATTCACTAAACTCTGGGGAAAACGAGTTCCACTTGTAAAGCGCACAGTATATTTGCCTTTATTAAATTAACCCTATTAGCCCAAACAGGAAGGTAGAAGCACACTGGATTTCTGGCAGATAAACACGTTTCTTTCTTGCAATATTGTAATGGGATAAAACATAGGGGTTGATTTACTAAAACTGGAGAGTGCAAAATCTGGTGTAGCTGTGAATAGAAACCAATCAACTTCCAGATTTTTTGATCAAAGCTTAACTGAACAAACTGGAATTAGAAGCTGATTGGCTACCATGCA
Organism: Pelophylax lessonae; assembly: GCF_965119305.1. NCBI lineage: Eukaryota > Metazoa > Chordata > Amphibia > Anura > Ranidae > Pelophylax > Pelophylax lessonae. The sequence goes on along the minus strand of NC_138768.1, from coordinate 622,745,124 downwards.
CAGCTGCAACAGATTTTGCACACACAGTTTTAGTAAATCATTCCCATAGTGTAATGTTTAGGATTTATTTATTCATTTTTCCCAGACATACACTTTAAGTTCACACCTAAAAAATGTGCTTCTACCATTGAAGTGTTTTGTATTAGTGCTAGGTAGAAACAAATTAAGCAGCAGGTGATATGCTTACTCCAAAACAGTGTACATTGAGTAGAACAGCAAATTGAACATTTCCCATATTCAATTAATTTTCATACTGACTTACAGTCCATTGCGAAAGTATTCGGCCCCCTTGAACTTTTCGACCTTTTGCCACATTTCAGGCTTCAAACATAAAGATATAGAAACTGTAATTTTTTGTGAAGAATCAACAAGTGGGACAAAATCATGAAGTGGAACCAAATTTATTGCATTTATCAAACTTTTTTAACAAATAAAAAACGGAAAAATTGGGCGTGCAAAATTATTCAGCCCCCTTAAGTTAATACTTTGTAGCGCCACCTTTTGCTGTGATTACAGTTTTAAGTCGCTTGGGGTATGTCTCTATCAGTTTTGCACATCGAGAGACTCCCAGGTGGCTTGTGGCAAACTTTAAAGGACACTTTTTATGGATATCTTTAAGAAATGGCTTTCTTCTTGTCCCTCTTCCATAAAGGCCAGATTTGTGCAGTATACGACTAATTGTTGTCCTATGGACAGAGTCTCCCACCTCAGCTGTAGATCTCTGCAGTTCATCCAGAGTGATCACGGGCCTCTTGGCTGCATCTCTGATCAGTCTTCTCCTTGTATGAGCTGAAAGTTTAGAGGGACGGCCAGCTCTTCGTAGATTTACAGTTGTCTGATACTCTTTCCATTTCAATATTATTGCTTGCACAGTGCTCCTTGGGATCTTTAAAGCTTGGGAAATCTTTTTGTATCCAAATCTGGCTTTAAACTTCTCCACAACAGTATCTCTGACTTGCCTGGTGTGTTCCTTGTTCTTCATGATGCTCTCTGCGCTTTAAACGGACCTCTGAGACTATCACAGTGCAGGTGCATTTATACGGAGACTGATTACACACAGGTGGATTCTAATTATCATCATTAGTCATTTAGGTCAACATTGGATCATTCAGAGATCCTCACTGAACTTCTGGAGAGAGTTTGCTGCACTGAAAGTAAAGGGGCTGAATAATTTTGCACGCCCAATTTTTTCAGTTTTTTATTTGTTAACAAAGTTTGAAATATCCAATAAATTTCGTTCCACTTCATGATTGTGTCCCACTTGTTGTTGATTCTTCATAACAAATTACAGTTTTATATCTTTATGTTTGAAGCCTGAAATGTGGCAAAAGGTCACAAAGTTCAAGGGGCTGAAAACTTTCGCAAGGCACTGTACATGTCAAGTACATATCTGTGTATGAGCAGCCAAGCTTTGATAAACTCACACATATTTGTGATTATTGATTATTGCTGACCTCTCCTATTTGATTGTAGCTCTATGGTTAATATCTGCAAGCTGTAACGCTGAGTGCTCCGGGTTCCGTGGCTTCCCCGGAGCACTCAAGGCGTCCTGCGGGCTGCAGCGCTCCGGTCGGTGAGCGCTGTTCCCCCGCATTAGTGGAACTCACCCGCCGGGCCCTCTCTGCTCCCGGCGCACGCCGGGTTCCTTCCTCCTCTCGGCGCGCGCGGCCCCGCTCCCTAGGGCGCGCGCGCGCCGCAGCATGTAAATTTAAAGGGCCAGTGCACCACTAATTGGTGTCTGGTCCAATCAGCCCAAATTCAATAAAAACCCACTTCCCCTTCCTGTCCTTGCCGGATCTTGTTGCCTTTGGTACCTTGAGAAAGCTTTTGGTGTATCGTTCCCTGCTTGTGTATCTGACCTTCTGCTGTTGTCCCTGACTACGAACCTTGCCGCCTGCCTTGACCCTTTGCTCCGTCTGACCTTGCCTTTGCCTTGTCCTTCTGTACCGCGCCTGAATCAGCTGTCTTTGAGGTTGAGCCGTTACCGGAGGATACGACCTGGTTGCTACCGCCGCAGCAAGTCCATCCCGCCTTGCGGCGGGCTCTGGTGAAAACCGGTAGTAACTTAGAACCGGTCCCCTGGTACGGTCCACGCCAATCCCTCACTGACACAGAGGATCCACCTCCAGTGCCATCACCTGCCGCCAGTCCGGACCCTGACAGTAGATCCGGCCATGGATCCCGCTGATGTGCCGCTGCCTAGTCTCGCTGACCTCACTACCGTGGTTGCCCAGAAGTCCCAGCAGATTGCCCAACAAGGACAACAACTGGCACAGTTGACCGCCATGCTGCAACAGCTTCTTCCCGCACCGCAGCAGCCGCCTGCTTCTGCTTCTGCTTCCGCTCCACCTCCGCAGCCGGTGGCCGCCACCTCCGCTAGAATCCGTTTGTCTCTCCCGGACAAGTTTGATGGGGATTCTAAGATGTGCCGGGGATTCTTGTCCCAATGTTCCCTACACCTGGAGATGTTGGCCGACCAGTTTCCTACGGAACGATCTAAGGTGGCCTTCATGGTCAGCTTATTGTCTGGGAAGGCCTTGGCCTGGGCCACGCCACTTTGGGACCGCAATGATCCTGCCACTGCCACCGTCCAGTCTTTCGTCTCTGAAGTCCGCAGTGTCTTCGAGGAACCTGCCCGTGCCTCGTCAGCAGAAACGGCCTTGCTAAACCTCGTCCAAGGAGACGCTACAGTAGGCGAATATGCTATACAATTTCGCACACTGGCCTCCGAACTGACTTGGAACAACGACGCCCTCTGCGCAACTTTTAAAAAAGGTTTATCCAGCCATATCAAGGATGCTCTAGCCGCACGAGAAATACCTGACTCCCTGACGGAACTCATCCAGTTGGCTACTCGCATAGATATGCGCTTCCTTGAAAGACGCCAGGAACTTCGCCAAGAAAAGAATCTTGTTCGCAACAGGCGTTATCCACGCCTGGCACCTCTCTTCCAGCAACCATTGCAACCGGTTGCTGCGCCTCCCGCCGAGGAGGCCATGCAAGTGGATCGGGCTCGCCTGACCCAGCAAGAAAGGTCTCGCCGGAGGAATGAGAATTTATGTTTATATTGTGGGAGTTCCGAACATTTCTTAAAGGACTGTCCAGTTCGTCCACAGCGTCAGGGAAACGCTCGCACCTAGTGAACGTAGGAGAGGCGTCGCTGGGTGTAGAGTCTTCCTCTCCACGTTTGATGGTTCCAGTACGGATTTCTTCTACCGCTAAAGTCTTCTTCCCTGCACAGGCCTTCTTGGACTCTGGTTCTGCAGGAAACTTCATTAGAGCCTCCTTCATAAACCGCTTTAACATTCCTGTGATCCGTCTCGTCAAGCCTTTCTTCATTTCTACAGTTAACGGTGAGAATCTAAACTGTACCGTGCGTTATCGCACAGAACCTGTGCTCATGACCATAGGAGTCCTCCACCAAGAGACCATTGAATTTTTTGTTCTACCGAACTGCACCTCTGACGTCCTTCTTGGCCTGCCCTGGCTCCAGCGCCACTCTCCTACCCTCGACTGGACCTCTGGGGACATTAAATCATGGGGGCCTACCTGCCACACTCATTGCCTCAAGTCGGTACCTACTAGACAAGTCTCCGTTTCCTCACCATTGCTCGGCCTTCCTAAGGCTTATCTGGACTTCTCTGACGTCTTTTGCAAGAAGCAGGCGGAGGTCTTACCACCACATAGACCCTATGATTGTCCCATTGATTTGCTTCCTGGTACCACGCCACCCCGCGGCAGGATTTACCCTCTTTCCATCCCTGAAACCAAGGCCATGTCAGAATACGTTCAGGAGAACCTTAAGAAAGGTTTTATCAGGAAATCCTCTTCTCCTGCCGGAGCAGGATTTTTCTTTGTTGCCAAAAAGGATGGGTCACTACGCCCATGTATTGACTACCGCGGTCTTAACAAAATCACGGTAAAAAATCGCTACCCTTTGCCTCTCATCTCGGAACTCTTTGACCGTCTGCGCGGAGCAAGGGTCTTCACCAAGCTTGACCTCAGGGGCGCTTATAATCTCATCAGAATCCGTGAGGGAGATGAGTGGAAAACCGCTTTTAATACCAGAGATGGCCACTTTGAGTATCTCGTCATGCCGTTCGGCCTGTGCAACGCTCCTGCAGTCTTTCAAGACTTTGTCAACGAGATCTTCCGGGACATGTTGTATACTTGTGTAGTGGTCTATCTCGACGACATTCTAATCTTCTCCTCCACCCTGGAGGAACACCGTCGCCATGTTCGTCAAGTGCTCCAGCGCCTTCGTGTCAACCATCTGTACGCCAAAATGGAAAAATGTCTTTTTGAACGTAGCTGTCTGCCGTTTCTGGGATAACTAGTTTCTGGACAGGGTCTTCAAATGGACCCTGACAAACTCTCTGCAGTCTTGGATTGGCCACGCCCCTCAGGCCTTCGCTCTATTCAGCGCTTCCTGGGATTCGCCAATTATTACCGTCAGTTTGTTCCCCATTTCTCCACTATCGTGTCGCCTATTGTGGCCCTAACCAAGAAAGAAGCGAATCCGAAATCCTGGCCTCCCCAAGCTGAAGAAGCCTTTACTCGTCTTAAAGCCGCCTTCGCCTCCGCTCCAGTCTTGAATAGGCCTGATCCGCTGAAACCATTCTTCCTGGAGGTAGATGCCTCCTCTGTTGGAGCCGGAGCGGTTCTTCTTCAAAAATCTGCTAAAGGGAAAAACGTCACCTGCGGTTTCTTCTCAAAAACTTTTTCTCCCCCTGAAAAGAACTACGCCATCGGAGATCGTGAACTTCTAGCCATTAAATTGGCACTGGAAGAATGGAGACACCTTCTGGAAGGATCCCCTCATCCGATCACCATCTATACTGACCACAAAAATCTCTCGTACTTTCAGTCTGCCCAGCGCCTTAATCCACGCCAGGCCAGGTGGTCATTGTTCTTTGCCCGATTCACCTTCCAAATCCATTTTCGTCCTGCTGATAAAAACATTAGGGCGGATGCCCTATCACGCTCCACCGATGCCTCAGAGGATGAAACCGTTCCTCAACACATCATCCCTCCTGAGTGTCTAATTTCAACTGCCCCTGCTTCACTGGTACCAGTCCCTCCAGGGAAAACATTTGTTCCTCCACGTCTTCGCCTGCGGACTCTCAAATGGGGTCACTCCTCTCACCTGGCGGGTCATGCTGGAATTAAAAAGACGACTCAACTAATTGCCAGACACTATTGGTGGCCTTCCTTTGAGAAAGATGTGACGGAGTTCGTTCGGGCCTGTACTGTCTGCGCACGTGATAAAACTCCCCGCCAGAAGCCTGCAGGTCTTCTTCTCCCTCTGCCAGTGCCTGAACAGCCTTGGTCCCACATAGCAATGGACTTCGTCACGGATCTTCCTGTATCCCATGGCAACACAGTCATATGGGTGGTTGTCGACAGGTTCTCTAAAATGGCACATTTTATTCCACTCCCTGGCCTCCCTTCTGCGCCACAGCTGGCAAAGCAATTCTTTTTACACATTTTTCGTCTCCATGGTCTTCCAACACACATCGTCTCCGATAGAGGCGTTCAGTTTATCTCAAAGTTTTGGAGAGCTCTCTGCACCCAATTGAAGATCAAATTGAACTTCTCCTCTGCCTACCACCCTCAGTCCAATGGACAAGTGGAGAGGGTTAACCAGATCCTTGGTGACTACCTGCGACATTTCGTCTCCTCCCGTCAGGATGATTGGGTCGACTTGTTGCCCTGGGCCGAATTTTCTTACAACTTTAGAGACTCTGAGTCATCCACCAAATCCCCGTTTTTTGTGGTGTACAGCCGTCACCCGCTTCCCCCCCTCCCCATTCCCACTTCTTCTGGAGTTCCTGCCGTTGATGACTTGACCCTGGACTTCTCCTCCATCTGGAAAGAGACTCAAAAGTCGCTCACCCTCGCCTCTTCTCGCATGAAGAGACATGCAGATAGGAAAAGAAGAACTCCTCCTGTCTTTTCTCCTGGGGACAGAGTGTGGCTCTCTGCCAAATACATCCGGTTTCGGGTCCCCAGCTACAAACTGGGTCCACGTTATCTTGGGCCTTTTAAAATCAAAAGCCAAATTAATGCTGTCTCTTACAAACTCCATCTTCCTCCTTCTCTCCGTATTCACAACTCCTTTCATGTATCCCTCCTCAAACCCCTCATTCTTAACCGATTTTCCCCCAAGGTCATCGTTCCTGCTCCTGTCTCTGGGTCCTCTGACGTCTTCTCAGTAAAAGAGATCCTCGCCTCCAAGGTCGTCAGAGGTAAAAAGTTTTTTTTGGTTGACTGGGAGAATTGTGGTCCTGAGGAGAGGTCGTGGGAGCCCGAGTCCAATATCCTTGACAAGGACCTCATCCACAGGTACCTGGGCTCCAAAAAGAGGGGGAGACCTAAGGGGGGGTACTGTAACGCCGAGTGCTCCGGGTTCCGTGGCTTCCCCGGAGCACTCAAGGCGTCCTGCGGGCTGCAGCGCTCCGGTCGGCGTCCCCGACCATGAGCGCTGTTCCCCCGCATTAGTGGAACTCACCCGCCGGGTCCTCTCTGCTCCCGGCGCACGCCGGGTTCCTTCCTCCTCTCGGCGCGCGCGGCCCCGCTCCCTAGGGCGCGCGCGCCGCAGCATGTAAATTTAATTGGTGTCGGGTCCAATCAGCCCAAATTCAATAAAAACCCACTTCCCCTTCCTGTCCTTGCCGGATCTTGTTGCCTTTGGTACCTTGAGAAAGCTTTTGGTGTATCGTTCCCTGCTTGTGTATCTGACCTTCTGCTGTTGCCCCTGACTACGAACCTTGCCGTCTGCCTTGACCCTTTGCTCCGTCTGACCTTGCCTTTGCCTTGTCCTTCTGTACCGCGCCTGAATCAGCTGTCTTTGAGGTTGAGCCGTTACCGGAGGATACGACCTGGTTGCTACCGCCGCAGCAAGTCCATCCCGCCTTGCGGCGGGCTCTGGTGAAAACCGGTAGTAACTTAGAACCGGTCCCCTGGTACGGTCCATGCCAATCCCTCACTGACACAGAGGATCCACCTCCAGTGCCATCACCTGCCGCCAGTCCGGACCCTGACACAAGCCTTTGTTAGGGTGAGCAGACACAGTTATTAGGATGAGCAGTTGCCTCACCAAGAACGACAGGTGGTGACATATCTGCTCATCCCCACTGGAACTTATCAAAATCATCTGTGAAATTCAGTCACCATGGAATTTGGAGCATTTAACGCTTAAGGAAAGTTTGGCATTCATAGAAAATCTCTTTGGTTGGAAGTGCTTGTTATTACCCTCTGATGCAGCCTTCACATTTGGCTGGGACTGAACTATGTTTGGCTATCCTTAATTGTACTTTCCTATTGAGCTTATACTTATAGACCCCATTGTTTTTCATATGTTGTTAGATTGCAGTAATTCTATGCCTCTGCTGAGCATTAGTTGGTTTTTCTAAAGGTGGTAATAAAATAGTGTTTGGTAACAAAAAAGTACACACTCTATCTAGCATATGGTGATGAAAGATTGATTAAAGACAAATTCTATGCAAAATGATTGGTTAGCATTGTTCTTAAGTGAATGCATACTGCAGCATTTATTTTCTCCTTATCTGTTTTTCAGTAGAGTGCCTTATTGGTTATTGAAGTGAGCTTCTGTTGCATTGTGAATTGGGCATGAGTTAACACCATGAAAACATTGCTTGGTGTACCCCCCATCTAGTTGTTGGCCCACTAAATGAAATCATTCTGCTTACAGTGGAGTTGCGGGGAACCCAATTTAATTTCTTTAACATTGCCACATGCTGATTAAAAAAAAAAAAAAAGAATAATATGGCTTTACAGCTTCAAATAGGGTTAGGCATACTGTAGTTCATATACTGTATGTATTGTTTAGATCGAGCGTGTACCTTCTCTCAGTTCTCACAGTTGACAAAGGAGGGCCTTAATATAATTGTAGCTGGTCACTAACTATACCAAAAGTCATAGGCAGCCACCCAGTGATCTGGCCAATCTAATGTAGCACCCTCCTAGGTAGCTGCTAGAGAGTGAGTATAGTTTTTGGCTCTGTCTGCCTATCAGAGGAGCAGCAGGTAAATTCTATATTGCACTCTGCTTATCAGAAAGCAGGATCTGTGAGTTAGGTCTGCTCAATGTGCTCAGTGTGTGATTCATGTGGTCTGAGGGAGTGTCCCCACTGATCCAATGGGGAGGCACATTGGATAGTGGAGGAAACCTGGCCAATGAGTACACAGGCCTTTATACAGCCCCAGGGATTGGCACAGACTGCTGTCTCAGTGCATTGTGGGGTGTAGTATAAAAAGCCAGGAGCACATGTGCTCAAGGTCTGTGGCTGGTGAGCAGAGTCCCGGAAGGAGGGTTGTGGCTGCCTCCTCTTCTGCAGGAGTTGGTGTATGGTCACAGGCAGTTGGCCTGGTGAGCCAGAAGTGTGGAGCTGAGCCCAGAGGTCCAGGAGAGCTGACTAGGAGCAGTTGAGCCACTGGAGAACCTGAAAAGCAGTATCGTGAGTACAGGGGATCTTGTCTACGGGCCTGACCAGGAGTTGGGCCACTCCGGAGTAGAGTAGTCAGAGGACAGGTGGCAGCTGGGGGATAGAAAGGGGGTACTAGGTGAGTGCCCTGAAGATTACATAAGGAACATTACTTCAGATTCATCTAGTGGCAGGATGAAGCTGCAGCCTTGCCGCATTCTCAGATAGAAGTCCTCAGTTTTTTGAATAGTTCAAGTGTTGGAGTATCCCACTCATCCCTTCTCCCATCCCCATATCAAATAAAACAATAAAAACAGCAACCCCTAGGGGGCAGTGCTACACTAATAAAAAACAGAAATAAAAAACAGGGAAGAGATAATGTCACTTATACCAAACCTGAGCAATTCAAACTGATCTTGCAATAAACAAACCTCCGACAAGTTTACATTCAAAAACTACATGTAAAGAAAGTAGATCCAGAAATTTAGACATCTCAGTTTTATATTCGCATCTCAACTTGTCCTGTAAAAGTTGAGCTTGGCTTTACCCCCACCAGCCTTCTAAGCCTTTCTATTGCTTAACCTCCTTGGCGGTAATCCCGAGCGTGACTCAGGGTTGATTTTTCATATCAGGAGCGGTAACCCTGAGTCACGCTCGGGGTGGATTGCAGAGAGCGCAGCGGTGTTCTCTTACCTTATCCTGGCGATCCAGCGATGATCTCTCATTGCTGTGACCGCCAGCCGAGAGTCCCGCCGCTCCTCTGTCCCTCCGTCGGTGTGATCACTTCCTAGTTCCGTTCCCTGCAGCAGCAATGCTGCATGGGAGCGGAACTAGGGAGGGAAATAAAAAAAAAAAAAAAACGTTGCACAAAACACATATATATTATTATATATATATTATATTATATATATATATATATATATATATATATATATATATATATATATATATATATAGATATATATATATATCCATATATATATATATATATATATATATGTGTGTGTGTGCGTATATATATATATATATATATATATATATGCATATATATATGCATATATATATTTATATGTGTGTATATATATATATGCACACACACACATATATATACATCTGGGATGTCTACTAGACTCTTGTTTTGGTCAGGTTTAAGTCAGTAATTACTAAGAATTGTAGGCCTATAATACATAACGCCAAATTTCCATGAAAACAATTGTACCGCTTTTGGTATGTAATTCCTGACATAATCATACCGCCAGGGAGGTTAAGGGAGCTTCCTATTAGATTATTTTACAGGGAATGTCAACCTTTGTGTGTAACGTCAGCATCCTATATCTTTGAATCTACCGACTTTTTTTAACTAGGCATTTCATCAACGTTAACGTGTGCTTAAGAGTTAAAACCCCTGCTAGGATATTTTTTTTCTGCTTTCTCTGTACAATTAAGGATATTTTCATTCACGTCTTGTCCCAGAAACACAACAGAAAGTTGAGAAAAAACATCTAAATTGAGGGGAATTCCCCACTTAGACAGTTGTCCCCAGAACAGGTGTTCCCATTGGAAGATTTCTCTTTGCCCCTTGTTCTTAGACAGTTCAAAAACTTTGGAAATCCCTTTACTTTCTTTCTTGGTGACAATGATTAACAGTACAAACTGATAGAGAGTCTAGTCCTTCTCAATTCTATCCAAAACAAGAAAAAACATAAAAAAAAAAAAAATGCATATAGATACACTTTAAGGGCCAACTGAAATGCATACTTTTATGTTGGGTGGGTACTGGCGGTAGCTTCTTCTTCTTCTAGGTTTTAGAGACTACAGTAGAGTGCTCGGTTCAATTTTCTTTGTTGCAATAACCATTTGGGGTCACACTAACCCAGTAAATTTCCCATTATATTAATTTATCTTGTGAGAGGGGTGGAGATTTATACAGGATCTCAGTGAGTACACCCCTCACATTTTTGTAAATATTTTATTAAATCTTTTCATGTGACAACACTGAGGAAATGACCCTTTCCTACAATGTAAAGTAGTGAGTGTACAGCTTGTATAACAGTGTAGATTTGTTGTCCCCTCAAAATAACTCAACACACAGCTATTAATGTCTAAACCGCTGCCAACAAAAGTAAGTACACCCCTAAGAGAAAATGTCCAAATTGGGCACAATTAGCCATTTTCCCTCCCCGGTGTCATGTGACTCGTTAGTGTTACAAGGTCTCAGGTGTGAATGGGGAGCAGGTGTGGTAAATTTGGTGTTATCGCTCTCACTCTCTCATACTGGTCACTGAAAGTTCAACATGACACCTCATGGCAAAGAACTCTCTGAGGATCTGAAAAAAATAATTGTTGCTCTTCAAAAAGATGTTCTAGGCTATGAGAAGATTGTCAAGACCCTGAAAATGAGCTGCAGCACGTTGACCAAGACCATACAGCGGTTTAACAGGACAGGTTCTACTCAGAACAGGCCTCGCCATGGATGACTACAGAAGATAAGTGCACATGATCAGCGTCATATCCAGAGGTGGTCTTTGGGAAATAGACATATGAGTGCTGCCAGCATTGCTGCAGAGGTTGAAGGTGTGGCGGTCAGCCTGTCAGTTCTCAGACCATACGCCGCACAATGCATCAAATTGGTCTGCATGACTGTCGTCCCAGAAGGAAGCCTCTTCTAAAGATGATGCACAAGAAAGCCTGCAAACAGTTTGCTGAAGGCAAGCAGACTAAGGACATGGATTACTGGAACCATGTCCTATGGCCTGATGAGACCAAGATAAACTTATTTGGTTCAGATGGTGTCAATCGTGTGGGGCAGCAACCAGGTGAGGAGTACAAAGACAAGTGTATCTTGCCTTTAGTCACCAGTCAAGCATGGTAGTCAACATGTACTGTGACATACTGAAGCAGAGCATGATTCCCCTCTCTTCTGAGACTGGGCCACAGGACAGTATTACAACATGATAACAACCCCAAACACACCTCCAAGTCGACCACTGCCTTGCTAAAGAAGCTGAGGGTAAAGTGGATGAACTGGCCAGGCAAGACCTAAACCCTACTGAGCATCTGTGGGGCATCCTCAACGGAAGGTAGAGGAGCGCATGGTCTCTAACATCCACTAGCTCCGTGATGTCATCATGGAGGAGTGGAAGAGGACTCCCGTGGCAACCTGTGAAGCTCTGGTGAACTCTATGCCCAAGAGGTTTAAGGCATTATGCCCACAATAATGGTGGCCACACAAAATATTGACACTTTGGGCCCAATTTGGACATTTTCAATCAGAGGTGTACTCACTTTTGTTGCCAGCGGTTTAGACATTAATGGCTGTGTGTTGAGGTATTTTGAGGGGACAGCAAATTTACACAGTTATACAAGCTGTGCACTCACTACTTTACATTGCAGCAAAGTGTCATTTCTTCAGTGTTAACACATGAACAGATATAAACAGTGGCGGCCCGCGCATAGGGGGCGCCAGGGCGCCGCCCCCCTACCCCTAAAAAAAACAAAATAAAGTTGTATAAAAAAAAAAATTGGGTTCGCCGGCCTGAACCCAAGGAACTGGTGGCTAGGGGGGGGTGGGGTTACGTCCCAGAAGAGGCGCCGATTGGCTGCCTTCTGGGGGGATAGGGGGGTATCCTGGGCGCAAGTCTTTGCGGTTGGACACCCCCACTTTCTGATATCCTGGCTGTGATTGGTCCAGTCTACAGCCTGGACCAATCATCATCTAGGATATCGCTGACGTCGCAATGGGGGCGGTGCCGGTGCGTGCGTCAGTCACTCACCGTCACCGCCGCTCAGAGAAAAGGAGAGGCCGCCCGCCGGTTCCCGCCGCCGAGACGAGGGAGGAGGACCCGCCGCAGAAGAGGAGGAAGAAGCTGAGCCGCGCCGCCGCCAGGTAAGTTTGAATGGAGCAGGCCACCCGCCGGTTCCCGCCGCCGAGACAAGGGAGAAGGACCCGCCGCAGAAGAGGAAGAAGCTGAGCCGCCCCGCCGCCAGGTAAGTTTGAACGGAGCACGCACGCTGGCACTCTGCATCGATTGGGGGACAATGCTGGCACTCTGCAATCATTGGGGGACAATGCTGTGGCGCTTTGCAATCATTGGGGGACAATGCTGGCACTCTGCAAACATTGGGGGACAATGCTGGCGCTCTGCAATCATTGGGGGACAATGCTGGCACTCTGCAATCATTGGGGGACAATGCTGTGGCGCTCTGCAATCATTGGGGGACAATGCTGGCACTCTGCAATCATTGGGGGACAATGCTGGCACTCTGCAATCATTGGGGGACAATGCTGTGGCGCTCTGCAATCATTGGGGTACAATGCTGTGGCGCTCTGCAATCATTCGGGGACAATGCTGTGGCGCTCTGCAATCATTGGGGGACAATGCTGTGGCGCTCTGCAATCATTGGGGTACAATGCTGTGGCGCTCTGCAGTGATTGGGGACAATGCTGTGGCGCTCTGCAGTGATTGGGGACAATGCTGTGGCGCTCTGCAGTGATTGGGGACAATGCTGTGGCGCTCTGCATTGAAAGGGGTTCGCACGCTGAACTCTGCATTGATGGGGGCACGGAACAGTTGCATTGAAGGGGGCACGCACGCTGAACTCTGCACAGTGTTTATTACATTGAAGGGGGCACAGCACAGTTGCATTGAAGGGGGCATGCACGCTGAACTCTGCATTGTGGGGGCACAGCACAGTGTTCATTGCATTGAAGGGGGCACAGCACAGTTGCATTGAAGGGGGCATGCACGCTGAACTCTGCATTGTTGGGGCACAGTACAGAGTTCATTGCATTGAAGGGGGCACAGTGTTTATTGCATTGAAGGGGGCACAGCACAGTGTTTATTGCATTGAAGGGGGCACAGCACAGTGTTCATTGCATTGTGGGGGCACAGCACAGTGTTCATTGCATTGTGGGGGCACAGCACAGTGTTCATTGCATTGAAGGGGGCACAGCACAGTGTTTATTGCATTGAAGGGGGCATAGCACAGTGTTTATTGCATTGAAGGGGGCACAGCACAGTGTTTATTGCATTGAAGGGGGCATGCACGCTGAACTCTGCATTGTTGGGGCACAGCACAGTGTTCATTGCATTGAAGGGGGCATAGCACAGTGTTCATTGCATTGAAGGGGGCACAGAACAGTGTTTATTGCATTGAAGGGGGCACAGCACAGTGTTTATTGCATTGAAGGGGGCACAGCACATTGTTCATTGCATTGAAGGGGGCACAGCACAGTTGCATTGAAGGGGGCATGCACGCTGAACTCTGCATTGTGGGGGCACAGCACAGTGTTTATTGCATTGAAGGGGGCATAGCACAGTGTTTATTGCATTGAAGGGGGCATAGCACAGTGTTCATTGCATTGAAGGGGGCATAGCACAGTGTTCATTGCATTGAAGGGGGCACAGCACAATGTTCATTGCATTGAAGGAGGCACGCACGCTGAACTCTGCATTGAAGGGGGCAAGTACACTGGTCTCTGCATTGAAAGGGGGCATGTACGCTGGTCACTGCATTGAAAGGGGGCATATACCATCTCCTGTACCATGACCTGTGCCATGCCTATACCATCACCTGTGCCATGCCTGTACCATCACCTATGCCATGCCTATACCATCACCTGTGCCATGCCTGTACCATGACTTCAAAGTCACGCAATTTTTTACTGCGTTTTTTGACGCGAAGCAATACCTATTACATTTTTCTTTTTGCGCCCCCCCAAAAATTTTGAGCACCAGCCGCCACTGGATATAAATACATTTTTTACAAAAATGTGAGCAGTGTACTCACTTTTGTGAGATACTGTATGTTGACCTATTTTATCTGTGTGTATGGGACAAAGTCTGCATATGTTTTGGTCAATATTTGAATGTATTTTTTGGATGGCAATAGGTAATTTCATCAAATATGTATTTATGTGTAGTTCAATAAATGTACAATTCCAGATTTGACCCAAGGCATGCATATATGCAGATAGGTACATTGCCCATGGTTGTAATGCATCATTCATAGGGTTGAAGCCCGCGAATGTGGAAGGAAGGCCGGGTCAAGATGGAAGCGCTTACAGCAGTGACAGCGCACCGCTGGAATGCTTTGTTTTCAGGTAAGTCTATCATAATGTGCTGGCATGCAGTACATACTAGCACATTATGACATAAACTGCCCAGGGCCAAATTTTTCCTTTTTTTTTGCCTATTTTACTATTTTACTATGGCTTTCAAGCTACTTTGTCACAAAGTAAATACAAAAAAATTTATACTAATAAAGAAAAGATTTAGACTCTATGCTGCCACCCATTTCTAGAATCTTTACTTTCATGCAGAGCAAAGCTATCATAAAAATATGATGTGTGTCTGGATAAATACACCGATGAAATACATTAATAAGAATTTTTATTTTTGGTAATTTTTAGAGGCTTACACAGCCCTGTCAAACAGCACAGCAAGTCTGGAGACCTGACTTTTCTCTATTCCAGTTAAACAATGCAAGTAGGTCATGTTCCTTCCCACAGCCTATAACTGGACAGTAAATGAGAAGCTGTAGACTAAGAAGTCCATCTCTCTGTCACTATGCTCCCTTTTAGGTGGGGTTCAGCGTGGTGGGGGAGACAATAATTCACACATTCAGGTGCAAAAAAAAAACTTGTTTTGAAACAATGCAGCAGTTCACCACCATCCCAATAGGAAAACTGCCCAACGAGGAGCACTCACGGTTACAGCAATGGACAGAGCGGGTTCCAGCTCGAATGACAGCAGCTGTAGAGAGGGGCAGAATTCGGCTGGCCGTCTTGTGCCCAGTCGGGAAGATATCCAGAAAAGATGGGACCCTATGCTTTCCTTCCTCATCAGGAATCTTTCCCTACCTCTAGTACTGTCCCTATCTTTCCCTGCACCACAGACTTACATAAAGCACCCAATCCCAGGAGCCAGGGACTTAAACAAGCTCTGCCTGACCCAAGATGGCTGCCAGAGCCACATGGGGCAACAGCTTTCAACTGGATCGCTTTCTCAGTGACCCAGGAAAACATAGAGGAACCAGGTTCCTCCTGACTTTCTCTCAATCTGCAGAGCTGCTGCGGTTTAGTGCCACCTGCAGTGGAGGAAGCAAACTGCATCTGCCTACACTCCCTCCTCTTTAATAGATGCTGTCCTCAGGCATCGTCACATGGTAACAATACCTTGCAGAGATAAAGAATCATGATGAACATTAAGGCAGGTAATAAACAATAAGACAACATACAGTAATCAGAATATCTTGCAGGGAGCTGCCCCTGATTAGACCTCAGAGGGTGCTGTTATCACTGATTCTTGGTAGAGTCACTTGTAACAGATTCCTCAACTCAAGTGGTGACTTTGGGGCCTCAGGTGACCAGGAATCAGTACAGAACAGGTCAGTACAGTCTGTGGTACTTGACGGAGAGATGGGGCCTTGGGACTCTCAACTTCGAACATGTCAATCTCTAGGTCCTGGGCGGCCAAAGACTTGAGTCCAAGGGGCAGCAGGAGCCAACTGGTAGGAGCTTCCTGTACTGGTGGAAGATCCACAGCGTCAAACGCCACCTGGTCATCAATGGGCCCCCTGGGACAGTCACTACCCAGCACACTAGGTCTGAACATGTCACAATGCAGACCCTTTGTGACGGGATCGGGCCCCTCAGAGACCAGGTTATAGACTAGAGTAGGTACGAAAGGCTACCCCACCACCCAGTATGGATGCCCACTTGGGCTCCAGCTTGCTCCCTCTAGTGTGCTTAGTGTTTTTGATCAACACCCGGTTCCATTAGGCACTGGAAGGTGCTGGGGGCATTAGTAAGGGCAAAAAGGCATGCGATTATACTCGAACAGTCCCAGGGGTGTAAAAAAAGGCAGTCCTCTCCATGTCTTGGTCCTGTATGGGGACTTCCCAGAAGCCACTGGCCAGGTCCAAGGTAAAGAATAATTTGTGAACCGCCCCTACTTGCTTCGGTTGTTTCTTGGTTGCTCTGCTTTGGGCCTTGTAATCTTGAAGTAATCCGAGCCATACCGCTCACAGGCCGCAGCCACGGGCCTGCCGGGCCAAATGTTCATATCTGGCCAGTGGGCGGGGAAGTCCAGGTCTTTTAAAATGTTCATGCCCAGCACTATGGGCCACGGGTCAAGACTACCCCAACCCGTTCTACCACCTATTCCTCAATTTAAATCTTTACCCGGGTGATGCCTTTGACCAGTATAGGTAGATTATTTGCCGCCCAGAAAGATAGCCCACAGGGGTCCAACTGTTCCCGGCTCTAAACCTTTGTACAAAGAAGTCCTATTCCATGACGGTGACCTCTGACCCGGTATCAATCAAACATGGTGAATCTTGCCTGTTGATTAGGGTGGATTTGGAGAAACAACCCCTTAAGCTTTGTTGGGACTTTCAGTTGTCTGTCTCGTGGATTGTCCCTCTGCTCCAGGAGTTAGTAGTTTAATGATGGCCTAGATGGGTTCCTGAATCCAGACCCGCCCGCAGTTCTTAGATAGGTTTCCATAGCAGCCACACCATTAGCATTTTCAGTCCTCCTCTGGATCCCTGTGGAACAGTTCACAGCAATCTCAGTGGGAAGACTGTCCAACCAAGAGCACTCACAGTTACAGTAACATGAACAGAGCAGATTTCATCCAGAATGACAGTGTCTGTAGAGAGGGGCATAATGTGGCCTGGCCGTCTCATGCCTAATCGGAAAGATGTCCAGAAGAGCTGTGACCCTCCTCATCAGAAACCTTTCCCTTCTGCTAGTACTGTTCCTAACAGAAGGGGTACCTTTCCTTGCACTACCCATTTGCATAAAATGTGCAAATCCCGGGAGCTGGGGCCTTAAATAGGCTTTGCTTGACCCAAAATGGCCTCCAGAGTCACATGAGGCAACAGCATCCAACTGGATCATTTCCCCAGTGACCCAGGAAACCATAAAGGAGCCAGGTTCTTCCTGACTTCCTTTCCAGCTGCAGAGCTGCTGTGGTTGAGCACCACCTGCAGTAGAGGAAAAAAACTGCACCAGCCCACACTTTCCTCCTGTCAGCTTGTTCCTTGTTAGTTGTTTCTTCCCCTTCCAAGCTTAGTGTGACTGTACCTTCTGTAAGAAGATGATACCATGTCAAATTCTGGTATTACAAAAACAGTAGACAAATACACTTACTGCTTACCCAGATTGCTGCAGTATTCATTCGAGCTGCAGCTGCCCCCCCCCCCCTAGCTCTACAACAAGAACAGAGCAATCAAATATCGCCGATTTCTCAGTTCTCTGGTCCCCTCTGAGCACAGACCAGTCAATGGTCTGTGCTCTGCCCCTCCAGCACTCACTGGAGTACCGATCTGTGGAAGGGGTGGGAGTGGGAGCAGCTGGCTCAGGCCCTCAGCAGCACACTGAAAGGCTGAGCCAGCTGCCGGTCAGGCATTTAAGGAGATCCCATTATTGTCGGGATCCCTGCAGAGCCTAGAGCAGCTCTGGGACATCAGCCAGCAGTGGGCTTTAGACCTCTGTCAGCTAAATCTGGGTTACAGGAGTGTAGAACTAGGTTCACTCCTGTGACCTACAGAAGAAGCATGGCCATAAAAGCGTTACTGAACATATGTACTGGAGTTGGTGTTTATATTATCAAATGTCTATCTGATAAAGACTGAGCTGTAACTATAAAGGTGGCTCTTTATCAAGTGGGGGGCTTTTCATTAAATTCTTTACAACCTAGAGATAAAAAGTAACAATATTTACTCTATTATCAAGGTAGTCATTGCACAATGCAAAATATAAAAATGTATTCCAGGTTCTTGACTTGTAAATGGTTACAAAATATCTTGGCATTTGGTGTTTGTGTTTTAATTTTAAATTTGTAGACCTTAAGGCAGAACTTTTATGCTGTTTCTTTAACGCCAGATTACATCTAGCCTTTTGAAACACACAATATAGCTATAAACAGTCAAAGAGGATGACACAACACTGTCAAAAGGCTGAGAAGAAGAAAGACATTTTGTCCCAGTAGGCGATTTCCTTGTGCATCAAACAGATCAATTAAGCCTTGTGAGGGGAATGCAGCTGTGTCCATTACAAGAGCTGCAGCAGCGATCTCATTTATAATTCAAGATCTGTACATTAAAACCAGAGCAGCAGGTTTGTGCCATTAAGTAACATATCAAAAGAAGACTAAAGGGTTCTCATCCTCCCAGTCTGATGTTGCCTCTTTTGTAGCATCAAATGGAACGATTACAGTTAGTGCCCTCCTAGCTCCCTGCTGTGGACCTCTTATGTCTCTCTACTACAGGTTTTTGTTCTGATAAATGGCAACAGGATTGGGAAGGATGTCATACAGTACATTTTTATTGCTTGAGAATTTCCCAACCTTTTAAAACTTTTTTAGTGTGCATCAGACACACACACAAAGGAAAAAAAAATAACTTCTTCACAATAATGTGGTATTTATAGGTTTTAGAAAGGTTTGAAATACAATGTTCTTGAAAGCAAAACACTCTGTAAGATTTTGATAATTTCACATTTCAAATAACAAAAATGTAAAATAATATTTTTTTAGGAGACCATAGGCCAATACAGTAGTGAGATTGTTGTGCTTTTTGCAACTATCTTTTTATTGTTCACACAGCTGTGATGACTGTGACCTTGTCCTCCATCTTTGTGCCATAAGTTTGTATTAAGGTACATGTTCACTAAAATATTTTTTATTGTTTTGATTGAAGACACATTTTTAATTCCCCTGTGTATTTTTTTTTTTTACTGTGTGATTACCGCAGGGAGACCTTCTCTCATCTTTGGTCCTACACTTACAGTCAGGGCGTATCTCTCAGTTGAACCTCCTGTTTATATTCTCTCCAAAGTGCATTCTTGTTCTATCTCCATGGAGAACCCATTAGAGCACCTGTTATCATAATGCTCTTTGACATTAGTTATTATTTTTTTTCTATTGTGTTATTACGATGACTCTACAGCCTGACCAGTTGGCCCTGTTGTTCTGCCCTCTGCCATAGACACTGTTGCTGTTGCTTTATTTTTTTATTTAAAAAAAATTGAATATAAAAAAAATCTATAAAAAAAAAAAAAAAAAAAAATATATATATATATATATATATATATATGGTAAAAGACTGAGTAGTCCATCGAGTCTGCCCATTTTTTCGTTGTTTTTTTTTTTTTTTTCTTGGGGGGGGGGGGGGGGTGGTTGGTGTTTCGTTAACTTATAAAATTTATGTAAAAAAATAAATAATAATTTAGCTTCCAATGAAGGGGCCAAAAGCAAATAATTATATGGTCTATTTATAAATGTTTTAACACAAGATTCACACAACTGCCAAAGACTAGTATTCTTGTGATGTGTCAGTCTGGCAGACACAAGATACATTGTTTAGTATAATTCAGCCACTTAATTACACATTTTCTGGTGACCAGTGTTATTTTATTGAAAGTTGTAATTTACATGTAAAAAATATAAAAAAATATAAAAATATATAAAAAATATAAAATATAAAAATATATATACTCTCCCACTCATTTTGGGGAGAGTAATTTTGCTATGACCAGAGCAGAGAACTACACATTCCAAGTAAAATGTGGAACAGGCCACAAATGACCACTTTTAGTTTTAAGATTTGATATATATTTTTTTCTATTTCATGCCCTCTTTTCCAGAGCCCTTGCTGTGCCCACCAGCAACCTGGTGAACCTAGTATGTGTCAACCAGAAATTCACCTGCCTTTTTCATGCCACTTTTTTTCACTAGTGGTCAGTGCCAGCAGCAGAAATTGTAGCTGCACCACATTTATAGTAACTAAAAAAATAAAAATACTTGCTGGGCTCACATGGTAAATTTAGCATGCAAAGACAATCTGGAAAGTATTCAGGTTTGGAAAATGTCTTGGGAATGTCACCAGATCTTATGCCACTAAAATGGTCCTTTAACAACCTTCTCTTTTACAAATTGATCTACAGTATTTTGACTTGTGAGTTGATGTCATTCTAACCTGCAGCTGCTGACCACTGTCAGCTCATGAAGATGTCACGGGTCTCTGCTTGAAGCCAATCTAGAAAAATGCCTGTGAAATATTTTAACATTAAATTGAAAAATATTCACACATCCTACAGTCAACACAAGTCAAAACAATGGAAACATGTTGGCTCACTCACACAAAGAAAGCAAAGTTTGATTCTTTGGAAATGTAATGGCAACAGTATTCTGGAATATGCAGGAGAGGGTAATGGAAAATACTAGGACAACTTTAAATGGCGTTTGCAGATTTGAACAAAGTACAGGAATACAACGACAAGAAGCAAGTATGCAAACAGTGTAATCAAACATTATCAATATAGTAAGGTGGATAATTCTATGCCTAAAGTGATTACAGACATTTTTTTATAAGTCAACTATGAATTGTCTTGGTCATGGTCAAGGTGTTCTTGCTAAGGACAGCTATACAGCTATAAGAATGTAGGCATTACATATTATGAACTGCAAGTAGGGCAAGTAGGGAGAGGAAAATATACTGTAGACAAGAAAGAAATGAGAAAGAATAGGGTAGAAACAAAGATGTGAACCAGAACAGCTCGAAGAGCAATATAGTAAATTAATTCTTTAATGTGGAGAACACCAAGGTGAACACTTCATTATGTTCCACATTAGCTATATTATTATTAATATTATTACTATTATTATTATATTAAATTAACTGTAATTATTGTAAAGTATCAGAAATATCAAGGTAGAAGGGTGGGAAGACCAAAGGGTGAATGATCCTACAGAACCCACATTAACCACTTGACCTTCTGAAGATTTACTCCCCTTCCTGACCAGGCCATTTTTTGTGATACGGCACTGTGTTACTTTAACTGACAATTGCACCGTCGTGCGACACTGTCCTTTTTTTCCACAAATAGAGCTTTCTTTTGGTGGTATTTGATCACATCTGTGGTTTTTATTTTTTTGCGCTATAAACCAAAAAAAGACAGACAATTTGGAAAAAAAACAATGGTTTTTACTTTCTGCTAAAAAAATTTAGAAAAATCTAATTTCTCCATCAATTTAGGCCAATATGTATTCTACTACATATTTTTATTAAAAAAAATTCCAATAAGCATGTATTGATTGGTTTGTGCAAAAGTTATAGTGTCTACAAACTATGGGATAATTTATTCATTTATTTTTTTACTAGTAATGGCGCCGACCAGTGACTTATAGCGGGACTGACATCAGGGGCAATCAAAGGGTTAACTGTGTGCCTAGGTTATGCTTACTTGCTGTGCAGGAGGCGCTTTGACTAGGGGAAGGCAAAGATCCGTGTTCCTGCTTAGCAGAAACACAGGATCAATACCTTCCCCTCTGACATAACGACAATCTGCTTTGTTTACATTGGCAGATTGTCGTTCTGCCTGTGTCCTGTGTAATCGACGGGTGCCAGTGTATAATCACAGGGGGAGTGAGTCGTCGGAGGCCCAGAACTGGAAGTTTCAGATCATGTACTAGGTATGTAATCTGGCGCAGAGCGGTCGCCCTGCCGCAGTATATTTACGGTGGGCAGTCCACAAGTGGTAAAGACAATGTTTGAAATCTGTCTGAGATTTTTGCTGTCAGATGTTCCTCCAAATTTCCAATCATATCCAATGTCTGGGATGGGAGAACTACTCTCTTTCAGTGGAGAGGGATATGTCTCCTAGCTGCTGTTAGAATATGGGTAGGCTATTTTTTTGACATTTTGCGTATGCCCGGGGACGGTAGGCCAAGGTGGTATAGAGTGTATCCTTGGGACCCGGCATAATACTAATCCACCACTTTTTATGTGTTCTGTAATTAAAAGAAAAAAGTATTTGATGTGTTTTGGGATGCACAAATCTGTTATTGATGCTATTGGAATGTAATTTGACAACCTTGACAAATCATTTTATTTGTAAGTATTGAAGCCTTGTAGCACTTGAAAAAGTTTGCTGACCTTCAAAGGGACTAAAGAGAAAAATGCCACTACCATATTTTTCCAGGACTATCCATTTAAAAGGAGGCAAAGAACTTAAAATGGTTGTAAAGGCAGAATGTTTTTTACCAACTGCATTCTATGCAGTAAGGTAAAAAACCTTCTGAATGCAGATCCCCCTGCAGCCCCCCTAAATACATACATACCTGAGTCCGATCTCAATCCAGCAATGTGCGCCATAGCACATCTCGTCTTGGTTCTTTCCCTCTTCATTGGCTCCTGCTGCTGTCAATCACACACAGCCTTATGGCCACACAGAGTGCGACTCGAGAGTGAGCATGCACCAGTGCTCCCATAGCAAGCGGCTGGCCATGGGGGTACTTGATGGGGGGGGGAGCCAGGAGCAACAGCAGGAGATCAATTGGGGCTGATCTGTGCAAAACCATTGCACAGAACAGGTAAAGCCTGGTACACACTATGAGCTTTTTTCCGTTCAACCCAGCGGGTTGAACAAAAAAATACTGTCAGCTCCAGTTGCAGCCACTGGACTAACAATCTGACATTAGTACAGCGATCTCCCCCCCTAAGCTTTTGTGTTATGACAGGCAGGGGGACAGCCCCCTGCCAGAATACTCTGGTCAGCGCTCTCAGCCATTGGCTGAGAGAGCTTATCGGGAGCCAGTAAGCTGTTGGTTTTCCAGCATGCTCATCCAACAGAAGCCAGCCAAATGGTTGGCTTTTGTTAGACTGGCAGCCATACTCACAGGCCAAATGTCAGCCGATTTTTATTGAACTGGCCAATGACGCCCAGCATTCAGCCCGTGTGTATGGGGCTTTCGTAAAACATGTTTGTTTTTTAAACAAAAACAAACAAAAAATATATAAAAAACAAGATTTTACAATCATTTGGTGTCACTAATTTCATTTAGGGCCGGTTCACACTCTTGCGAGTGCGGCGATCGCATGTAATATCGGAGCGCACTGCTCCTTCATTACATGCGATCGGATGTGCGGTGCAAATTCAGCCATACACTTTGTATGGCTGAAATTCGCACTGCACCCGCACAAAAGACGCACAGGACCCTTTTTTCCAGCCGCATCAGGATCGGATCGCACAGTGGTTCACACTTGTGCGATCTGATCCTGTGCGAACTGTCAGATCGCACTGCGATATGCGATCAAACTGGGGGTGTCGTTAACATTTCATTGACACCCCCAGCGTATCGCATATGGCAGTGTGAACTGCCAGATGTGCTTTTGCGATGTGGGAACAGGCTGCGAATTCGCAGCCTTCCCACATCGCACAAGTGTAAACCGGGACTTACCTAATTTTTAAAAACAAAAGAAAGAATAGTGAAGGTGTTGACTGTTGTAGACAAACTGCAAGATACAGTCTTCCAGTGCAGCTTAAGGTCTCTTGCACACGGGAGTAAAAAAGGCAAGTTATTTACTGATTTGGATATAAATGCATGGTAGTCTATGCAACCATACATACAGCTGCACAAAGATGAGTGGTGAGTACAGAGCCATAAAACAAATATAGAAAACTTTATGTTTGAGTGCAGTAAACATTTACATGTGTACATGCTCCTATACGCTTTTTTAAATGCATATATTGCAATACTGGCAATGACGAAGAATTTTACCCTTGTATACGCTTATGTGACTTCACCCTCCTTTACACGCATTTACGCAAGGTCTTTATGAAACATTTTACATTTTTTGGTCAACATGATCCTGAATATAAACATCAGTAAATTCTTACGTCTTTGTTCAGTTGTCCTAAATATTATGAAACAGTAATCGATGATCGGTTGCTGTGGTGCTTTGGTTTCTAAATTAGCTTTAAAGTAGAAGTCCACCGAATCCCTGCATCTACAGACATCCAAGATCTAACCATAACTTATCTACCCCTGAAAAGAAGAAATCCGTATACATACCTTTTTTAAAACCTATCTGACTCAATCCCACGTTGAGCTGTCTGACAACGGAAGCCCCATAGTAAGTCTATGGGTGACGTCACTCCCCATTCATTTCACAGCTGTTGTCAGCTGTGTCCTCTGCAGAGCTACCACCGCTGAGGACCGGATCGGAACACCTTTAAAAAAGGTATGTATACTAATTTCCTCTTTACAGGGCCAGATAGGTTAGTGTTAGGTTGTGGATGTCTGTAGATGCAAGGATTTTAGTGTTAGGGTGGGCTTATGCTTTAAAGTACATATAAACCTTAACTGAATAACATTTAGTTTACTAATGTATCATACACAAATGCAATTTTTTTAAATAAAATACTTACTTTCAAGTTTGTTGTGTTTCAGTGCCGCTAGTCTCCTGCTACCCCTATACAGCCATGCACTTGAGCAATGGCTAGGCATTTCTCAGGGTGGGTTTCCTTATGGTGACAACATATCTACATATTGTGGCCTGGAATGGCCTTCATCACAAGCTTATGTGACAGGCTGGCAGCTCAGGACCACAATTGGGACACAGTGCTAGAGTGTTGTGCCACTCTAACTGAAAGTGTCAGAAAAAGAACCTTTATGGAAGGATCTTTAGGTATTATTTGAATGAAAGCCACAGATTTATGAACATTAAAAATTACTTTTTGAAATGACTTTGACATGTTAAAGCGTATATGAAGTTTACATATACTTTACTGTATTACTGAGGGAAAAAACAGTAAACGTGTTCATTATGTGTCATTTGATCTTATTGTAGTGACAGACTCTTCTTTCATCCCCACACGTCTCGTTGGTGGAAGCTCAGCTTTTGAAGGACGGATTGAAGTGTTCCATGCTGGTCAGTGGGGGACAGTATGTGATGACCAGTGGGATGATGCTGATGCTGAAGTTGTCTGCAGGCAGCTAGGATTTGGGTGAGGATCTTCTATTATGTCATAGTGTTTTGTCAAAGCTGGAATTTAGAACGCTTAGATTACAATAAAGTATCTGCCTACAATCCAGCTCATAATGATGTTTATACAAAGGAGCTAAATGTTAAAAAAATGTGTGTTCTTAATTGTGGCCTTAGAAAGCTTACATAAACTTCCACTAAAAAGCTTGCAGATGTGCCGGAAACAAAAGTTCATTGCTGAAAAAGGTCATTATTCCGTCACATTATACTAGATACCCAGTCAGGGAAAACTCTTAGATAATATTATATTTAGGTATGCATGTTTAATGCCTTGGTCTGCTAATATCAGATCCAGAAGTATTTTACTCCATGGAAAATAGTGGGTCCTCATAGGTTTAGTACTATGAACTGCTGCATTTTTTTTTTAAAGTGTTTGTAAGGTCACATAGCATTATGGTGTAAGGCTCGGTTCACATATGTGCCAAATGGATGCGGGTCTTCCCGCATCCAATTCGCATGACATGCAAGTGTGACCGGCTCTCAATGGAGCCGGTTCTCACTGGTCCAGGGAGGCCGCAAAGCGGATTTCAAAAGGGTACTGTGCATGTTTGGGTTCGATTCCGGTGTGATTCAGGTCCAATTTTTTGCCTGAATTTGCACCTGAACTGGACCAAAACATGCACAGGACCCTTGTGCAATCCGCTCCACCGGTGAACAGACACGCACCAGACTCCAGGCACGAACCCAGCCTTAGTGTTTGTTTTTTTAATAAAAACGCTAAATACCTTTTCTTACACTGCAGCTGTGCAGTCACGTGGTCCCCCTCCACTGGTCTTCCTGAATCTATGGGTAGAAGTGGGAGGGGCTGAGATTCCCCTTTGACATCAGCTGGCAAGCACAGGGGATCATGTGACTGTACAGTGGCGGTGTGGGAAGTTTATTAGGTATTTAGCCTTGTCATTTAAAAAAAATCATATACATTATTGTTGATGGCAGCTTAAACCAGAGGGGGTACATGTAGTCATTTTGCATATTGTAGCTGAATAGCAGCGGGAGGGGTGGAAAGGAGATCTGCTCTCACACTGACAGGGAGGGATGGGGAGAGGGGGAGAGAGGGAGAGGGGAGAAACTGTCAGAGCAGAGCAGCGGGATGATGAAGGTACGTAACCTGACCACGGTAATCATGGATGAGTAGCCATGGTTACTGTGGTCAGCACAGACAGGGGGACACAGGAACTGGCAGGATCAACCAGGTATTTTACAAGATAGGAAATGAAAAATTGCAAAGCACAAGCACTGTGCTATACAACATGCCTTCAATGAACATGATCCTATTTTTTTTTTTTTTTTTTTTAAGATTACAACTACTTTAAATCCTAGTCATAACTTTTTAGTACTATTAACTGCTGATTTTCTATCAAATCCAAATCATAACTTGGAACCTACTCCGGGCGGCAAACTCTTTCCCCTCAACAACATGACATCTGATATATCTGACATATGACATCGCTGGACTAATGACTTTTCATGTTGGAGCAAGAAGGGTATTTCTCTTCAATCTTGGTGTCTAAGCAAAGTGGTGGGATCCTTCAGTTTGCAGTTTATCAATTAATAGATGTGGTAGCTGCATTAGTTTTATTTTTTAAAGCGGTTGTAAACCGCTGGTTGCTTTTTTTTTTTTGGACCTGCAAGGTAAAGGCATAATGGCTAGTATGCATTGCATACTAGCAAATTATGTGAAACTTACCTAAAAACAAAGCCCTCCAGCGATGCAATGTAATCCATGGAGGCAGCGTCCATCTTCTCCTGGTCTTCCTTCTGGGTTCGCGGACTCCGGCTGTGACGGTACACGTTTATAGGCTTACCTATAGGTACAAATTATACCTTAGAGTTTACTTCCTATTTAAGGCTTTCTTTCTTTTATTTTCACCTGATGACCTGGCCAGTAAGTCTGTTGTTTCTCAAAACCTGTCTTGCAAATGTAGTAGTTAAAGGGTTGAGACAAACAATTTGACACTGGAATGGGTGCTTACAGTGATTAACTTTTATTTATATATGTAAAACCTTTATCCCAAGAGGGAAAGAAAAACTGTTGCTGTAACTGCTTAAAAAGTAGAGCAGGATTTTGGCTTCAGTTTGTTAGTCTATCTAAATATACTAGTGCATTTAATACTACCCTTCCCCCATATTAACAATGCTGCTGTCCTAAGGTTTCTCTGTTGCTCCTTCTAATACAGGGAGTGTGTTACTGACCAGATCATCAGGTGAAAATATTGGTAAGCTGCAATATGTTAATATTTTGGCTTTGGGTTTAATATCTCTTTAAGTAATCCTAGGTTTACCATACATTACTATATTTTACCTAGGAAGAGGTGTCACGGGGTAGAGGGTCCATTTTATTGCTTGTTTTTAATTATTGTTAGTATAAGAATATCCCCTGTCCTAGCCACCTCCATCTTTAAGCTTTGTACACACAGATTAAAAATCGACTGGTTCAACGGCAACCTGCTAAATTCTGATCTGTGTGTAGCCCACCTGGTTTGACAGAAGACAATTGTTAGATCAGATTCTGTTGAACAGTCTTGCTGGAAAAAACTGCATCAGCTACTTGAGCCAATGACTGCAGTGCTGATTAGGGATGATCAAACGGTTCGGGTTGACCATCAGTTCGACCCGAACATTGACTGTTCGAGGTTCGGCCAAATTCCGAACTTTTTGCTGAAAAACTTCGGAATTCGGCAGCCAGAACCGACCAAAATGCAATGGGACAGGAACTGGGCTTTAAAAGCCCGTGATTGGACCAGAACCATCAGTAAAAGCCAATTGAGGGGGCAGGAGAATGCTAGGAATGCGATTGGAGTGACTAGGGGGTCCAGAGGCCAATCATTAGTGAATACGCCCCCCAGTATATAAGATAGCCTGCCAAATCTCTAGCATTTTAATACAGGGCTGTGGAAGAGAGTGGAAGCAGTTCTGTTACTTCTGCTTCAAAAGTGTCATTTAGCAATTATTAGTGTGAGGAAAGGGATATCTAGTGTAGTTAGGGTGCTATTTTCCACTATAGTTTGATTCAAAAATCTAGTTTCTGTAGGGAAAGTGTTAAGTGTCAGGGTGACCGTAGTGTAGTGTAGGGTGAACTGACTCTGACTGCTATGGCAGGGTGACCAAACCCTTCCATGTCAGGGTGACCGCTATAGAGAAAAGATTGTTTCTCTTAGAACACTTACAGAACCGAATAGTGGCTTCGCCCCTGTCACCCTGCTTTTTGTTGCAGGCGTTTATAGGGCTTTTTTGAGGACATGTTTGGAGTCAGGCATGACATCTGAACTTCTGTGTAGGGGTATATATACACACACACATGTATGTATATATACACATACACATATATAGGTGTAAAAGTAGCAGAAACCTATGCTTGCGCTAATGAAATAATTAACACCCATATGGCTTCTCTGCTATAACACCTATATATGTGTATGTGTATAAATACATATAAGTGTGTGTGTATATATACCCCTATACAGAATTTCAGATGTTTTGCCTGCCTCCAAAGACCCCCAAAAAATGCCCAAAAAAAAAAACGCCTGCTGCAAAAACACACCTGGGCGTTTTAGTAGCTGGCGTTTTTTGGGGCATTTTTTGGGCATCTTTGGAGGCAGGCATAACATCTGCACTTCTGTGTAGGGGTATATATACACACACACATGTATGTATATATACACATACACATATGAACTTCTGTATAGGGGTATATATACACACACACTTATATGTATTTATACACATATATAGGTGTTATAGCAGAGAAGCCATATGGGTGTTAATTATTTCATTAGCGCAAGCATAGGTTTCTACTACTTTCACACCTATATATGTGTATGTGTATATATACATACATGTGCGTGTGTATATATACCCCTACACAGAAGTACAGATGTTATGCCTGCCTCCTAAGATGCCCAAAAAATGCCCAAAAAAACGCCAGCTACAAAAACGCCCATGTGTGTTTTTGCAGCAGGCGTTTTTTTTGGGCATTTTTTAGGGGTTTTTGGAGGCAGGCAAAACATCTGAAATTCTGTATAGGGGTATATATACACACACACTTATATGTATTTATACACATACACATATATAGGTGTTATAGCAGAGAAGCCATATGGGTGTTAATTATTTCATTAGCGCAAGCATAGGTTTCTGCTACTTTCACACCTATATATGTGTATGTGTATATATACATACATGTGTGTGTGTGTATATACCCCTACACAGAAGTACAGATGTTATGTCTGCCTCCAAAGACGCCCAAAAAATGCCCAAAAAAACGCCAGCTACAAAAACGCCCAGGTGTGTTTTTGCAGCAGGCGTTTTTTTTGGGCATTTTTTGGGGGTCTTTGGAGGCAGGCAAAACATCTGAAATTCTGTATAGGGGTATATATACACACACACTTATATGTATTTTTACACTTACACATATATAGGTGTGATAGGAGCGGAGCCATATGGGTGTTAATTATTTCATTAGCGCAAGCATAGGTTTCTGCTACTCTCACACCTATATATGTGTATGTGTATATATACATACATGTGTGTGTCTATATATACCCCTACACAGAAGTTCTGATGTTATGCCTGCCTCCAATAACCCCCAAAAAATGCCCAAAAAAACGCCTGCTACAAAACCGGCAAGGTGTGAATATAGCAGAGCCACTATCCTGTTCTATTGCAATTCTAATACAAACAAACTTTTTTTTCTGGTTCTGGACATGCTACAGATCTGAAACTTCACAGGTACCCTTTTTAGACCCCCCAGACACTAAATCCAAAGAAATCTCTTTTTTTTTTTCAATAATTTTTTCAATAATTGGCTCTCTATCAAAAATGACAATTTTTAAGAACTTTTTTTGTGTGATCAATAGTCCCTGGGGCATGACCCAGAACCCTAGGCACTTTTTAGGGGCATTTATTGGGTTTTAGGGCTTCAAAGGTGTGTTTTTTGATTACCGAAGTTCTGGTCCCATTGATTTCAATGGGGTTCTGAAATCCGGGCCGAACTTTCGGGAAGTTCGGGTGTTCTGGTCGAACCGAACTTTTGAAAAGTTCGATCATCCCTAGTGCTGATCGGTGTATTCTGACAGTGGAGAAGTCCCTGCTGTCAGAATACAATAGCGCAGGAGATTCCTGCATCCACATCACTTGTGTGGATACATGAATCTGTGAGGTTTTTTTGTTCAGCCCGTTGGTTGAACAAAAAAAGAAAAACTCGCAGTGTGTACCCAGTTTTATGATTAAATAAGCACGTAAGGGTGAAACAGATCAGAGAGGGACGGTCTGTAGGCAGAGACTCTTTGTGTTCCAACTGAATAAGGCTTTGAAAGTAATTGTAAACGTTTTTTTTAAAAAAAATAACAAACATGTCTAAACGTACCTGCTCCGTGCAAGGGTTTTGCACAGAGTAGCCCCTAACCTTCTCTTCTGGGGTCCCTGGCCAGTGCTCCTGGCTTCTGCTCCATATCGGGTGCCTCCATTGAAACTCATGTCACAGCTTTTGATTGACAGCAGTGGCTCATGCTGCTATCAATCTGTCTAATGAGGAGAGCGACAGCGGCTGGAGCCGCTGCTCTTGTTCTCATTGCTGGATTGGATTGAGCTTAGGTAAGAAAAAGGGGGGGTAGGAGGGGGTAGCTGCAGCACAGAAGGTTTTTCACTGTAATGCATAGAATGCGCTTTAACAAAGAGTGTTGTCATTAGGGATGATCGAACGGTTCGGTTGACCATCGGTTCGACCCGAACATTGACTGTTCGAGGTTCGGCTGAATTCCGAACTTTTTGCTGAAAAAGTTCGGAATTCGGCAACCAGAACCGACCAAAATGCAATGGGACAGGAAATGGGCTTTAAAAGCCCATGATTGGACCAGAACCATTAGTAAAAGCCAATTGAGGGGGCAGGAGAATGCTAGGAATGTGATTGGAGTGACTAGGGGGTCCAGAGGCCAATCATTAGTGAATATGCCCCCCAGTATATAAGATAGCCCCAGCAAATTCCTAGCATTGTAATACAGGGACATGGAAGAGAGTGGAAGCAGTTCTGCTACTTCTGCTTCAAAATTGTCATTTAGCATTTATTAGTGTGAGGAAAGGGATATCTAGTGTAGTTAGGGTGCTATTTTCTACTTTAGTTAGATGCAAAAATTTAGTTTCTGTAGGGAAAGTGTTAAGTGCCAGGGTGACCGTAATGTAGTGTAGGGTGAACTGACTCTGGCTGCTATGGCAGGGTGACCAAACCCTTCCATGTCAGGGTGACCACAATAGAAACAAGTTTGTTTCTATTAGGTCACTTACAGAACAGCGATATTGCTTCTCGCCTGTCAGCCTGCTTTTTGGCTGCAGGCGTTTATAGGGCTTTTTTGAGGACAAGTTTGGAGTCAGGCATGACATCTGAACTTGTGTATAGGGGTATATATACACACATAATTATATGTATATATACACCTAGACATATATAGGTGTGATAGTAGCAGAAATCTATGCTTGCGCTAATTAAATAATTAACAGGCATATGGCTCCGCTCCTATCACACCTATATATGTGTAAGTGTATAAAAATGTATAAATATGTGTGTATATATACCACTATACACAAGTTCAGATGTTTTGCCTGCCTCCAAAGACCCCAAAAAAATGCCCAAAAAAAACGCCTGCTGCAAAAACACACCTGGGCGTTTTTGTAGCTGGTGTTTCTTTGGGCATTTTTTGGAGTCTTTGGAGGCAGGCAAAACATCTGAACTTCTGTGTAGGGGTATATATACATACATACTTATATGTGTATATATACACCTACACATATATAGGTGTGAAAGTAGCAGAAATCTATGCTTGCGCTAATTAAATAATTAACACCCATATGGCTCCGCTCCTATCACACCTATATATGTGTAAGTGTAAAAATACATATAAGTGTGTGTGTGTATATATACCCCTATACACAAGTTCAGATGTTTTGCCTGCCTCCAAGAACCCCAAAAAAATGCCCAAAAAAAACACCTGCGCCAAAAAAAAAAAAACACCCAGGTGTGTTATTGCAGGCTTTTTTTTGGGCATTTTTTTTGGGGTCTTCGGAGGCAGGCATGACATCTGAACTTGTGTATAGGGGTATATACACACCTACACATATATAGGTGTGAAAGTAACAGAGCACTATGCTTGCGCTAATTAAATAATTAACACCAATATGGCTCCGCTCCTATCACACCTATATATGTGTAAGTGTATAAAAACATATAAGTATGTGTGTATATATACCCCTATACACAAGTTCAGAGGTTTTGCCTGCTTTCAAAGACCCCAAAAACATGCCCAAAAAAACGCCTGCGCCAAAAAAAACGCCCAGGTGTGTTATTGCAGGCGTTTTTTTTGGGCATTTTTTTGGGGTCTTTGGAGGCAGGCATGACATCTGAACTTGTGTATAGGGGTATATATACACACATACTTATATGTATTTATACAGTTACACATATATAGGTGTGATAGGAGCTGAGACATATTGGTGTTAATTATTTAATTAGCGCAAGCATAGGGTTCTGCTACTTTCACACCTATATATGTGTAGGTGTGTATATATACCCCTATACAGAAGTTCAGATGTCATGCCTGCCTCCAAAGACCCCAAAAAATGCCCAAAAAAAAGCCTGCAAAAACACACCTGGGCGTTTTTTTTTTTTTTTTTGGCGCAGGCGTTTTTTTGGGCATTTTTTTGGGGTCTTTTGAGGCAGGCAAAACATCTGAACTTGTGTATAGGGGTATATATACACACATACTTATATGTATTTTTACACTTACACATATATAGGTGTGATAGGAGCGGAGCCATATTGGTGTTAATTATTTAATTAGCGCAAGCATAGATTTCTGCTACTATCACACCTATATATGTCTAGGTGTTTATATACATACATGTGTGTGTGTGTGTATATATACCCCTATACACAAGTTCATATGTTTTGCCTGCCTCAAAAGACCCCAAAAAATGCCCAAAAAAACGCTTGCTACTAAACCGGCAAGGTGTGAAAATAGCGGAGCCATATCCCTGTTCTATATTAATTTTAATACAAACTACCTTTTTTTCTGGTTCTGGACATGCTACAGAGCTGAAACTTCACAGGTACACTTTTTAGACCCCCCCAGAAACTAAATCCAAAGTCAAAATAAAAAAAATCTCTCTTTTTTTTTTTTTTAATAATTGGCTCTCTATCAAAAATGACAATTTTTAAGAACTTTTTTTTGTGTGATTAATAGTCCCTGGGGCATGACCCAGAACCCTAGGCCCTTTTTAGGGGCATTTATTGGGTTTTAGGGCTTCAAAATGGTGTTTTTTGATTACCGAAGTTCGGGTCCCATTGATTTCAATGGGGTTCTGAAATCCGGGCCGAACTTTCGGGAAGTTCGGTTGTTCTGGTCTAACCGAACTTTTGAAAAGTTCGATCATCCCTAGTTGTCATCCATGTTCGTCCTCATGGTTGGTGGTTGGTGTAGTTAAGTAAACCTTTTGCTTTGCCTTGGTTGACTATAAAGAGAAGCTCCAGGCTTCTGCAGAAAAAATTCAATTAATTAAAAATGTTTTGCGCTATCAATATAAAGTGCATAAATTCAATCAAGTAAGAAATTCATATATATATGTCAAAATTTGTAAATTAGAATGTGTTATAAAAAATTATAATTAATCAAGTAAAGTCCATCAGAAAGAAAAGAAGTGCTCCTGTGCAAAAAGTTAATTTATACTTGTGAAATAACAAAAAATCATATTTCAGTGTGGATAGCAAAATCTGCACATCCAACTCTCAAGCCACTTACCAGTTACTCTGACCCCAAGATGGGGGTCTGGCTGCACTTTATCCCAGTATCACAATAAGATGGATGGATATCAGGAGCCAGGATTGCAGGATGGGTTACTATACGACCAGGATGTTCAACAGTGGGCTTAGCAAAAGGGAGAGACAAAGGAGGAACTCATAGTGTAGTAAATAAAAACCCAGGCTTTCTAATGAAGGTTGAAACTACTTACAAGAAGGCAGGAGTAAAATCGCATATAAAACAATCACATGCAGACACCCCAGTGAGTGTGATAAAGTCACGGTTGTAGCTCCTCCCAAATAGTTTCCGTCAAAAAAACTCCTTTATCCCTTGATAATGTTCTTTTGAATGAAACTAGTCAGAACCAGGTCCACAATTCTAGTATAGGTATATTGGCGACAATACAAGTAAATTCATACTGAGTAATCAGTAATGAAGTTTCCTGGGAACCACATAGATATCATACTGTTAAAGGGGAGCAGGACCAAAGGCTCCAAATCGTATCAAAACTCTTTGGAGAACCTCTAGTGGTATACGTGAACTGGTAAAGCACCAAACTGACCAATTTTTTTCTACTCAGATAAGGTAGGAGAGAGGTATTTTCCACATAATTAGAATAATTTTTTTTTTTTTGCCATAAAAGTGCAATGCTCTCACAGGTGGTATTAGGAAGGGGACATGATAGTGATTTACAAATACCTCAATGGTAATCCCAGTGTAGGAAAAAAAAACTATTCAGTCTCAGGGAGTGTAAGTGGACACAGGGTCACACAATAGAATTTGGAGGAGAAGCAGTTTAACCTTAAGCTGTGTAGGGGGTTTTTCACTGTCAGGACAATAAAGGATGTCTCTTCCACAATTGGCGGTGTCAGTGGGGAGTATTGATATTTCTAAAAGACTCTTGGACGTGCATCTTAACGAACACAACATACAGGGATATGGGAAATGATTATCACTGACAAACGTTCACCTACACAGGTTGAACTGGATAGACTGTTGTTTTTATTCAAGCTTACCTACTATGTACCGTAACTATTTAACGATGTAGGAAGGTCTTCCATCAGCCCCATTTTACATTAGGGAAGCCTAAGGTAATTTCAATGAATTTACAGATTTGTGTCCAAAAGGAGGCAGTTTCTCTTTATTACTAAAACCACAGCTCTTGAGGGGTCACTGGGGCCATTTTATAGAGCTGGTAGAAAGAGAAAAGCGGTGTCCCAAAAGATTTAGCAAGCATCAAATTGTAAGATAACATAAACATTTTTATTTTTTTCAAATAACATTACATGTATCTATGTTTCCACATTCTTTCCATTGTTTTCAAACTATTTTGAATCATTTTACGTCTTCCATGTATAAGAAATGAGTATGTGAAAATGGGTCATTATTCATGTATTGTTTCAGAGTGCTGACTCATCAGCCCTACAACATAACAGTAAGGGATGAGCAATAATTCATGAAGATGTGTTTTCATGTAAAAGCATAAGACTTGTCAAAGAATGGGGGAAATAAAAATTAAATTAAACATAGTATCTGCAAATAGTACGTGCTTGTGTTCAGTCATTACATTATGTATACTAGTATGAGTATGAGGGACCATCTATCTGAATTACATTACCATACCTTCATGCAGTACATAATGTTATATACCAAGATGGTTTTTCCGATAATAAAATAAACATAGAAAACACTTTTATATTTTCACATTCTCATTCTTACTGTTTTTAGTTCTGTTTGTAAATCATGAAACTATTATGCCTGTCATGGATAATTTGAAAACCCGTTGTCTGTGGAAGATTCACTGCTTTCTGTGTTGAAATGCAAGCCTCTCTTCAACTTTTATCCTAAAACAAAAACCAGTCAGCTTCATTGCTAAATACATCACCTTTGCTGTCAACACACAAAGAAGACTGAAAACAACGCTGAACTGCACACAATAGACTCAGTTCACTAAGATGAATGAGTCATTTTAGCCTCATTTATTTTATCTTGTAATCATTTTCTCCAAAGCAAATTTAATCCACAAAATTAAATATCACTTAAGCGTGTTTTTAGTATTTTTTGCATTAAAGTAAAACAAAAGTAAAAAAATATCATTTTGCATAATAAGGATACATGACTTAATAAACATACTGTATAGTTTTTATCAGAGGCTTAACTAGAACCTTCAGAGCCCCGGTGCAAGAAACCATAAAGAGCCCCCCCCGGACCCCTGGCCGGGGCCCTTCCCTTCAAGCCTGGGGCTCTTCCCACTGATCCTGGGGCCCTTTACTCTTGTTGCAGGGGCCTTTATTACGGTCCTGCAGCGGGACCCTTTCTCCAGTGCTGCAGTGGGCCCCCTTTCTTCCATCTCAGGCCCTCCCCACGCTGGTGGAATGCCAGGGCCCGATCGCAATTGGGACCTTTGCGATCCTGGAAGTTCACCCACTGGTGTCAGTAGTTTTTATTTTTTGGTATTTTAAGTGTATTATTTTTTTATCATTTTACTTTATTTTTTTAAAATGTCACTGACTATGACTCTGTCCATCCAGAAAAGGAAGGAGCTGGTAAATTACATATTTACCGACCCCTTCCTGGTTCTCTATTGTGACACATCCCCTGCAGCAGGAGAGGGAAGGGAGCATGGGGGGGGGGACCAGGGGAGCAAACAGGGGCCCAGAGACAGCAGAACACAAGTAAACTGGACAGGAGGAGGGGCAGGGGCAGCATACATTTGAACCAATCTCCTCCATTTTCCTCCTGCAGCTACAGGAGGAAAAAGGAGGACAGTTATATCTCTACATGCTGCCCCTCCTATCCAGGTGTACAGGGGAGCCACACAGGCCCCCTGGAGCATGGGGCCCGATTGCAGTTGCAACCCCTGCCACCCTTGTAGTTATGCCACTGGTTTTTAAACTTTTTATATTAAAAAAAAAAACAGTTTTCTCACATAACAAATACTTGGTGATCTTGCTAAAAGGGATACTTTCTCTAACAAGGTGACAGCACAAAATGCCTTGCAGTGAAATCACTGCAGTGTTGTCACCCGGTACAGTTGCTGTAGTTGTTAGAACCACAGGTCTGCTTGATACAGTATCTCGCAAATGTGAGTACACCCCTCACATTTTTGTAAATATTTTATTATATCTTTTCATGTGAAAACACTGGAGAAATGACACTTTGCTACAATGTAAAGTAGTCAGTGTACAGCTTGTATAACAGTGTAAATTTGCTGTCCCCTCAAAATAACTCAACACACAGCAATTCATGTCTAAACTTCTGGAAACAAAAGTGAGTATACCCCTAAATCAACATGTCCAAATTGGGCCCAATCAGCCATTTTCCCTCCCCGGTGTCATGTGACTCGTTAGTGTTACAAGGTCTCAGGTGAAAATGGGGAGCAGGTGTGTTAAATTTGGTGTTATCCCTCTCACTCTCTCATACTGGTCACTGAAAGTTCAACATGGCATCTCATGGCAAAGAACTCCCTGAGGATCTGAAAAGAAGAATTGTTGCTCTACATAAAGATGGCCTTGACTATAAAAAGATTGCCAAGACCCTGCAACTGAGCTGCACCACGGTTGCCAAAACCATACAGTGGTTAAACAGAACAGATTCCACTCAGAACAGGCTTCTCCATAGTTGACCAAAGAAGTTGAGTGCATGTGCTCAGGATCATATGCAGAGGTTGTCTTTGGGAAAAAGAACCTATGAGTGTTGCCCGCATTCCTGCAGAGGTTGAAGGGTTGGGGGGTCAGCCTGTCAGAGTTCAGACCATATGCCGCACAATGCATCAAATTGGTCTGTTGTCCCAGAAGGAAGCCTCTTCTAAAGATGATGCACAAGAAAGCCCGCAAATAGTTTGCTGAAGGCAAGCAGACTAAGGACATGGATTACTGGAACCATGTCCTGTGGTCTGATGAGACCAAGATAAACATATTTGGTTCAGATGGTGTCAAGCATGAGTGGCGGCAACTAGGTGAGGAGTACAAAGACAAGTGTGTCTTGCCTACAGTCAAGCATAGTAATGGGAGTGTCATGGTCTGGGGCAGCATGAGTGCTGCCAGTACTGGGGAGCTACAGTTAATTGAGGGAACCAAGAATGTCAACATGTACTGTGACATACTGAAGCAGAGCATGATCCCCTCCCTTCTGAGCCTGGGCCGCAGGGCAGTATTCCCACATGATAATGACTCCAAACATACCTCCAAGACAACCACTGCCTTGCAAAGAAGCTGAGGGTAAAGGTGATGGATTGGTCAAGCATGTCTCCAGACCTAAACCCTATTGAGCATCTGTGGGACATCCTCAAACAGAAGGTGGAGGAGTGCAAGGTCTCTAAAATCCACCAGCTCCGTGATGTCGTCGTGGAGGAGTAGAAGAGGACTCCAATGGCACCCTGTGAAGCTCTGGTGAACTCCATGCCCAAGAGGGTTAAGGCAGGGCTGGAAAATAATGGTGGCCACACAAAATATTGCCACTTTGGGCCCAATTTGGACATTTCACCTTGAGGTGTACTCACTTTTGTTGCCAGCGGTTTAGACATTAATGGCTGTGTGTTGAGTTATTTTGAGGGGTAGCAAATTTACAGTTATACAAGCTGTACACTCTCTACATTACATTGTAGCAAAGTGTCATTTCTTCAGTGTTGTCACATGAAAAGATATAATAAAATATTTACAAAAATGTGAGGGGTGTACTCATTTTTGTGAGATACTGTATATACATTGAAGACATAGGTGTGTGCACAGGGTGTGCCAGGTGTGCCCAAGTACATCCTAATCACCCTGTGTGGCGCATATTCCTCCTGTTTAGACCTGTGATATTTCACCAAATAAAAAAGTAAAGGCTTCTTTCTTCTTTTTTTCTGCTAAAAAATTGTAAAAAAATAAAATAAATAAAATAAATCTGTAAAAGAATAACAATAAAAAAAAAACTACTGACACTGCCTACTGCCCTGCTGACACTGTCAGTGTATATGCACATGCACAGACACGCATATATGTTTGAGGTTTGAGGAGCACACCCTAATACAATAGGCTGTGCACACCTGTGATTGAAGAGGAGGAATATTAATGTTGTCACTGCTGGTAACCCTCCTTCTCAATTACACTCAGCTCAGGGCATGCCCAGTTCCACACTCCTGTTGTAATTGACAGCAAAGCACTGTTCACATTATCTGAGGAGAAGAGCAAGCATGGTCTAACAAGGTGCACTATTTCATTACAAAATACCGTAGGGCATCTTCTCTAATCCGGGCTCCGGTGCTCTAAGGAGGTCTTTGGCCCCTGTTATGGCAACACCTGAGCAAAAACCAGGAATTCCACTACTCAGGACAGGGTAAGTAAAAAGAAAATTTTGTCATGTGTAAACAGGGAAGTTGGAATTATTATTTAACCACTTCCCACCCGCCCGCCCTATAGGCGATTGACGGCGGGAAGGTGGTTGCATTATCCTGACCGGGCGCCCCTGGGGGCGCACAGAGCGGCGATCGATGATGCGACGTGTCACTCTGACACACCGCATCTCCGATCTTGGTAAAGAGCCTACTAATGTAGGCTCTCTACCATGTGACCAGCTGTGTCCAATCACAGCTGGTCACATAGTACACAGGAAGAGCCGTTGATCGGCTTTCCTTAGTTTGTGCCTGAGGTGCCTCCTCTACTCGTGCCCCTCAAGGTGCCAGTTTTGGAGTGGGCACCTTGAGGGGCACGAGTAGAGGAGAGCCGAGCCGCAGCTCTCCTGACGGGGGGGGCTGCACTGGTAATCAGATCATTGATTACCAGTGCAGACCCTTGGGGGGGGGGGGTGCCACTAGAACCACCAGGGATGCCCACCCATGACCCCAGGGATGCCCACCATGGCCACCAGGGATGGCAATCAGGGCTCAGGGAGCCTGCCAGTGCCCTCCTCATCAGAGCTGCCCACCAGTGCCCCCCCCAATCAGTGCTGCCCACCAGTACCCATCATTACCATCTATCAGTGTCACCCACCAGTGCCCATTATTGCCCACCAGTGCTGCCTATCAGTGCCCATTAGTGCCCATCAGTGCCGCCTATCAGTGCCACCTAGCAGTGCCCATCAATGCCTCCTATCAGTGCCCATAAATGCCACCTATCAGTGCCCAGCAGTGCCGCCTATCAGTGCCCACCAATGCTGCATATCAGTGCTACCTATCAGTGCCACATATCAGTGCCCATCAGTGCTGCCTATCAGTGCTGCATATCAGTGCCGCATATTAGTGCCACCCCATCAGTGCCTCCTCATCAGTGCCTGTCAGTGCAGCCTCCTCAGTGCAGGAAAAAACGTATCTATTTACAAAATTGTATAACATAAACAAAAAAACTTTTTTTTTTTTTTTTTCAAACTTTGGTCTTTTTTTATATGTTTAGCAAAAAAGAAAAAAACTTGCAGTGATCAAATACCACCAAAAGAAAGCTCTATTTGTGGGGGAAAAAATTACATAAATTTGGTTTAGGTACAATGTTGCTTGACCACGCAATTGTCATTCAAAATGCAACAGTGCTAAAAGCTGAAAATTGGCCTGGGCAGGAAGGGGGTGAAAGTGCCCTGTATTGAAGTGGTTAAAATCAATGAATTAATTAATGTTAAGGAAGAAGGGTGCGCTGATATGTGAAAAGCTGCTACCAGAATGTGTAAAAGTAATGTGTGAATATGAATGGTGCGCCTATTCAATTAATATGTGAGAAATCACTTAAAAGTGATGTAGTAAGTTAACCAGTAACAGGTTAAATAAATATTGACCACATAAAAAATTTGCTAAAGTTTCAAACTCAAAAGAATCATGTACAAAAGCAATATAAGGTGGAAAATGAATGTTCATACAAATGGTGAAATAAATTAAAAATCCAACAATTCCATTGGTGAAGAAAAGAAACTCCTCAAGTAATCTTTAGAATGAACATTAATCATAAAAAAACAGGTGATGTGAAAAGTCCAAAATGATGAATCAAATAAAGTGAACGTGACTGGAATATCCCTCCACCTGGTGAAATTCCTCCTTACCCGGCGGAAAAAAGGTAAGTGCAATAAGTATAATCCGGTTGTTACAGCTTATATATATCCTGGTTTTGATCACCTCCAAACGTGCACAGACCACAAGTGCAAAACAAGCAATCTTGGCCTCTTACCAGATATAGAAGAAAAAATGGCTCAACAGTCGCTGGTATAAAGCTCAAACGTTGCTCCCATCTCCCTCAATAAGGATACGTGGCTTACGGATCACACAGTGGGTCCCTTCACACCTGATCTGGTGTCTTCTGCAGGTTCCCATTCAGAGCAGAACACAGACAGGCAATTCCAAACTCCTCCAAGACCAGCCAAGGTCAGAGCCAGCAATCAGATCCTCAGATCCTCAGTTCCTCCTGTAATTGGAGCACACTTGGAGTCAGCTTGTCCTCTTCAGTTTGTGAATTTCACATTTCCTGCAGGAGATACAAAATTACTCTTTTAAGTGATTTTGAGTTTGAAACTTTAGCAAATTTTTTATGTGGTCAATATTTATTTAACCTGTTTCTGGTTAACTTACTACATCACTTTTAAGTGATTTCTCACATATTTATTGAATAAGCGCACCATTCATATTCACACAATTAATTAATTCATGTTATCAATATCAGTATGTTATACAGTGCTGTGCAAAAGTTTTAGGCAGGTGTGAAGAAATGCTGTAAAGTAAGAATGCTTTAGAATATATATATTTTAATAAGTGACAAATACTCCAGGTATGCCACAACCTTTATTCTTTTACTTAAAACATTTAAAAAAGTTTTAGGCAGGTGTGAAAAAAATGCTGTAATCTAAGAATGCTTTCAGAAATAAGAGTTAATAGTTTATTTTTTATCAATTAACAAAATGAAAAGTACATGAACAGAAGAAAAATTGAAATCAAATCAATATTTGGCTTGACTACCCTTAGCTTTAAACCAGCATTGATTCTTCTTGTAGAACTAACCACAGATATTATGTGGATGTAGGCTGCCTTAAATCCTTTCTGTCTCTTCATGTAATCCCAGGCAGACTTAATGATGTTGAGATCAGGGCTCTGTGGGTGAAAAACCATCACTTTCAGGACTCCTTGTTCTACATTAAAGATAGTTCTTTGGCATTGGCTGTATTGAAATCTTTGGCATTAGCTGTATGTTTGGGGTTGTTGTCCTGTTGCAGAATATGTTTTGGGCCAGTCATACACCTCCCTGGTGGTATGGCATGACGGACAAGTGTCTGTCTGTATTTCTCAGTATTGAGGACAACATTGACCGAGTAACGTTGAGGATTGTAGATGCCAGTGGTCAGCCAAAGCCAACTTAATGCAGCAGATGAAAGACACATCATGCTTACTTCCCCTTAACATCAGGAGATGTCCATCAGTGCCATCAGCACAGAACTAGCGGAAACCAGTGGGAGAAGTCTGTCCAGAAGGGGTCTTTATGGAACAACTGGGGCCAATAAGACATGAAAGTAGGGATAAATGTCTCAACTATGCACAAAAACATAAGAACTGGGGTGCAGAAAATGGCAGTGGGTGTTTTGAACTGATGACTCAAAATTTGAAATATTTGGCTGTAACAGGAGAAAGTTTGTTTGCCATACAGCTGGAGAACGATACAAAAATGAGTGTCTGCAGGCAATAGTGAAACTTGGTGGAGGTTCATTGCAGGTTTGGGGCTGCATTTCTGCAAATGAAGCTGGAAATTTGGTTAGGATCAATGGTGTTCTCACTGCTGAGAAATACAGGCAGATACGTGTCCATTATGCCATACCATCAGGAGACGTGTGACTATCCCCAAATTTATTCTGTAGCAGGACAATGACCCCAAACATATAGTCAATTCCGTTAAGAACTATTTTCAGCGTAAGAAGAACAAGGAGTCCTGGAAGTGACATTTTGGCCTCCACAGGGCCTTGATCCGAACATCATCAAGTGTGTCTGGGATTACATGAAGAGACAGAAGGGTTCTCCAAGATGTTTGGAACTACCTACCTGTTGAGTTCTTTCAAAAACTGTGTGCAGGTGTACCTAGATGAATTGATGTTGTTTTGAAGGGCAAAGAGTGATCACACAAAATATTGTTTTGATTTGGATTTCTCTTCTGTTCATCTACTTTTCATTGTGTTAATTGATAAAAAATAAACTATTAACACTTCCATTTCTGAAAGCATTCCTAATTTACAGCATTTTTCACACCTGCCTAAAACTTGTGTTAATTGTTTTAAACAAAAGAATAAAGATTGTGGCATACCAGGAGT
This sequence comes from Pelophylax lessonae, assembly GCF_965119305.1. NCBI lineage: Eukaryota > Metazoa > Chordata > Amphibia > Anura > Ranidae > Pelophylax > Pelophylax lessonae. The sequence goes on along the minus strand of NC_138768.1, from coordinate 622,701,807 downwards.
ATTTGTCAGTCATGGTGTCAGAATAAAAAAATGATTTTCAGTTATAGTAACAAAAATTATTTTTAGAAATTAGCACAAAACTAAAATCAGCGGTTAGTGGAGAAGTGTCAGTTATTAGAATGCCACCATTACAGATATCTAAAAAGATCATTGGTAGCGTGCCAATCTGCCAAATGATGGGAGGTCAATCTGCCACAGCTCAAGGAACCCCTAGTAACCTCTGGAGGAACCCTAGGGATCCATGGAACCCTGGATGGGAATGGCTGGCGAAGAGGGAATGGTTAAATAATTGTTAAACATTTTATTTTCCTATACATTTATAACCAGTAACCACCTCAAATAGCTTGTTTTCCTGTTCTCCTCAACAGACCACCCATCAAACTCACAGCTACCAAGCTATAAATATTCAAAAAGGGCTACATTTTTCAATCATAAAAGTGTTATAATAAAATACTTCAAGCTCTAAATAAAAAAAGTGCTTTGCCCATGTAGGGTAAAGCAACAGGTTTCCTTTAATGCACCCTTCGCAGCCAGGAGCAAAGAGAGAAATAGTATCAGCTACAAATCATGGCTTGCACAGGATAGACTTTCTCTCTGTCCCTATGTGACAGTGCTGGACTTATCACCAAACAATGGCGCTTCCTAGAAAAAAAACGTACTAACAATAATAAGTTGGGGGTTGGAGTATCATATTTGTTCTAGTAATGACGGTTCATTTTCAGAATTTCTGGGGACAGAGGTAGCAGAGGAACGTGCTTGGTTAAAGTTTAACCACTTAGCAATGTACTTGTACCTCGCTGCTCAATTCTGGGTTTAGGACACGTACATGCATTCCCTCTGCCTGGCACCCACTGTGATTGCACACAGCAGGAGCCTCTCAGCAAGTCCCAGCCAATGATTCACAGCTGGGACCTGCTGATCAGCTATGTGCAATGACAGCCCAGAGCTCTTGTGTTGGTAAACAACACAAAGTTTGGTACAGAGGGCACAGCGAGGATGAGAAACTGAGAGATCTTTTAGTAAAAACAGCAGACTGTACACACATTACACATAGTTAGTCACATAGTAAACCCCTTTATTGCCCTAGATGATAACCCCTTCCCAGCAGTGTTAATTTTGCAGCAAATTTAAATTTAGTTTTAGTCTTAGTCTTAGGACTAAGATGGCATTTTAGTTTTAGTCCCATTTTAGTCTTCTGCAAGTGTTTAAGTTTTAGTCTTTTTTAGTCGACTAAAACTCCAGAACATTTTTGTCGACTAAAACGTCCTACATTTTAGTAGACTAAAACTCATTTTAGTCATCTATAATCGAATGGGTGTAGTTCAATTGTAATTTGCAATGCATTATTTAAGCATTTCTCTACAATTTCAAAACTCATTATATACTACTGCTGGAGTGAAAAATCGAATATGTTATTATTTATGGTATTAAGCTTTGAGCATGCACTAGCACAGCACTACACAGACACAGATGCTGGAGCCTGGATGGTGGTCTCAGGTCTTAGTAATGGCCTGTAATGCCCTGGATGCCTATGGTGGTCAAGTCAGAGGAGGCCTGTAATGCTGCTGCACAGTGCTGGATGGTGGTCTCAGGTCTAAGGGTTGGCCTGTAATGCACACAGTGCTGGATGCTGATCTCAGGTCTAAGGGATGGCCTGTAATGCACAGTGCCCTGGATGCCTACGGTGGTCAGAGGAGGCCTTTAATGCTGCTGGATATGGACACTGCTGGATGGATGGTGGTCTCAGGTGGTCTAAGGGATGGTCTGTATGCATTGCACAGTGCCGGATGCCTGCGGTGGTCAGGTCAGAGAGGAGGCCTGTAATGCTGCTGCCTGCAGTGCACACAGCATAGTGCTGCTCAGAGTGCTGGATGGGGGTCTCAGGTTTAAGGGTGGTCTGACTCTGAAGTTGAACAGGATGGGCCGGCCTCAGCGACCTATGCACGCACACACACACACACACACAGTGCTGGATGGCGGATGCCAGTGGTCTGAGGGGACTCAGGGGAGGCAGTAATGGCTGGCCTGGCTGTTGTAACTCACTCAGTGGGTGCTCTGCTCTGGATGTGGTGGTAGGTGCCACTGCCTGGGTGGTCGTCTGCCATGTGATGATGATGTGACGGAGTCGGGTCTGGAGTCTGGAGGCCTGGCTCTGGCTGTAGTGCTGCAGTGCTCTGGTGAGTTGACTGGTCTCGACTCTCTTGTAGTCATAACGTCGGACTTCATGGGGCAAGCCACGCCAGACGCCACACAGTCGCTTACTGGGAGGGGAAGCAGGCGGAGCTCCGTGAAAACCGGAAGTTGGGTAAATGTCCCTGCCACACATTCTCGTTTAGTTTTCGTTTGTTAACTAAAATGGATTTGGTTTTCGTCATAGTTGTCGTCATTTGACGAAAATATGCTATACTTTGCGTTTCATTTTCATCACTTGAAAAATGCCGTTGACGAAATTGGTGACGAAAACACTTTCGTTGACGAAATTAACACTGCTTCCCAGTGTATACTATTATCACTGATCACTGTATTAATGTCACTGGTGATGTTTGTTACAGTTAGTCAATTCCCCCCAGCATCAGTTAGTGTCAGATTTTCTGCCGTACTATCGCAGTCCCATTATAAGTTGTTGATCACTGCCATTAGTATAAAAAAAAAAAAAAATCCAGTATATATACCATAGTTTGTAGGTGCTATACCTTTCATGCGAACCAATCAGTATACACTTATTGGGAATTTTTCTTATCAAAAACATGTAGCAGAATACATTTTGGCCAAAAGTTTTTGAAGAAATTTGATTTTACATTTTTTTACTGGATATGTTTTATAGCAGAAAATAAAAAATATTGCTTTTTTAAAAATAATTTTTTTTTTTCATTTATATTACCAAAAATAAAAAACCCAGTGGTTATCAAATACAACCAAAAGAAAGCTCTTTTTGTATGAAACCAAATATATAACTTTCATTCGGGTACAGTGTCACATGATGGCACAATTGCCAATTCAAGTAGTGCAGTTACAAAGGGAAATGGAACTGAGCCACAAATTGCAATGAAACTCAGAAAATATCAAGAATTATCAGATTTTTTGCATACTGTTGTTGCCCCATTGGGATATTTCTCAACAACCAAGATTTTTGAAAAAAATGACAGAGCTGTGAAAAAATCTTATATCAAGTGCTATACAACTATAAAAGTGCTACAATGCCAAACATATGTAAACAATTTATGTGAATAAATTATTATAAATATCATCAAATCTCATAAATCCTCAAGTGCTCATAGTGTAAATATACAAAAATAGAAATCAATAACTTAAATAAATAAAAAATTCTATATAGTTTATATGTATGCAAACATGCAATAAATAAAGTTCAATCGAAACATTGTGAATCCCGTGCAAAACTTTAATTAATAGAGACCAACAAAAATATCTTCTTTTAAGTTCTTCCACCATACCATAGTGAAATAATCTATCATCACTTATGCCAAAATGAACTCACCAAAATTAAATTCTGGTAAAGCTATAAACCAGCAAACAATGCATTCCCCTCAGGGAGCAATCATCTGCAAGTGTATCTAGCGCCTAATCATTTGCCAGTTCAGCCAGTTCCTTGAATCCTTCTCAGTATAACAGATCCTAATGGAAGAGAGAAAAATCCTCGCATTGCAAAAAATCCTTAAAAACTAGTACTTTTATTAAAAATATTCAACTCAAATATATAGTGTCTCCACTGACACAAATATATTCTCAAAGAAAAAAAAAGCTAGGCTCACTCCGACTCCAATTGTTTGCCGCGAGCAAGATCCCGGTGTGCGTAGTGACGTCACACCCAATCCTTGCCCTATGCATTTCACCCCTTGATGTCATCCTGGGGCAGCACATTTTAGTTAGACCTAATTTAGAATAATGTGTCCAGTTCTTGAAACCTCACTTACAAAAAGATATTGATGAGATAGAATGAATCCAGAGACAGGTAACAAAAATGGTGAAAAGTCTGAGGGATTAAACATATCAGGAACCTAATATGTACAGTCTGGAGGAAAGAAGGAAAAGAGGGAGGGGGGGGGGGGCATGATTGGAACCTTTAAATACATCAATGGGGTAAATAAGGTTCAGGAGGGCAGTATTTTCAATATAAAGCCAAAATCAATAACACGGGGACATGATTTCAAAATAGAAGAAGGAAAATTTAAAGGTAATTTTAGAACGTGTTATTTTACCGAAAGATTAGCTGATGAATAGACCAGACCAGCAGAGGTAGTGAGTCAGTCAACAGTAAGTGGATCCAAACGTGCTTGGGAAAAACATAGATATATTCTCAGACAAAAAAAAGTTAACAAACACCCCCCCCCCCCCCCAAAAAAAAAAATTAAAAAAACAACGAAAAAACAAAACCACGTATAACTAAAAAAAGAGGCAGATTTAATGGACCTCTTGGCCTTTTAGAGCTTTCAATTTTCTATATTTTAGTAGTAGGAAGAGAAGTGGGTCACATGTTCCTTCATACTTGGAAGTTCTGGGTATTTTCTTCTTTCTCGGCAAATGAGCCGGGAGCATCAGAGAGGTAAAAGAAAGAGGAGTGTGTATTGCTCAGGAGGGGGGTTAAAGCAAACCTGTTATATTGCCCTGCACAGGTTTGCATTAGGCTTTGTAAACTGAGCTTATTACATGGAATTCTTTTCTATAGCAACTGATATACAGGGAGTTTTTCGCAACCTAGTCTACTATAAGTTTATTTTGTTGGTTGTTCATTAGTTATGTTTATTAAAAACTTTCTGACTGATATACTGTCCTGAAATACATGAAAAATGCATTTTCTTTTACAGATGTTTTCCGTGGATTGAATTGATTATAGATCATCCATAAATTTCAGGGACGTCTGTAACCGTAGTGGTATATATTGTATGGGTGATAATTGGGCCAATTGGCTGTTGGTTTAGAAGAAGCAAATAACAAGCATATATTTGCTAAACTATAGTAGAATATTCCCATCCAATAGCTTTTTGTATGCCTTGCACTATTTTTATTGAGCCTTATTTTTCCTTGAAACACAAAATTTGACCTTAACCATTTTATTTATCCATCTGTGAAAATGCTGCTTTTTCTCACACAGCTGCTTTTCTCACAGACAGTGTTATAAACACCTAGTGATGTGTTAAATGGTAAGTGTCCTCATTCAAATGTGCCAGCCTTTTGGAGTACTTTGGCACAGAGTTTTACAGCATATTACATAAAATGCAGACAGAAGATATTTGGGTGTAATTAAGGCTAATTTGCTTTTCCCATGACATATGCTGTTTGTGGAGAGTTAGGGAACTCTGCACATAAAGAAAGTGTAATGCATGATTGCATTTATGTTTAGCTTCCTTTAAATATGTAATACTGTATAAAGTAGTCTTTCTAGCTGGCTATTCACCCAGGCATTCATTAGGCCATTCCTTAACCACTTTAAGACTGGAAGGATTTGCCCCCTTAATGACCAAGCCCTATTTTGGGATTTGGCACTGCGTTATTTTAACGGAAAATTGCGGTACAGGTACAGGTGCGACTCAGTACCTAAATAAAATTGACGTCCTTTTTTTCCCAACAAGTAGAGCTTTCTTTTGGTGCTATTTTATCACCTGTGCGATTTTTATTTTATTATAAAAAGAGCGACAATTTTGAAAAAAACAATATTTTTCACATTCTGCTATATGACATTCTCAAAAAAAATTGAAAAATCAAATTTTTTTAACATTTTGGGCCAATTTGTTTTCTGCTACTTATTTATGGTATAAAAAATTGCAATAAGCGTATTTTGATTGGTTTTCACAAAAGTTATCACGTCTACTAGCTACGGGAAAGATTTATGTCATTTTTATTGTTTTTTTTTTACTAGTAATGGCGCTGATCTGCTATTTTTTGGGGGACTGCGACATTGCGGCAGACAGATTGGACCAATAACTGACATTTTTGACACTTTTGGGGGTACCAGTGACATTACTACAGTAAACAGTGCTAAAAATATGCACTGTTACTGTAATAATGACACTGGCAGGGAAGGGGATAACCCTATGGGTGATCAAGGGGTTAAATGTAAGCCTAGGGGAGTGATTCTAACTGTGGGGGGGGGCGTGGCTTCTGAAATAACCATAGAGATATGTGATCCCATATAGAAGGATCACATGGGCTCTATGGTCATTGCAGGGAAAAGAACAGTCGGCTGTGTTTACAATAGCCGACCGTCGTGGGTGTCAGGTGGCAATCAAAGATGCCTGACCTGTGTATCAGCTTCCCCGCTGCCGAGTGGTGGCGGGAGCGCGCTGCCGGCGGCGTGCGCGACCAACGTGGATCTACGTCGGTTTGTGCAGGAGAACCACCCTGCCACAGTAAAAAGGTGGCGCGTGGTCGGGAAGTGGTTAAAAAGCCTATACACAAAGGCTTTCAATCACAAAAAAAATCAGACAATGAAAAAAAGTAAATTTTATACCAAAATGCATATTGCAAGATGAAAGATTCAGCACTAGCCTTCATTTATCAAAGACGAGTAGAATGCCCAATATATTCCAATGCCCCCCCCTGAACTGCTGATTGAGGTGATTACACACCCTCCAGTCTGCATGCCTGAGCTAAGGACAGGTTGATTCCAGGAAGTAAATGCTGCACGAATGTAAAACGTAAGATAAATGCTACATAGCCTGCCCTTTACCCAAGACAGCCATGACTAGGAATGCTAGGGGGGTGTTTCTCAAAGTGATTGCTCAGCAGACCCCATAGACCTGGGTGGATGGGTGAGTTTATTGTCAATATTACCCACTTGCCAACAGCGCTATAGTAGATTTACTGCTTCAGGGTGGCCCGCTTTGCAGAATCACGTATATATAAATAGGGATGCTGCCAGCTCGCTGCTTCTGCTGTGATTTTTTACAGCAGAAGCCAATCAGTGAGTGCCGGACAATAGATGTCTGCCGGCACCCACTGATCACTGAGCAGAGACAAAGGACGGAGCTCTGCCTATATAAACAAGGTAGAGCTACATCCCGACAGCAGGGAAGTAATAGATTTTCTTTCCCTGCAAAGCAGGGAAAGAAAATTCATCAGTTCCCTTAGTAAAAGCACCAAACATAGTACACACAAACACTGGCTAGGCACACATTTAACCCTTTGATCGCCCTGGCTGTTTAACCACTTCGCAGCCAGTGTAATTAGTACAGTGACTGCATATTTTTAGCACTGATGACTGTATTCGTTTCACTGGTTCCTACAAAGTGTCAGGATCAGAATGTCCGCCGCAATATCGCCGTCCCACTATAAGTGGCTGATCGCCACCTTTACTAGTATTTAAAAAAACAATTCCAGTATCTATCCCATAGTTTGTAGACACTATAACTTTTGCACAAACCAATCAATATACACTTAGGATTTTTTTAACCGGTTGCCGACCGCCGCACGACTATATACTGCGGCGGTCAGCCCCGGCCAGGCAGAGTGACGTATCGGTACGTCACTCGCCTGTCACTGACTTGCGAGCCTATCAGTGCGTGTGACCGGCGGACTCGATGTCCGCCAGTCACACTGCGATCGCTCCTGTGAAGGGAGAAAGACAGAGCAGCTTGTGTAAACAAGCTGCCTGTCAGTTCTCCCTGTGTAAAAGTGAAGATCTGTCCGTTCTACTATGTAGAACGGTTGATCTTTGCTTTTACACCAATAGGAATGTCTCTACACAGTTAGAATCACACCCCTAGGACACACTTAACCCCTCCCTGTCCAATAAAGTTAACCCCTTCCCTGCCAGTGTCATTTTTGCAGTAACAGTGCATATGTATAGCACTGATTACTGCAGTAATGTCACTGGTACCCCCAAAAGTGTCAAAAATGTCAGTCAAGGGTCCGATCTGTCCGCCGCAATGTCGCAGTACCGAAAAAAAAATCGCAGATCGCTCCCATTACGTGTTAAAAAAAAAAACACCAAAAATGACAAAAATCTTTCCCTTTGTTAGTAAACGCGATAACTTTTGCGCAAACCAATCAAAATACGCTTTTTGCGATTTTTTTTACCAAACATAGGTAGCATAAAACAAATTGGCCGAAAAATGTTAAAAAATTTTGATTTTTACTTTTTTTTTTGGGGAATTTCATATAAAAAAATGTGAAAAATATTGTTATTTTTGCAAAATTTACGCTATTTTTTTGTTTATAGCGCGTGATCAAAAAATCGCACAGGTGATCAAATACCACCAAAAGAAAGCTCTGTTTGTGGGAAAAAAAGGACGTCAAATTCGTTTAGGTACAGCGTCGCACGACCGCGCAATTGTCCGTTAAAGTCACGCAGTAAAAAATCGCAAAAAAACCCCTGGTCCTTTAGCAGCCAAATCCTCCGGGGCTTAAGTGGTTAAACAAAAATATGCAGCAGAATACATATATGTAAAGTAACACTTAGGAAAGTGCACTCCCTGCGCCTGGAGTTTTAAACTATATATATATTTTAAGAATACATATATGCCTAAATTTATAAAGAAATAACATTTTTTAATATTTTCAATTGCTTTTTTAATTGACTGCGCAATTGTTATTTAAAGTAACGCAGTGCCGTACCACAATTAATAGCCTGGTTAAGAAGGGGGGTACATTTTCCAGAGGTCAATGATTAAAAATAAATGAAATAAACCTTTTCAGTTTATGGTGCTTAGATACAAGTAGGTCCCAGTTTAATTGTTCATCAAAGGCAAATTTCCACAAAACTCTATAATCTCAACATGTGGCAATATGGGATCCGCTACAGCTATGTCAAAAGTGTCTGAAACCCACAGGGGTATAGATACTGTCAAGTGTCATAATATTCATTTCCATTTATATGAAAAATGAAGACATTTATATATTTCCTCCAAAATCTCCCTATTAGTTTACAAAATCAGTTGGAAGTAGTTAGTGGCGAACTTTTGACATTCTTTTCACAACATTTTGTTAGAGATATAGTGATGTGGGTACTAACTGTATAATTATTGGATAATTGACACAATAATTTATGAACAGTGCTAACCATCTCATGACTGCTGAATAATTAAAAGTAGTTGGGTCCATCTGTTGTTATTTTGCTCATGATGTGTGACTGATATATCTTTGCAGAAACAGGTGGAACCATTTGCATAGAGAATAGTATGTCAAACAAGACAGACCTTTATGAATGTTGAATTATTTTATCATTTTTTAACACAAACCTGTACAGGTTTAATGCACCACATTTAGCCTCACATTGTCAGTTATGACTTGAGAATTTGGAGTTAAGCTTTTTGTTTTTCACTATTCAAGACTTTTCCTTGACCCATATTTACATCCACTACCAAGAGTCTGTGTTGTATAGTTTCTACAATTCTGTTCTTTTTATTGTAAGCTCTGTTTACTTTATAAATAAGTTGGTTCATTTTCTAAAAGTTTTATTTAGGGAGTTGGGAAGGAGTGTCGGTTAAGGAGACTTTTTTGCTATTTTTGTATTTCTTCCTTTCTTTTGATGAGGAGTTTCTTACTAAACTTATGGAAGAACAATGCTGTTGACAGTTGTCTTCTGTCATGTACAGTATTACTCCATCCCTGAGCTAAATACTCTGAACCATGCACCTCTGGGTATTTCATCTCTGTCTGTATAATGCCTAAACTTATAAAGAATTTAACTAAAAGCTCAGTAATGTGTGTTTTCAAAGACCAGTTACCAACTACCATCAACCAATTATCAACTACCATTTTTTAAATACAATATTTGTTTCCACTTTTTTTTTTTTTGCATTTTAACAAGGACAGTACAAAACAATAGGTAACATAAACAGCATAGTTTCTGTATTTCCACCATTTTTATCCCTTGTTTATGACTGCATACTATTTCTAAGGGTGGACTTCCTTATGGTGGTAGCAGTGGAACATGACTGCATAGCGTGTTGAAACAGCCACTTGTGGTCTCCTTTGGGAAACTCAAGTGACAACACAGAAGCACAACTGACCAATGGGGTTAGAGCATTATAAACCTATAGCAGTTGTGCCTGAACAAGCTAGGTGTTATTTTAGTAAAAGCTGCAAATTTAAAGAGACCCTGTTGCCAAACAATTTATTTCAACACTTTAGAGACACTTTATAGTATTCCCCTTCAGTTCTTCCCTGGGTACTACATAAAAGGGTATATAGGGAGACTGCGTTTATTTTTTTTTTTTTTTATTGATCTACTATATTTTTTTTTACCCTTATTGTACGAAAAAAAAATTACAAGCACTTACAAAACAGTGGGTCATATGACTGTAAATGCACCTTCAACGTTAAAGTGGTTGTAAAGGCACACGTTTTTTTTTACCTTCGTGCATTTTATGCATGATGGTAAAAACCTTCTGTGTGCAGCAGCCCCCCCCCCCTACCCCCCTAATTCTTACCTGAACCACGATCCAGTGATGTCCATAAGAGCCTTGCCTCTCCGGGGACTCACACTCCTGATTGGCTATTGGCAGCTGCGGGAGCCGTTGGCTCCCGCTGCTGTCAATCACAGCCAGTGAGCCATTCAGGAGACAGAGGTGGCGGGGCCAAACCACAGCTCCTTTTGTGAATAGACACACAGAGTAGGGGCTCGACTCAGTGCCCCCATAGCAAGCTGCTTGCTGTGGGGGGCACCCAAAAAGAGGGAGGAGCCAGGAGTGCTGGTGTGGGAGCTGAAAAGAGGAGGATCCAGGCCACTCTGTGCAAAACCACTGCCCAGGGCAGGTAAGTATAACATGTTTATTATTTTAATGAAAAAACATGTAAAGCTTTACAATCACTTTAAAAAGTCAGTTGTTACATTCATATTTCAGTTTGAAGCAGATACCAGATAGGCCAATTACCTATTCACATTTCTCAGGGAGCCTGAAGAGAGCTCTATGTATATGACTCCACTCATTCTCTATATCCATTACAACAGATGCCAAATACTAGAGAATACAGGTTGGGGCTGAGTCTTAAACTCTTACAAAAAAATGCTACTGAAGTCCAAAGAGACAGAAAAAACAGGAAAGTGTTTTAGCCCACTAACATGCACCTAAAATTGTAATATCAGTTTTGAGAAAGCTGAACCAATTGGCTTGTCATAGATGAAATGACCTTACTTGGACGTAATTTATCTTTGCAAGTGCCTCCATTGTTTTGAAGTCAATACATGAGTCTCTTCCCTCATGCTAAGGAGTTCTTATTGATTTCAATCAGCAGGAGTTTTTTAAGCATCAGTCCACTGAAAACTATTTTTTAGTTATAGATAAGGTTGATGGGGTGAGCCCAGCACTGTCTTCATGGATGTCTTGGATTCTTCAACAGTGAGGTCTATTTGTCATATTTAACAAGTACAATTCTGTCCACCTGGAAGCTTTGATGATGCCCAATTCTTTGTGTTCTACACATGTTGCTTTCTCTGTAATATAAACTAAATAAAAACTCCAAAAGAGTAGAAAGACATAAGAGACTGTCTGATGATTTAACTCTCCAGCATCTACTAAATACTAAAGTATTAATTTTAAATTGAATAACCCTTAAATGCTTGTAGATTTATTATTTAAAGTCTATTTTAACACAAAATAAATTATTTCATTTTCAGCCATGTAGTGGGGTGTACATGATTTTCAAATTAATATAGCTAACAGGAGTCATTCTTCTATTTTAGCAGTCCAACGGTTCTACAGCTCTTAATTGTGTTGCTTCTCCACCCGAGGTGGAGGAAGCATATCTTTTGGTTTAATCTAAGCTTATTGGATCTTTACAAAATAACACAATAACATGGTCATAAAGAAGCATATCTTATGAGCAGCTGCCTTGTGGCCAAAAAGGTGCTGTCCATGGGTCCTTCATTTTTTCCTCCTGGCATTGATAGTGGGCATCCCTCAGTGCTGCAGAGTTTTTCATTGCTGAAGTTATGTTGTCAGCACTGTTCTCTGAAACATTGTGCTGTGAGCCCAGGCTGATATGATGACACATCTCCAGGGAACATTAGGAGGGTATACAGGAGGTGGGCTATCCAGGGCTAGGGATCAGCACTGGATGAAAGAGGAGCACAAATGGGAGCTGAATATGGGTTTTAAAGTCCAACTCCAGGAAACCTAAAACTCCTCCCTTGAATTGCAGCTGCGCTTGCATTGCAAGGGTTAAATGATCATTTAGGTCTAGGGGAGAAAAAAAGCAGTTTTACCTACCTGATCCTCCACTCCTTTGGCATACAAAGCTCCCCCATGCTCTAACAGCGGACTGTTCCTCAGCACTGTTCCTCAGTGTCCTCACTTCCAATGCAAGACTATAAATTCAACTAACCTTGGATCACTTGAGCATAGGGGAGAAGAGACTGCAGGGACAAGTCTAGCAGGGCAGAGGAGCTTGCAGGAGCTGAGGATCAGGTAAGTAAAATCACCAAGTCTGCTAGACAGAAGCAAGCAGTTATCTCTTCCATTGCTTGTGCAGTCCCACTGCAAGAAAGAATTTGTAGATTTCCTTGATTATAGCTTTACATATTAACCCTATAGTGTTTTAAATCTTCCACCAGAAATTTTGATTTTGGTTAAAGACAACTTTAATTATTTTTTTCTTGAATACAGAATTCTAATTGATATTGATACAGGGCTGCAATAACCTCCCCAAAAGCTTCAAATATCAACTTGTCTGTATAGTGCATTGGGCACAACGAGAGATGAGAATGCTTTAAAGCCCAAGTGAACTTTCAGGTTAAATGAGCTAAATATATTCCATGTGCATCTGAAAAGGAGTGTTCAGTGTCTTACAGTTTATTTTATTTGAAAAGAAGCTAAATCCTGAGTAAAACAGCCTAATCTCTGTCAGAATGCTGCAGACTAGGGCACTTCCTCTCTGTAGAGAAGCAGTAGTCTCTCTGCAGAGGTCAGACAAGCCCCCTGCTAAGTCAGAGCAATACATTTAGCAAGCAGCCTGAGCTTTGCTGATTACAGGGCGAAAGGTCTGACTTAGCAGGGGGCTTGTTGAACTTCTTCAGAGAGTAATGGTCCCACTCTGCAGCATGCTGGCAAAAACTAGGCTGTTTTTTTCGGGATATAATGGCTTTATGAATAAATCAAAACTGCAAGACAGACTGCTGCTTCCCCACAGAGAAAAAGGGTCCCACCTGAAAGTTTCATGCTTCTCAGGCTACAGTTTTGGAAAAAAAATGAACTAAAAAATATTGAACAAAATTTGTGGTGATGCTCCTGGAATGCACATAGTTGACTTAAACTGAGAGTTGAATTAATAAGTCAGAATGCTCACAGAGAATATGAACCAATTTCTATTTTGGTGGCTTGTACAACAGAAATATAGTCCTGCAAGCAAAATACTGTTTTCTTAGGCAGCACATGCTGGTATTAGATTTTACTAAAATAATCACGACTGAAATGATGGATCTTGTAAAAAAGGTGTAATCATTCAGGTGTGTATAGGACAGATGTCTAAGTTTATACTGTGTATACTAAATTGTAATACATTCTGGTTTACACTCACCTATATTGGCTTAACCTACAGGGGTATTGCTAAAGCATGGAATCAGGCTCATTTTGGAGAAGGCACGGGTCCTATATTGTTGGATGAAGTACAATGCACAGGGAATGAGCTGTCTATAGAGGACTGTCAGCTTAGCACATGGGGCGAACACAACTGTGGACACAATGAAGATGCTGGAGTCTCCTGTACACCACTGGCAGGTATCCCATTTTGGTAGCAAAGTGAAATTTATGTTTAAAAATGTTTAAAAATGTGTTGTAATTTTTTAGTGTAGTAGCTCTTTATAAGAGCATTACCATTTTTTTTTTATTTTAATACTCCAAATGAAGTCTCACACCTTTTTCTTTTTATATCACTGTGTCAACTGTTTTATGATACCCTTGAAAATACCATAAAGTACCCCTTTGTTTTAATAGAAATTGTTTTCTTGCTCTCTCTCATGCCAGTGGTCTGTGCTTTATGTCTTAGATCAGACCTTGGCATTTCATGGCCACCAGGCCACATCTAGCCCCTTGACTGTTCCTATATAGCCTGTGATGCTTCCAGGAAGCTGACAGATTCAGAGAGGCATGCTACCAGATGTCCATGTGGAGAGCTGCAAACACACAACCTGGGCTTGTGTAACCTGGACTGAAAGGGTTGAGGAGATAACTAGCAGAGCTGCAAGCACTAAAAGGAGATTGGTACAGCTCAGTCCTGGCAAGAGAGTTGGGATATCTCCTAGGCAAACCTGTTGCCTAAGGCAGGCCATACATGGTTCGAATTAATTACCTGCAACCATGGGTTGCAGGAAAGAAATTCACATGATTCCCCCATCAACACAGACAGTGCTGAGAGGGGATCAGCAATTGTCTTCTCCCGGCGAGGGCAGCAGGGAGAAGATAGTGATTATCACTAGCAGCTATAGCAGCTGCTAGTGATAATTGGAAGTGAATGCGGAAGGCAAGTTGATTGATCATTCAACTTGGTACATTCAGCCTTCCCATTAATGGTTAGAATCTCAGCCGGTTCCTGCAGAATCGGCTGAGATTCCAACCATGTATGGCTGGCCTTAGAGACATCTCGGCACATTGGCCACTCAGCTATCCAGCCTACTTCTTTTTGTTTACGTCAGAACCAAGCCTGCATGCTGCAAAACACAGGAGCCCTGCATTTGTTCTTTACTCCAGGATCTGCATAATTCCCAGCTGTACTGATCTTAGGCTCTCTTCTTCCAGTGCTTGCAGCTCTGCCAGCTATCTCTCTGAGCTTCTCAGTAACACAGGAGCACTCAGAACAGCAGCTCAGTTAATTAACCCCTGTGCCAGTTAGCTCCCTCACTGCTTCTTCTAACTTACCCTACACCAACATTGTGACCAGCAGATTAGCAGAGGACAATTCTTCACTACTGCCTCTAATAACTGTGAGTGTGCACACTATTTCCTAACCAGTTGTACCTATTATTTCTAGTGCCAGGCATGTGTTTTCTATATGATTACGTACTTACATACCTTCCCAGGTCCAAAGTCGAATTACGTTCAGCCTAGTTTCTCATGTTGCCTCTTGGGAAAATAACTGACAACCCCTGGCTTAGATGTGTAAATGCCATATGTACCGTCACACGAGACATCACTCAGAGGGAGTGTGTCTGACCATGTTTGTTTGATTACAGAGTGCACAGGCTAGTGGTTGTCCTCTGGTGTCTACTGGACTGCACAATCATATTTGGAGACACCTAACTGATATAACTTGAATGTGATGGTAACACTATGAAAGTGGAGGTTGTTGGTACAATGTCTGTCTGGCTATATATAGAAAAAACGGGATGAAGCAAGATTTATTGTTTATACCAGAGCTGCATAACTGTACTGTATCTGCAGGACTTTGCCCGTGTATCGTTCCAAAATATAAAGCATAATTTGAAATTAAAATTATTATATTTTCTGTGAGTACTGTATGTATGTTTGCAAAATATCTATCTATCTGTATGTATGTATGTTTGCAAAATATCTATCTATCTATCTATCTATCTATCTATCTATCTATCTATCTATCTATCTATCTCTCTATCTATCTATCTATCTATCTATCTATCTATCTATCTATCTATCTATCTATCTATCTATCTATCTATCTATCTATCTATCTATCTATCTATCTATCTATCTATCTTTACAGAAAATATATATATTATGCGAAAGGATGAGTGAATATGTGCCAGATGCAGCACTTGATCTGATGTTCTTAAAGGTTTTTTTTTTTTAATGCTAGTTTGCATATTTTTAGAAATATGCCAAACTGAATGTTGTATTGCCTAGATATGTTTCTTCTTAATATTATGCAGAGTGGTGTCCCATTATTTTGCCTATAAATGTTTCATGCAGATGGTTCCATTAGACTAGCAGGAGGTAAAGGTAGCCATGAAGGACGTCTAGAAGTGTTCCATAAGGCACAGTGGGGAACAGTATGTGATGACGGGTGGAATGACATGAATACGCACGTTGTTTGCCGCCAGCTTGGATTTAAGTAAGATATTTTTCTCTGAGTAAATAATGGTTATATGTTAAAAAAGACAAAATAAGTCGCTTACATTTAATAATATGCAAAAGTCAGCACTTCAGATAGTTAATTTAACCAGTTAAATATTTGGCCTAGATTATTACTGCATTAGTGTATAAAAAAAAAATAAAAAAGAGTACACAATATTAAAGTATAAAATATTATCTTAAAAAAAAAAGCAAACTCTATAATTTTGCTCATGCCACAATGCTGCAGTAAAACAGAAAAAAAAAGAAAAAAAGATGCCTGTATGTTGAATCGTTTCTTTTATGTCTGAGGAATTCTGACATAGCCTCAGGTACCCCAAATTCTGTTATGCAGGTACCACTCAGTTCCACATTTAAAATAACATTACTTTGCTTGTTAGATTTTTGAGGCAGTGAAGGGAAATTTGGTAAGAAGAGCTCTTCCCTAAAATTCCCTAGACTTTACATACAAGGGCTTTACTGAAAGTAATGCAAAAGTGGGTATAATTTGTTATTAACTTACATAGGTCGTTTTTTATTTCACATGCTGGTAGAGTATGCACAAACATACTACTCAGCATAGTCTCCATCAAGTTATGCATTTGCGCCATTATTGAACCCAACTCTTGAATCCTCTTTGAAAAAAATTAGATGTGCACGGTTGTACCCACTTCTTCACAGCCACTGTTACCTCATTTGTGACTAGATTTTTAACTACTCAGGCTTTAGGGATGGGATGTGATGCCATTCTCCTGTCACCAGATCTGCAAAAAACTTGTCTTCAATGGCTTCAAACGCTTCCAGCAGATGCTGATTTTCCCTTCTTCAAACTATCTATCTTCATCCATCTGTGCACATTGTTCTTGTCAATGGTGTGATCTCCATAAACATTATGTAGCTGTCTGTTGATGTCAAATGGCCTTTACGCCTCCTTCATCAAGAACTTAATGTGGGCATGTTGCTTCTGCTTGGAATCTATTATTTACCAGCAATGAAAAAGAAGAAGAGTGCTCACTTTTGCATTACTTTTGGTACAGCCCTCTTATACCAGTGGGGTATTGAAACCATTAGGGATCACCCAATCCTTCTGGTTATCTGATGCAGAATACAGCATTAATGATTTATTTCAGGGTTGAATCCTTACTATCCTAAATTAAACAGAATCCTATAGTTCTAGCATCACAGATATTTGTTTTCAGTATTGATAAGTCTTTAAGGGTTCATCTCGTCAATGCTGTGGCTTTGGAAATATATAAAAATGATATATAAATATCACCAGGTGGCAATACAATATATCCCCTGCGCACAAGTAAAAACACACAGATGCGTCTTATTAAAGACCTATTGCAGCTACTTAAAGGAAAAATATGTTAAAGTATACTCAAATCAATAATCCCTAATGGACCACGAAATTAGTATAAGTAGCGCAGATAGCGCATGTATCATTCATAAATGATAAGCAAAAGAAAAGTCCTTTGAACGTTCTAATATCAATATGAATAATTTCACATATAAACGTCCTTCTTTTGATATAAAGGGTCAAAAATCTTGCAACAGTCCACTCCACCAAGTAGGGGTCACCACTGTGTATTGGGGTCACCAGATAGCTAAACCTCCACCGTTGTGATCTACAGAGGTGTGTGGCAACTCACCTGAACATATGGCCCACCTATTCTCATAGGACAGGCACACAAGCATGTATATAAGTCTCCCTCTTGGAATCGGCTGCAGCTGCAGATTTTAGGCATACATCCCTGGTGGTCTCTCAGGCTTTGGCAATATATACCAGACTTGGAATCCATAAATAAAAATGACCTGTGCTTTTTCTAAGACAAAAATATTCTTATTGATAATTGTTGTTTGGCTAGAATGTGGCCAGTGTCCTACTGACTAAGGTTATTTGTTATATATTTAATATCAGTGCTTGGTAAAGGGAAACACGTCCTGTAAAACATGCTGTGTAGAAATATGAAGGGTCATTATCTTATGTTGAAGACCCTTGTGGTTTTAAGATCTTTCAACACATGTTTTAGAGGACTACACCACCCACGATGGTGACTTGTGTATTCATTCAGAACAATGATACTTTCATAGCTTGCATTCATACATATGGAGCCCACACTTGCAGGCTTCTGTGTTGTGTCTGCTGCTTGCCTTTGTATCTTGTCTTTTGATTGTATAGACTTTAGCAGTGCCTGAATGTATAGAAATGTGCATTTCCTTTCTTTTCTCTGTTCTTTTTAAAGAGGCACATTCAAGGCCTGCCTGCTTGCTAGTAATGTAGTCACACGTGTTTTAGAAGAAATTTAAATAAAGAAAGGATGGCGCTGGTGCAACTCAATATAACAAATAAATATGTGAATTAATACTGAGTGATTGTGAATACATATACCCGAGCAAATAGGAATTATTAAGACAGATATCTACAATAAATATAATGTTAAAAAATATATAAATATATAAAATAAGAAAACTGTGTA
Organism: Pelophylax lessonae; assembly: GCF_965119305.1. Lineage (NCBI taxonomy): Eukaryota > Metazoa > Chordata > Amphibia > Anura > Ranidae > Pelophylax > Pelophylax lessonae. The sequence goes on along the minus strand of NC_138768.1, from coordinate 622,683,350 downwards.
TATATATATATATATATATATATATATATATATTCATTTATATATAATAAGTGTAATAACGTGATTAAATAAATAAAAGGAGACGTGAACCTTAATGAATCAAATAGTGCAAAAAATTATTCAAAAAATTGTGAGTAAATGATAAATGGTAGAAAAAGTCTCAAAGTTCATTGTGTAGTATCCCACACCGTGTGAATCAAAGATAATGAAGCAATCCACCTCGTGAGCTGTAGTATCTAAAATTACAAGGAACTCTGGCACTTCTTATGACATCCAGGCTCTATATGGATGGCATAATTCCTCCTCCTACTTGGTTAGGCTGCTGCTAAAGATAGCTGTGATGGTAATCCTGAATGACTCTCCCAATGTGAATATGGGAATGGAGAAAACAGGAAATCCAAAATAGTGTAATTCCATTTATTAAGAACATATAAAATAATATATAAAAGAAAGACAAGTTTGTGCTTACATGCAATAGTGCCCCCTTGGCACAGGACAGGACCGCAGAGATAACAGTGTAGTGTATATGGTCACGGAATGAATGTCACTTCTTCCTCCAACTCGTAGCGTGGCAGCAGCCGGCCTGCATTCCACAGCTCGGGAGGAAGTGACGTTAATGGCTTGTTCAGACAACAATGCATTTCGCTATTGCGTCCTCAGGAAGTCAGGGTCCTAAAGTCTTACTCTGGATACCTGAAAAATATTTTAAAATTGCCTCCCCCCACTTTGATTAGGAATGGTAGAGTTTGTTTTTTTAGAGGATTGGCCAGCACACTGTAAAGCTATAATTAAGTCCAACAATCTTCCTTTGGGCCAGTCTGGCTGAGATGATCAATTTCTCAAAGCTGCCCTTTTGCTCTATCACAGCTCTCTTGTCAACATCACTGTGCCTGTACAGTGCAGTACCAATGGCCACATCATCAGCCCACATTTCTGTGCTGGAGAGCAGAGAGACAGACAACAAGCACTAGATTCTTCATCAGTTATCAATAGGATCATCCTTTTTATTCATTTTTTAAATGCCCAAAATTTGGCTTTAAGGCCTCATGCACACTGGGCGTGATCAAAATGTCAGTAGAAAGCTGTAGCTGTAGAAGGAGTTTTTCAGCTTTTTTGCAGTAGCGTTTTTCAGCGTTCTTTAGCTGTAGCATTTTTTAGCTTTTTTTTTTTTTTTTTTAGCAAAACTATATTCCTGCCAAAGCTTATGACTCACAAATGTTAATAAACGCCAAATAGCCACGTTTTTCATAGTTTTTCTGCATTTTTAGCTTTTATCAGAGTTAGAGTGTTTTTACAGCTGAAAAACGCCTCTTAAAACCCACTAGTTCTGGGTTTTTTTCCAGCCAAATAACGCCCCTGCCAAAAACTGCTGCTAACAGCCTATATGTGCATGGACACATAGGATAACATGCTGGGGAGTTTACTGGCTGTGGAAAAAAATATCTGACACCAAAAACAGCAGCTGTAAAAACGTCCAGTGTGCGTGATGCTTAAAGTGTATGCAAACCCCAACAATAAATGTCTATTATTTACTCCCGTTTGGTCTGTTACAGGTATCATCGAAAGTGTTTTGTTATCTCTGTTCAATAAATACCTGTTGATTTTTCCAGAAAACTTGTGAGCTGATAACTACCTGTGCTCTCTGTCTGTGCATAAGAAGGGGTTATGGAGAGGAAGAGGGAGGTTGGAAAAAAAGGAAAGGTCTGTGTTCTTTGTAATGAATCAAAATGAAGTAAGCCTAGCTGACAGCATATGCTTTGGAATTCAGAGCCAAAAATACAATGGGGTTGATTTACTAAAGGTAAATAGTCTGTGCACTGCAAATGCACTACAAGGGCAGTTGCTCTAGTTCTGAGGGGAAAATGCAAGGAAAATATAAAAATGCATTTTTTGCTTGCACTTGATTGGATGATAGAAATCAGTAGAGCTTCCCCTCATTTCAGAGCTCAGTTCTAAAGCAACTGCAATTGAAGTGCACTTGCAGTGCACAGTATATTAGTAGTAGTATATTAGTATATTGCCGTGCACAGCCTTTGGTAAATCAACCTCACTGTGTTGTCGTTTCAAAGAAGAGGGTAGGAGCACACTATATTTCTGGCATATCAACAGTTGTTTTTCTGTACTTGTAGAATGTTTAGAGAGATGAAACATAGAAAATTGTGCATATATTGTAGAGATTTATTAAATATGTTTTTTATATTGCCATGTCCATATAATTTAAAGTGGTTCTAATCTAAAGGCACAAGGTTTTTTTATCTTAGTGTATTCTATGCATTAAGATAAAAAAAACCCCTTCAGTGTGCAGGAGCCCCCCTCATCTTAATCCAGCGATATGCACAAGTGCCTTGGCCGTCCAGGGCTCTCCCTCCTGATTGGCTGAGACACAGCAGCATCACCGTTGGCTCACACTGCTGTAAGTCAAAGTCAATTAGCCAATGAGGAGAGTTAGGGGACGGAGTCGAACCATGGGTCTGTGTCTGAACGGACACACAGAGCTGCAGCTCAGCTCGGGTGCCCCATAGCAAGCTGCTTGCCGTGGGGGCACTCGACAGGAGGGAGGGGCCAGGAGCTCCAGTGAGGGACCCGAGAAGAGGAGGATCCAGGCTGCTCTGTGAAAAAACACTGCACAGAGCAGGTAACTATAGCATGTTTGTTAATTTTAAACAAAAAAAAAAAACGGAGACTTTATTATCACTTTAAGAACGCTCCCATTGACTGTAGTAAATGCTAGTGAGCCCCTTCACTCATTTTACTGGTGAAAACACTCCTTGTCTGGCTTTAAAGATCTGTATGTGTCTGAGTATTGGTGTTATTTTTAGTAGCACTGCCTTTTTTTAGCTGAGCCCCCAGATCTGTGCAGTAAAGTAAGATGATTGATTGTGAGATGACAGTAATTTACTAAAAAAAAAACTGTTGATTTATATTTTAGGTATGGAAAGATCTCGCTGGAGAATGATTTTGCAGAGAGTACTGGTATCATCTGGCTGGATGATGTGGTTTGCACAGGCAAAGAGTCTACTCTCACACAGTGCACTAAGCAAGACTGGGGCAAACATGACTGTAGCCATCAAGAAGATGTTTATATAACTTGCAACCCAGAAACTGATCAACACAGGCCCTTGCCTGGTATGTAAACGTCCCTATCTTTAAAAAGAAAACTCTTAAATTCTTGTTTTTTTAGTTACCAAAAAGAGTGGGTTCTGTCAGATATGTTCATTTGGGAAGCAGGATGGGGTTACGGGGGTTGCCAGTGGAACAGGACTGGGCTTCATGTGTGTTTCTTTTTTTAATTCTGAAAGGTTTAAATTTATGGTGTATACCAGTGATGGCGAACCCTGGCACCCCAGATGTTTTGGAACTACATTTCCCATGATGCTCACGCACTGTGCAGTGTAGTTGAGCATCATGGGAAATGTAGTTCCAAAACATCTGGGGTGCCAAAGTTCGCCATCACTGGTGTATACCTTTCAACTGACCTTCAAGCCAAGTTTAACTCCCGCACAGAGTTTGAAAGTTTGTTTCAAAATAGCATTTCACCTTTCATGCTACAAAACCATAAAGGAGTTGTAAAGTCAGAAGGTTTTTTTTATCTTAATGCATTCTATGCATTAAAGGGTAACACTACTTTCCTGGAAAAAAAATGAATAAAAACAAAGAAAAACAATATAGCATATACAATTGCGACACAAATCATATTGTATTTGAATGTTATTAAAAATTACCTTTCCTTTTCAATCTGCAGCTGTTGTAATTTTCTGAAAATGCAATGCAATATGTCTACCTGGAGCTGTTCTGTACACAGAATGTATACAGACCACATCCCAGAAACATCATTTCCTGCTTGTGTGATTGGCTCACCAATTTTCCCAGAAATCTGCCTAAGATACAAGTCAGACTTCTGGTATTCCCTGCAACGCAAATGTCATTTTAGGTGAGATATTCCCAATAGGAACATGTCTAAAGGGATGTAGGCCCAGCAGATTTCCTCATTACAGCCCTGCAGCTGCCAAAGCTGAATGATGATTATGAAACCACTCCCATTAGACTCACTTTCCCACAGGAGCACAGAGGAACAAACAGTGATTTCTTCTGAATAACAAAAGGTAGGAATCTGCAACAAAGTTTGTTAAAATCTTTGCAATGCACATATATCACCCAGAGGGGAAAGTTTTTTTCTCAACAAAAGTGGAGTTACGCTTTAAAATAAAAAGCCTTCTGTGTGGGACAATTGTCCTTAGCCCCCTAATACTAACCTGAGCCTATCTCTATCCAGCGATGTCTACAAGTTCCTTGGCTGTCCGGATCTCCCCCTTCTGATTAGTTGAGACACCCATTGGCTCCTGCGGCTGTCAATCAAAGTCAGTTAGCCAATCAAGTGAGAGAGAAGGGGCAGGGTCAAACTGCAGCTCCATGTCTGAATGGACACACGAAGCTGCAGCTTGGCTCAGGTGCCCCTATAGCAAGCTGCTTGCTGTGGAAGCACTCATCAAGAGCGAGGGGCAAGGAGCAAGGAAGAGGGACCCGAGAAGAGGAGGATCTGGGCCCTTCTGTGCAAAACCAACTGCACAGACCAGGTAAGTATTACATGTTTGGTATTCTTTTTGTTTTAAAACAGGACTTTACAATCACTTTATGACAGCCCTAGTTTCTTATATATCCCCAAAAACTAAGAATGGAAAAAACAAAACTAAGGATCTTGAAGTATTTCTCTCTTACTATCTAAGACAGGGTGATTATAAATTGTCATATCTTGCAGTTTCTTTTGAGCCTAAAAATATTAAAGGCGACATCTTAATGTTGCCATTCATTGTGTTTCTGGCTGACTGCCATTTTGCACTGTCAAAGAAAATCAAAGTAACAGCAATTTCTTTGGCGGTTGCTGCGTTTTTTTTTTCTAAGTAGAAAAGAATAAAGCACTAAGATAAGTAGTGTTTGGAAAGTGTTTGGAAACCTCAGACGATATTCCTTACTTCAGGTGCTAATTAAAAATGTGCTTCCGAGATATTTTAATTAAATATATTAAGAACCAACCTCGGTAATGGTGGAAAAATAGGTATTGTTGCAATGGTCTTTATTGAATGCCTTGACACAGAGCAACAATTTGCAGCAATCCAAATTAACCAGTCATCTATTAGCTATCAGCAGTTTAGTGAAAAATGCTTTCTGAATATTTACTTAAGGTTGATTTATTTTATATACTTTAGGAAATGCTGTTGTAATTGCACATTTCATGAACACATTATGGATGCTTGAATATTGGTATTTTTATTTCCATATTTAAAATTGGAGAAAGTCCAAAAGTTTGAGTTGTTGCAGAAACAGGTATAGAGGTTTTTTTCCCTTTACAGAGATCTGTTCTTGTTTCCTGTTTTCTCTCAGGACAGTAAGGCCAGCCATACAGGGTTTGAATCTTGGCTGGTTCAGCAGGGATTGGCCTAGATTCAAACCGTTATTGGGCAGGCTGAATGCACCAGGTTGATCGATCGATCAACTTGGGTACAACCAGCCTGCCAGATTCTCTTGCGATTCCCCAGCGGGGACGGCTTCCCGCGCCCTCCCCTGCAAGGAAAAGTCAATGGCCCGACCGGAGGGATTCCCGTATTAACACTGTCTGAATCCACCGGTGGTTGCAGGAAAGAAATTCACTCTGTGTGTTGTGTATGGCCAGCCTAAGCAAAGGAACATTTCTCCAAAAGAGACACAGACAATTGTGAACTTGTCAGAAGCCTGAGCAATTAAAACTGACCAAAATTCAAAAGTGAAAATCAGGTGTCATTAAGTCTAAAGATCTAGTAAGGTGAATAATATGCAGATCTCAGATTTTCCTGTAGTTATTATACTCCTCTGCTCCCACTTCTCTTCTGAGCTTTCCATTGGTTCTTCAATATGAAGGGAGGAATTATTGACCAAATGGAATGCTTCTGAAAGTTCAGGACTGAGCTTCAGTTCAGTTTTATAGAAAAATAAATCTCGATTCATATCTAGCTATGTCAATTGATGTATTATTTGTTCAGACAACTTTCACTGAACGTAATATCTGTATTGCTTGTTTGTCCTATGAGCAGCTTGTGTCCGGTTTACTGTAAGGCAAAGAAAGCAGTAAAGTTGTTACACATTTTATCTGATGTAAAACTTTCTTTTTTTACATTTTTTTGTGCAAACTAGACCTGTCCTATTCTGCTGGGCACATTAGGTGACAATTTAAATGTTTCTGTAACAGTCGATACTATAACTATACCTATAGCTTTATATCTATAGCTGTAGCAATCTACAGTACATTGTTAATATGGGACTTCAGGATCAGAGGATATCCACTTTAGGGAGGCAAATTAAACATAGAAAATGTATGTCCATGTGAAGATATCACAGATCCAGTACTGTATCATTAGTGGTTGGAAAGGTTGCAGTTAGGGTCTTTTCACGAGAGGTGTGTCCGGCGGACTCTGTTTTGCTCAGCGGGGATTGATTGCGCCAATCCCCGCTGAGCAGGCAGATGAGAGCTCTGCTTACTTTGCAGAGACGAGCTGTCAGAGCCCCGATTTCCTCTATCGTAGATCGGATGAAAACAGACCATCTGTCAGTTTTCATCCGATCCTATCCGATCCTCCAGACGGATGGAAAATAGGGTTTCCATCCATTCAGATTTCACGGACAGGATCAGATCGGAGAGCAGCGGGTGTCGGCGGACATGTTAACGCTGACATCCGCTGCTCCATAGGGATGCATTGAGCATCCAATCAGATCTGCCTGAAAAACCGACAGGTGGACCTGATCGGAAAGCCTGTGTGAAAGGACTCTTACAGTTTATCCCTCTGAATTCTCTAGTAAAAAAGTGAATTAATGTAAACTCACAGGAGGAGTTTTTAAGATCCTGGTTTTTCTAGCCACAATTGCTTTCTCTGTGCAACAAACACCCATAGGGGGAGATTTACTAAAACGGGTGCACACAGAATCTGGTGCAGCTGTGTATAGTAACCAATCAGTTTCTAACTTCAGCTTGTTCAATTTAATTTTGACAAAAAAAAAAATAAATAAATTGAAGCTGATTGGTTTCTATACACAGCTGCATCAGATTCTGTGTGCACCAGTTTTAGTAAGCCGACCCCATATGGTCTGGCCCTCCTATCAATCTGGGAATAGATGTAATGACCCCCGGACTTTTGCTGCAGCCTGGCAATCCTGTACATCTAACAGTCTTTCTAAAGCCTCGTACACACGCACAGATTGTTGGCCGACCGATCGGCCGTCTTTTGTCCAGTGTTGTTTGTTGGTTGAAATGTGCTCTAGACTTGCACTGGACTTTTGTTGGCCAACAAAAACCAACTTCAGAAGTGATGTCATGTGCTGGTTGACTTTCCCTGTGTTTTTTCTTCTCTGAGCATGCCCAGTCTTGCTCATCTGATTTTTGTCTGCCGAAATCTGTACTGACTGAGGAACAATCGGCCGTTCTGTTGTTGGCCAACAAAAATTTTATAGCATGCACACCAGATTTTTTTCGGCCGAAAAGTCGCAGTTGGTTGTCAGAAGCATCATACTAACAAGCCTACAATCGGCCGATTGGACGTTGGCCGACAATTTACGGCCAACAATCTGTGCGTGTGTACGGGGCTTAAGGATGCAAAAAATGTCAGCGTGTCTAATCCCCTAAAAACTTACAGTTTAAAAAAGTTTGTTATAGGGTTATAGAGTAATTGTGTGCAGGGGCATTAACAATTTTCACAATATGAAATTATATATTTTTTGTTATTTCTACTAATATTCTTTGTATTTATTTGCTCTCTTCTAATCAAAATATTCAGCACTTGCTTTGTGTGGCAGTGGAAAGGGGTAAATTATGCACAGATAATAGTTTTTTTTTCTTTAATAGCTGCTATATTTAGTATTAATATCCCATAAAATATTTTCATCTTGACATTACTTATACAAAATTTTCTATATGGTTTATTTTTAACAACTTAAATTTATTGAGTTTTATATGATGACATTCCAGAAGGGATTTGATAAAGTATTGTTGAAAAAATGGCCCATTTCTCCATTCTTAATCTATTCTTGCCAAGTAACAAATATCAGAGCTGACATTGCTGACCTTCTTCTAAAAATACAGATTTTCTGGCTCTGTCTGGCTTGGATTCTTCCAAGTTAAAGATTTGGAGCAAGCTTCTGGTAGATTAAAGTTGGAAAAAAGTCAGGTTTCTTTATAATTAAAGTTTTTATGGATTATTAGGTCTGAAAGGCAACTAGCTGTTTCTATATTCAGTAATGACAACATACACTTCCACCTCTTATAAAAATGCTAGTTGTCTGGGTGTAATTATGATCCTTCAGTTTTAATAATCATTGATTTGCTGTCCTGCAGACAAGTATGGAACTCTTTAGGTCCTAAATACATACTTGTTACAGGTATATAGTAACTTATGCATAATGCAATTTGCTTGAAATGTAATGTTCATATACTTGTGTTCAAATATTCTCTGCAATATTCTCCAATTTTTCTTTGAAATCTCAGTAAGGAAATATTGAAAAAGTAATAGAAATCCCATGAATTCTAATATTTGTTGAACGGGTCATGAACTTACCAGTAAAACACAGAATCCCAAATCCCTGTATAAGTGGTTCAGCAAAAAGATGTTCCATTAACGGAAGATAGGGTAATACTACAGCTGGTCTAGAAATGATTGACACTCAGGCAGTAGACCCCAGAGTGTTGTTGACTGCCAATTTTCTGCCTGACTGACGATTTATAGTATCCTCCAATTACGTCATGTAGAAAAAGCTCCCAAGCTGCCACCAAATGGGACCTTGCCTATACCGTAATGATAGACAGAGCTCCATAAATATTGTTTTAGAATTCAATGAACTCACCATGTATGTTATCATACAGTAAAGAAAAGTGCACCTTGGCTTCACACTTATTGGTATTAAATTGCTGATCTTTCGAATTAGAAGTGTTCTTTACCTTCCTGGAATTATCCAGCAAATCCTAATATAACAAAATAGGTGCGATCCCTTTCAAGAGCAGCTGCTGATGATTTGATGGCCTCACGTGGACTCATATCATGCAGAACCTTGCAGCTGGTTTCCTAAAATGAAATACTATTCCAGTTTATCCCGTAGGCAGATAGCAATTGCAGATGTTTTTGTTGCTTCAATTGCAGATTACCACTGGTCTGGCTATAGTATGAATGATTTCCCTTTCCAGGGGAGTAACAAGGGCAATAATTAAGTGTGACTTTGATAAATAAAGCTGGCTCACGTCTGTGTAACCTGAAATATTCGTAAGAGTAAAATATGCAAACTGTCTGTAAAGACATGAACCATCTGTGCTGACTTAACCGATAATTGTAATTGAAGTTGGATCATGCTTGGTCAAACAAAAGCAGGAATGTCTCTTGTTTTAGTTCTTCCCACCATTTTTACTTTTACGTTAAAAAAAAATGTATTTGTATTTGTATCTTGCTTTTGTTCATTTTGTAGACTTGTTAGTGCTTCTTTTGCATGCAAAGCACTGTTAATTGACATTTAACCTTAAATATTGAGCTACACATACAGTATTGCTAGTAAACAGGAAATGTTTACTAGCAATACAGGATATTATACTCTAAACACATGTAATCTGTAACATTAATTTCAACCACTTGCCGACTGCCGCCCGACTATATACTGCGGCAGTCAGCCCCTCACAGGCAAAGTGACGTAGTACTACGTCGCTAGCCTGTGAGGCTCTGGGGAGCGAGCGCGCGCCACCGAATGCGCGCTCCCCCTCGGTCACGGACCCCCCCGCGCATGTGCCCGGCGGACCCGATGTCCCGCCGGGCACTCGCGATCGTCCGTGACAGCGGGAGAAAGGCAGGCGGCTGATGTAAACAAGCCACCTATCATTCTCCCCTGTGTAAGAATAGTGATCATACGGTTCTGCTATGTAGGACCGTTGATCACTGTTCTTACAGCTCAAGTCACAGCCAATCACAGTTAGAAACACGCCCTTAGGGACACACTTAACCCCTCCCTCTCAAAAAAGGTCAACCCCTTCACTGCCAGTGTCATTTTTACAGTAACAGTGCATATGTATGGCACTGATTACTGTAGTAATGTCACTGGTAACCCCAAAAGTGTCAAAAATGTCAGTCAAGGGTCCGATCTGTCCGCCGCAATGATGCAGTCCCACAAAAAACATTGCAGATCGCTGCCATTACTCGTTAAAAAAAAAACAAAAACGACAAAAATCTTTCCCTTAGTTAGTAAACGCAATAACTTTTGCGCAAACCAATCAAAATACGCTTTTTGCGATTTTTTTTTACCAAAAATATGAAGCATAAAACAAATTGGCCTAAAATGTTAAAAAATTTTGATTTTTACATTTTTTTTGGGGGAATTTCATATAGAAAAAATTGAAAAATATTGTTATTTTTGCAAAATTGGCGCTCTTTTTTGTTTATAGCGCATGATCAAAAAATCGCACAGGTGATCAAATACCACCAAAAGAAAGCTCTATTTGTGGGAAAAAAAGGACGTCAAATTTGTTTAGGTACAGCGTCGCACGACCGCGCAATTGTCAGTTAACCACTTGCCTACCGGGCACTTTCACCCCCTTCCCATCCAGGCCAATTTTCAGCTTTCAGTGCTCTCACGCTTTGAATGACAATTGCGCGCCCATGCTACACTGTACCCATATGAAATTTTTATCATTTTTTTCACACAAATAGAGCTTTCTTTTGGTGGTATTTAATCATCTCTGGGTTTTTTATTTTTTTACAAAAAAAAAGAAAAAAGACAGAAAATTTTGAAAAAAAAAGTTTTTCTTATTTTCTGCAAGTAAATTTTTTAAATAAATGAGGTGGCACTGATGGGCACTGATAGGCTGCACTGATGGGCACTGATGAGGTGGCACTTATGGGCACTGATGAGGTGGCACTTATGGGCACTGATGAGGTGGCACTGATGAGGAGGTACTAATATGCCGCATTGATGAGCACTGATAGGTGGCACTGACAGGCGGCACTGATAGGCAGCACTGATGAGCACTGATAGGCTGCACTGATGAGCACTGAGAGGTGGCACTTCTGGGCACTGAGAGGTGGCACTGCTGGGCACTGAGAGGCGGCACTGACGGGCGGCACTGATAGGCAGCATTGATGGGCACTGGCGGGTGGCACTGATGGACACTGATGGGTGGCACTGATGAGCACTGATGGGCGGCACTGATGAGCACTGATGGGCAGCACCATCAGTGCCCACACTCAGTGCCCATAGTGCTGCCAGTCAGTGCTCATCAGTGCCTAGATGAGCAGGCACTGATGGGCACTGACTGGCAGCACTATGGGCACTGATTATGGGCACTGATGGGGGGCACTGATGGCGGCCACTGTGGGCACTGATGGTGGGCACTTAGTGTTTTTTTTTTTACCTTGTGTAATCAGGGCACTGGTGATCAGTGCCCTGATTACATTCCTCTGTGTCCCCGACGTCTGATCGGCTCTCCTCTTTTCTCACACTGCAGTCTCCGTGTGAGGAAGGAGCTCTGACGATGAGAGATGATCTCATATGTTTACATATGAGATCATCTCTCATTGCATGGGCCGATCACGTGGTAAATGGCCGCTGTGATTGGCCATTTACCACGATCTGTGATTGGCTGTGTCCAAGGGACACGGCAGACACAGAATTTCCCCGATGCGCACTCGCGGGAGCGGGGAGACTGTCTCTGGGAGGCCGTTTAAAGACGGCCTCCCGGAAATGTGAGTCCGCGCTGCAGCCGTACTTCAGTTATAGCGCGGATGGCAACAAGTTAAAGTCACGCAGTGCCGAATCGCAAAATAGGCCCTGGTCAGGAAGGGGGTAAAATCTTCCGGGGCTTAAGTGGTTAAGAGATTAAAGACATAAAAATGGAGCAACTGTCAACCCGCCCCCACATGCCAGGGTGTTGGGTGTTACCCTGGACTCTGAAATATCTTTTCATCCCCAGATCTAATCATTGTCTAAAGCTTTCCGCCTTAAGCTACACAACATCTCCAAAATACTCCCCTTTCTAACCAATTACACCACAAAGCTTCTAATTGACTCCCTGATCATTTATCATCTCGACTACTGCAACTCCCTCCTCATTGGATTACTTTACATAGGCTTTTTCCCCCTTCTGCCCGTTATAAATGATGCTGCCAGACTATTCCACCTTACCAACCATTTAGTATGCTACCCCTCTTTGCCAATCCCTTCACTGGCATCCACTCACACAACAAAGTAAACTGAAGATACAAACAAGAACTTACAAAACCATCCACAACTTTTCCTCCAGCTACATCACTAACTTAGTCTCAAAATAATGAGCAGGGCCCTCTGATTCCTCCTGTATTGAATAGTATTGTAATTGTACTGTCTGCCCTCATGTTGTAAAGCGCTACGCAAACTGTTGGCGCTATATAATCCTGTATAATAATAATATTAAAGACATAATGAAACATTGTAAATACATTTTTGTAAATAATTACCCACTTGCCGACCAGCTGCCGTAGTTTTACAGCGGCAGGTCGGCTATTTCCCGCTAAACGATGTACTTGTACGCTAGTGGGGAGCCAGTCAGCGGGTCCGGCGGCTGCGATGTCCGCCGGGCACCTGCGATCACTCCCCACGGAGACAGAAGGGCAGTCTGCTGTTGTAAACACGGCAGATCGCTGTTCTGTCAGTAATGAACACAGGGATCCAGTGTTTCTCTTATTTTGGAACACAAGTTTCTGTGTTCATGCAGCAAGTCCACCCCCCACACAGTTAGATAGAACCCCCTAGAGACACATTTAACCTTTGATCGCCCCTGGTGTTAACTCCTTCCCCACCAGTGACATTAGTATAGTAACAGTGCATATACTACCGCACCTTGAAGTCATAATTATCACATTTAAGATCTTCGCTTCGGAAACTGATTGCTTGGACTTTTTATGAGTTTTTTTTGTACTTATCTAGTGCACTACACTGCTTTTATTCTCATATTTTTAGCACTGATTACGGTAGTAATGTCACTGGTCCCCACAAAAGTGTAAAAAATGTCAGTTAGGTGTCCGATCTGTGTCTCAGTCCCTCTAAAAATTACCAATCGCCACGATTATTAGTAAAAAAATAAATAAATAAATAAAAATGACATAAATCTTTCCCCTAGTTTATAGACGCAATACCTTTTGCGCAAACCAATCAAGATACTCTTATTGAGATTTTTTTTAACCAAAAATATGTAGCAGAATACATATTGGCCTAAAATTATAGAAAAATTTGATTTAAAACTTTTTTTTATTGGGAATGTTATATAGCAGAAAGTAAAAATATATATATATATTTTTTCAGAATTGTCGCTCTTTTTTTGTTTATAGCACAAAAAATAAAAATTGCACCACCAAAAGAAAGCTTTATTTGTAGGAAACAAAGGACATCAATTTTATTTGGGTACAGTGTTGCATGACCACGCAATTGTCGGTTAAAGTAACGCAGTGCCGTATCGCAAAAAGTGGCATGGTCATTAAGGGGGTAAAACCGTCCGGTTCAGAAGTGGTTAATATCTATTATTACACTTCAGACACATCTAGTAGACACAAATTAATTCAGCTCTGTAATCAATCTTTAATACATCATTACATTTTTTTAAAATGCAGTGGAAGTGCCAACATTTGACCTGGTATCAGCTTCATGCATTCCCCTACACAGCAGAACTCTAGAAGTGGAAGTCCATTAACATTCCATGAGGAAGTAAGTTTTAACGTGGTGTATTTGGTTTTCGCTAAAGCATTTGATACAGTTCAGCATAAATGCTTATTTAAAAAAATTGAGGTCTGTTGGCATAGATCAGAGGTCTCCAAACTGTGGCCCTCCAGTTGTATAGGATTTACAATTCCCACCATGCCTAGTCATGTCTGTGAATGTCAGAGTGTACAGCTGGAGGGCCATAGTTTGGAGATCCCTGGCATAGATGATAGTATATTTACCAGAATAGAAAATTGGTTATAGGAACGTGTCTAGAGAATGTGATATATAGTGTATCTTCTGAATGGTCTGGAGTTGGAAATGGGGCACCCAGAGGCTCTGTCCTGGGACCAATTTTGTTTAATTTGTTCAAAAATGATATTAAGGTTGGTATAAATAGTTCAACCATGATGTTTTCTGACGATACAAAGCTAAGCAAGGTAATAAATTCACAGCAGGATATAGAACCTTTACAGGAAGACCTCAATAAAAAAAAAGACAAATGAGGTTTAACATTGAGAACTGTAAGGTAATGCATTTGGGGGCTAAAAGTTTGAATGCAAGTTACTCGCTAGGGGGAGAAACTCTGAGGGAATGGAGGATGGAAATGGATCTTGGAGTCCTAGTAAATCACAGGCTCAGCAATAGCATGCAATGCCAAACTGCAGCAAACAAGGCCTGATGACAGTTAGCATGCATCAAAAAGGGTATTTACTCAAGAGGAAAAAACTATAATTCTACCACTTTACAAAACTCTGGGTCGGCCACATTTCGAGTATGCCAATCCGGTTCTGGTCACAAATCCCCAGGAAGGATGAGCTGGAACTGGAGAGAGTCAGGAGAAGGGCAGCACAACCAATAAGCAGACTCCATTCCACAGTTGATGGTGTCAGCGAGGAGTGTCAATATGTTCATAAAACGTTTAGCTGGGCATCTTCGTAATCGCAATATACAGGGATATGGAAAATGGTAGTGACACAAACACACACACACACACTACGTTGCACTACAGTGTTCATGTGCTAACTAAGAGCATGCTGATATGAGGAGAGAGCAGAGCAACAGAGAGTTAATCTCATCAGTCTGGTGTCTCTCCTTTCACTTTTCCTGCTCCTTTATATCGCGCAAAAATAAATAGTGGGACGCATTACGCCCAAAAAAGTACAAGAGCTTCTTTGAAGCGTAATGCGTCCCACGATTTTTTTTGCGTGATGTTACCACGATTCGGCAGGCGGAAATCGCGGCAACATCGCACAGCATTTGGGGTGCTATTGCAAATCACGGGCAACGCACATCCCACGATTTGCAATGATTTCCGGATCGCGGGCGGAATCGCGGGCGGAATAGCGGGGATTCTGCCTGCGATCAATACGCTGACATGTGAATGCAGCCTTAAAGAATTTGTACTTTGAAAGGGAATGCTTCCTTAGCTTGATGAATGAGATAAAGTTCTGCTGTCTTCCATCATCCAATAATGTGCAAGCAAAAATACAGTTATTTTAAAATGTCCTTGCACATAATTTGGCATTCTTTGCAAAGTGAATTTTTACTATAATCACTAAGCTAAATAAAATTTCCCTTGCAAAGTGAATGTGCTCTTCCCCTTTACAGGAGAAAAATACAAATATATTTTGCAAGTTTAAGAGTCGGTTCACACTGAGGCGACATGACTCCTTACTACTTCGGGGGCAACTTGTGCATTACATTGCACCACGACTTCGGAGCGACTTGCAGGGACTTCACATAATGGAAGTCTATGCAAGTCGCTCCAAGGTCGCCCCGAAATAGTACAGGACCCTTTTTCTAAGTCGGAGCGACTTGTGTCGCTTCTATTAGAACGGGTCCTGTAGCAGTCAATGGACCGCGAGGGAGCGCGACTTGTCAGGCTGACAAGTCGCCTGACAAGTCGCGCTAATGTGAACCGGCTCTAAAACAATAAATATACCTTTAAAAATGTAGCAAAGTCTTTTTTGTAGGTAAATTAAATTCATTTGTAAAGTCTAATTTAGTAAGAATTTATGGCACAATAAACCTGCATTTCTTAATTGTTTTCCAATTTGCTGAATTTAGTCAGTCAATTACTTTCCACATTCTTTACACTTAAAGTAAACCTCTCACAACTCAAAAAGACCAAAGCCAGTGCACGTTCCCTTTAGTATTTGCCTGTCCCTGCTTTATTTTATACATCCCCTTTCCAGCTTTAAACCTGCTGTGCCTCTCCTGTTAAGGGTAATGTCATATAGCTGAGTTAGAGGTGGGTGGGCTTCATTCCAAGATGTGGTGGGACTAATGTACCCTGGGAAAAGAGAATATCAAAGCACATACTTGCCAAATGCGTATATATATATATATATATATATATATATACATACAGGTGCATCTCATAAAATTAGAATATCATCAAAAAGCTAATTTATTTTAGTTATTCAATTCAAAAAGTGAACTTTTTTATATATGCGTAACACGCAGAGTAATATATTTCAAGCATTTCTTTCTTTAATTTTGATGATTATGGCTTACGGCTAGTGAAAACCCCAAATTCAGTATCTCAGAAAATTAGAATATTACATAAGATTAATTTGAGAAAAAAAAAAGGATTTTTCATACAGAAATGTTGGCTTACTGAAAAGTATGTCCATGTATAGTATAGTATGCAATTAATACTTGGTTGGGACTCCTTTGCTGAACTCAAAGATGTCCTCAAAAATCAAAGTGAAAAAATTATGCAGCAGGCTAGTCCATTTTGCTGAAATTTCATTGCAGCAACTCAAAATGGTACTCAGTAGTTTGTATGGCCCCCACGGGCCCCAACGTTGGGGCATGCTCCTAATGAGACGACAGATGGTGGCCTGGGGTATTTCCTCCCAGATCTGGACCAGGGCATCACTGAGCTCCTAAACATACTGAGGTGCAACCTGGTGGCATCGGATAGACCAAAACATAATGTCCCAGAGGTGTTCTATTTGATTTAGGTCAGACGAGCGTAGGGGCCATTCAATGGTATCAATTCCTTCATTCTCCAGGAACTGGCTTCATACTCTCACCACATAAGACCGGGCATTGTCGTGCACCTGGAGGAACCCAGGACCCACTGCACTAGTGTACGGTTTGGCAATGGGTCCCAGGATTTCATCCTGATTCCTAATGGCAGTCAAGGTGCCATTGTCTAGTCTGTAGAGGTCTGTGCATCTCTCCATGGATATACCTAGACCATCACTGAACCACCACTAAACCGGTTGTGCTGATGTTATAGGCAGCATTTCTCCATGGCATCTCCTAACCCTTTAAAGTCTGTCACATGTGCTGAGAGTGAACTGGCTCTTATCTGTGAAATGCACAGGGCGCCAGTGGCAGACCTGCCAATTCTGGTGTTTAATAACAAATGCCAATTGAGCTCCACGGTCCCAGGCAGTGAGCACAGGGCCCTCTAGAGGAAGTCGAGCCCTCAGGCCACCCTCATGAAGTCTGTTTCTGATTGTTTGGTCAGAGACATTCACACCAGTGGCCTGCTGGAGGTCATTTTGTGGGGATCTAGCAGTGCTCATCCCATTCCTCCTTGCACAAAGGAGCAGATACTGGTTCTGCTGATGGGTTAAGGACCTTCTACGGCCCTGTCCAGCTTTCCTAGAGTAACTGCCTGTCTCCTGGAATCTCCTCCATGCTCTTGAGACTGTGCTGGGAGACACAGCAAACCTTCTGGCAATGGCATGTATTGATGTGCCATCCTGGAGGAGTTGGCCCACCTGTGCAACTTCTATATATGGTCCAGGTATCGCCTCATGTTATCAGTAGTGACACTGACCCTAGCCAAATGCAAAATGAATAAAAAACAGTCTGAAAAAATGAGTAGGGAAAAAAAATCACTGGCCTCCTCCTAAACCATTCCTATTTCGGGGTTGTCTCATTGTTGCCAATCTAGTGCACTTATTGTTACTTTTATTAACACCAAAGCAGATGAAACTGATTAACAACCCCCTCCGCTACTTAACTGATAAGATCAATATCACAGGCGTTTAATTGACTTGATGCTATACTCTGATTAAAAAGTGTTCCTTTCATTATTTCGAGCAGTGTATATGAGTTTCACTTTTTGAATTGAATTACTGAAATAAATGAACTTTTTGATGATATTCGATTTTATGGGATGCACCTGTATATGTATGTATGTGTATATATATATATATATATATACACACACTATATTACCAAATGTATTGGAACGCCTGCCTTTACACGCACATGAACTTTAATGGCATCCCAGTCCTAGTCAGTAGGGTTCAATATTGAGTTGGCTCACCCTTTGCAGCTATAACAGCTTCAACTCTTCTGGGAAGGCTGTCCACAAGGTTTAGAAATGTGTCTATGGGAATGTTTGACCATTATTCCACAAGCACATTTTTGAGGTCAGTTACTGATGTTGAAGAGAACGCCTTGCTCGCAGTCTCTGCACTAATTCCTCTTAAAGGTGTTCTACAAGGTTGAGGTCAGGATTCTGTGCAGGCTAGTCAAGTTCCTCTACCCCAAACTCGCTCATCCATGTCTTTATGGACCTTGATTTGTGCTAAATATCATCGTGTACATGCAAATATTTACATTCTTGTTCATTTTAGGAAGCACCAAATACATTGAAAACAGGGAGGCTTGATAGGCATATGTTGCTTAACAGTTTTTTATAGACATATGTTACTTATACAGAATTAGTAATCTATGTAAAATTAATTCCATACCATTTTTCATAACGTATGTCAAAACACATTTTCCAAAATAACCAAGTAATTTCAAGTAATTAGCCATTTTACATACTATACCATTCCGTAACTAATGACCTAGTAATTAATAAATTACTTTAGATGCAAGATGCTGAGGAATAGACTTGCGACACGAATACATTCTTTATATTCTTTGGCATCCAAAAGGAAGATCTTTACACCTAAGATTCCCCCTTCTGGAGCCATTATAAGGAAGAATTACTCCCCCAGTTAGATATTTCTTATTTATTTTCAGTTACTGTGAATTTTTCACTATCTTTCACTACCTCCGCAGGATAAATGGAATTCTTTGCAAAGCGAGTTTTGCTTTCGGAATCCTTAAAAGATATAAGATGTCAGCGAGGCGTTTATCCCATCACTGCCCACTCATAAATGAAATATCATGTTTAGACCGTGTTTAGCCCTGGATAGAGTGGGGAAGATTAAATCATCTGTTACATTTTTATTACTGTCTGTGTTTGGCATTTGGGAGAATTTTCTTACTTCCAGTCCCAGAAACACAATAGGAAGTAAGGTAAACTCATATTCTTGACAATTGTCACTGAAGAAGGTAATCTCTATAGTAAAAATCAATACTTTTCCTATTCTTGTGACATTCTTGTAACAGCCATAAAATATTGGATTTGCCATCATTTTTTTTGTCTTGGGGACAAAGCTTACCACAAGAAATCTTAAAAGGATACTCGTACCTTTGCCTTAAAATTTATTTTGGTTGATTTAAGTTAAAGAAGATCTATGAGACAAAGAACATGAAGTACTTTGTCCTGTGTTTCTAAGGCTGGCCATACATGTTCAATTTTCTTGTACAATTTTCTGCTAGATTTACCACAAACCATATAATATGAGGTCAAAGCTAAACAACATTTTCATTTGTATCCAATTAGGCAGGCCTTTGTACTACATAGTTGAAGGTAAATTTCAAGAAAATTGTACAGAAAATTGTATAATGTATGGCCAGCCTAAGTGGCAAGAGGAAAGAAGATGGAGGGGAGTCTTCTTACCCTCTGCATTCCTCTTTCCACCGCTAACCTCGGGAATGTGTTCACAGCTGAATCAATGTTCTCTTTCAAGCTGTTGTAGGGAGGGGGCAGTTTGGTACTCAAAACAACAAGGGTTAGAAAACAAAACGACGAGACAAAGTACCACATGTACTTTGCCCCATAGGGGTCATAACTGTAAAATAAAATTTCTAATGATAGATCCTCTATATGATAGGGTAGACCATGGCAAATTTGTAGTTTCTGTTGAAAAAAGGTAGACCTTTTTATTGCTGATTTAATGCTGCAATGCTCCTTATAACAGTAATTTCTTAAACAAAAGTGCAATTTTTCTTTAACACTATAGTAATGATGGTGGGGCAGGAGCACTATTGTTCTAGGAGGATGTCATATGACTGCGCAGTGGCGCAATCTGTCACCAGCTGTGTCCACCAGACACAGCCGATGACTAATCGCTATGCTGGCCCGCTGCCAATGTCATGTGATCACTGTGACCAATCACAGCAGATCACATGACAATTGTAAACAATTAATGGCTTACTTTCATGCCATCCATTTGTACAACTGTGTTGCTAGTTGTGATTGGTCACTGTGATCACATGGTACAGACAGGGCCAACCACAGACCATCTGTACCATGTGGTACAAATTGGCTCTAGCCAATCACAGCTAATCACAACAAAACAAACTGAATACATTTCATTCAGTAAAATGTTTGCTTATAGCAATAAAAATCACTGCTATAAGCAATCATACTGTGAAAAAAAAAAATCATGATCACTTCCCCTCTGTGTTTCTATGGTAACACTGTATTGCTCTGGTCACAGTGTTAGAAAAAAAATCGTAAAAAAAAAAAGTAAAGAAAATGTATTAAAAAAAAATTGATAACATTTTTTTTTTTCTTTTCACATATTGTCACCATTTAGTGTCCCTGATCACTGTTATATGATAATGCTGTAATGCACTGAAGAGAGTATGTAAAAAAAATAAACATTAAGAACATTTTTTTTTTTAATTACTTAATTTTTCAAAAACATTGTGACAAAAATGTACAACTTAAAAAAAACTCACCATTCCTCTTACTAAATACCTTGGACTGCCTACTTTACAAAAAGGGGTCATTTGACGGTATTTATACTGACCTGACATTTTCAGACTTCATGAAATGAGATGGTTGTGTCAGCATCAGATGTCAGTACACCAGAATTGATCACCTTTCGATGTTCAGCCACAAGGTAAGATTGGAATTTTTTATTTTTTTTTTTAACAAAGAAAAAAGTTATCATCTTTTACTTACTTCTCTACAAATCTAGGCATCCTCTTGTGAGATTTTACCCCCCTTTATGACCTAGGCATTTTTTTTACTATTCAGCACTGTGCTACTTTAACTGGCAATTGTGCGATCATGCAACACTATACCCAAATTAAATTTATATAATATTTTTCACACCAATAGAGCTTTCTTTTGGTGGTATTTTGGTATCTGATCACCACTGGGTTTTTTTATTTTACTTTGTATTATATAAACAGAAAAAGACAGAAATTGGGGGGAAAAAAATGATATTTTCTTCTTTTTGTTATAAAACATATCCAGTAAAATTGAGTTTCTACATACATTTAGGCCAAAATGTATTCTGCCACAAGTTTTGGTAAAACAAATCTCAATAAGTGTATATTAATTGGTTTGTGTGAAAGTTATAGCGTCTACAAACTATGGTATATTTACTGGAATTTACACATTTATAGACGCTTTATGTGCAATGGCAGTGATCAGTGACTTATAGTGTGACTATGACAGTGTGGTGCGCAATCTGTCGCTAACAGACACTGGCTGTGAGGAACACTAGCTGTCTAACTGATAATGACATCGCTAGTGACATTAATACAGGGATCAGTGATAATATTGTACACTATACTAATGACACTGGCTGGGAGGGGGTTAACATCAAGGGGAAATTAAGGGGTTAACTGTGTGCTGTTTTTACTCACAGATCTGGCTGCATTTTTTCCCCTAAAATCAGAATTTATTTCAAGGAGAAGAAACAGCCAGATCACTCTCTTTGTAAGCACAGAACTGATTGGTCACAGCAGATCAGCAAGTTTCAGCCAAAATCATTGGCTGGAATATGCTGGCAAACTCCTGCTGTGTCCAATCACAGATTCCAACACACCATTCCCATCGCACACGTTCCTGTAGAAATGACTGTGTGTATAAGTGGGTGCTGAAGCGACCCACTGGCTGGAATTACAAATAGTCAGAGAGAGAAATGTCACCAGCACACAATAGATCTCCAGAATGGGTCCAAAACTTTATTCAGAAATCACATCCTTACAGCAAATAGCAAAATTTCAGAGCCTCGCAGGACCCCTTCTTCGTCACATTTATATATACACTATATTACCAAAAGTATTGGGACACCTTCCTTTACACACGCATAAACTTTAATGGCACCCCAGTCTTAGTCCGTAGGGTTCAATATTGAGTTGGCCTAAACAGTTGTGAGTTCTCCTTTACCATCAAACCAGAAACATCCGTCAAGCTTGAGAACCAATAACATCTGGCTCATTGACTAAACTCTGATAACACCCATTACGTTGATTGCAAGTATCCTTCCTCCTCAATTCTTCGATAATTCTCTATTGCTGAATTGTGTCTCTATTTCTTTGAAACACTTTTTTTTCTGTAAATAATTTATTTGCACCAATATTTACCTTTTCATTATTAAAGCCTTATTTTGAAAAGTGTTAACCCGGTCCCTAAGCTCTTAATGCAAGCTAAAAAATAACCTGTCTCTTAAGGAGTGCTACTGTATAGGATAAATCCTATGAACATAGCTGTCTGTGGTGACAGTGTGTGTTACAGACGATTATTCTAAAATCATAATTGGTATTGCTAAAAATTACAAGACATAACTCAGCAATAGAGAATTATCGAAGAATTGAGGAGGAAGTATGCTTGTTCGGTTATAAAAGGGGGTGGTGACAGTTAAAGGGTTAAATGCTTAATTAGCCCAGTGACAATCACTTTTAGGTTTAAAGGCGTCCCTGTGCTAGACTGTGGTCCCGCAAGCTGTAAAATCTTTGTGTAGTATGCAGCTTAGAGTGGCATTTTCACACAAGTGACAGCGTGGTGTGAGATTGTCCAGTCCATTGTCACAAGTTAGTGAGGAAGCAGGGATCTGATACCCGTGTCCATCACAGTGCATTATCTTACTGGAAGTACCCATCAGAAGATGGATATACTGTAGTCATAAAGGGATGGACATGGTAAGTATTCAGTTAGGCCGTAGTGTTTAAATAATGCTCAACCGGTACTAAGAGGCCCAAAGTGTGCCAAGAAAATATCCCCCATACCATTACACCACCAGCCTGAACAAGGCAGGATGGATCCAGGCTTTCATGGTATTTACGCCAAATTCTGACCCTACCATCTGAATGTCGCAGGTAAAATTGAGACTCATCATACCAGCCAACATTTTTCCAGTCTTCCACTGTACAATTTTAGTGAGCCTCTGCTAGTTCTAGCCTTAGTTCCCTATTCTTATCTGACAGGAGTGGCACCCGGTGTGATCTTCTGCTGCTTTAGCCCGTCTGCTTTAAGGGTTCGATGTGTTGTGCATTCAGAGATTGTATTCTGCATACCTTGTTTGTAAGGAGTGTTTATTTAAGTAACTGTTGCCTTTCTATTATCTCAAACCAGTCTGCCCTCTGACCTCTGAGATCAACAAGGCGTTTTTGCCCCCACACAACTGTGGCTCACTGGATATTTTCTCTCTTTCAAACCATTCTCTGTAAACCCTAGAGATGGTTTTGCATGGAAATCCCAGTAGACCAGCAGTTTTTAAAATACCGTTCAAAGTTACTTAAATTCACTTTTTTTCCCCATTTTAAATCTCGGTTTGACCTTGATGCCTAAATGCATTGAGTTGCTGCTATGTGATTGGCTGATTAGCAATTTGTGTTCCCAAGAAATTGAACAGGTGTACCTAATAAAGTGGCCGGTGAGTGTATATCTATCTACAGTAGTTGTACAGCATGAACAGATAGGAAATGTACAACAATTAAACCTGTGTCCACACAATATAGCAGTACAATACAAGAAATATCAGTCAAGTATCCAGAACACCATATATCATATTAAAAGTATATTTTTAATTACAATATGTTATTCGGTTTAAAGCATCTTTAGAGAGCTGTGTAATTTTGATATGACCTCGCACATTTGTCCTCTGTAAATGAGGTCTGTGCTCTGTGTCCCTTTGTCTTTATCTCACTGCTGCCATTGTTCCAGGTCCTCCTCTGAGGTTGATGGATGGTGAAACAAAGAAAGAGGGGCGTGTGGAGATTTATCTCAATGGCCAGTGGGGGACAATCTGTGATGATGGATGGACCGATAAAGATGCGTCTGTTGTGTGTCGGCAGCTTGGCTACAAGTAAGTCTGATGCTATTAGTGTACAGTACTTCCTTGACAAGTAATATATTTCCAGGGCACTGCTGGAGGGCTTTCAGTTCTTTAGAAAAGAGACATTAATAAATATGAATTAGTAATGCATGTGAAAATTCATTATACAGCAGTATTAAATCACATATTGCTATACTTACATAACAGTCCTTGTATAGTTACGTATATGGACATATGACCTTCTTTACTGAAAAATATATGCATGGTCAAAATGTTATTAATTACAAAATTCTGACTTTATAAACATACAAATTATTAAAACCCAGTTGAACATTCCAGGTGCATCAAGTCGAAAGGGTGTTTATTGTCCTTATTTTTTTTTTTCCATCAAAATAATAGCCTAAGTAGAAAAGTATAACCCCTACCATCAGGTGAAGAGAGGGACCATCGCTCTATGTGTGGGAGCAATGTTCTCTCTGCAGAACTCCAACATACCCCCTGCTAAGATAGACATATAGCCCTGCTATTGGCAAAGCTCATGCTCATGCAATTGGAGAGCTCTGGCTCTGACACAGTAGGAGATGTATGAGACCTCTTCAAAAAGACCACTGCTTCCCAACAAGGAGCAGGGGTTTCACTTTGCAACATGCTGGCAGGATACAGGATCTTTCACTCAGGCAGTGGCAGATTTTTAAACAAAGCACATTGTATGACTTTGCACAACTTTTGTTTTGACACACCTGGAATGCATTTAGCAAATTGAAGCTGAAAGTTTCATTGGGCTTCTAAAATCTTCTGTTGGTTTGAAGGGTCAGTTCACCAAAGTGATATTTTGGTTAGTGATCGACCGATATAGTTTTTTGGTCTTCGGATATCGGTATCGGCCGATATTGGCCGGATATTTTCAGAAATAAAAAAAATATATATATTTTTTATTTTTCACAGGTACTCTGGTGGAGGGATCTGGGGAGTCTAAAAGACCCCAAACCCCTCCTCTGCACTTAAAAGCATTCAAAACGCCAAGTTGGGCTGTTTTGAATGCTCACATTTTTTTGAATTTGCCGCCGAGTACCAGGAAGTGTTGTCATGACATCACTTCCGGGTTTTTTACACAGAGACCCGATCAGAGCCGAATGCGACTT
Organism: Pelophylax lessonae; assembly: GCF_965119305.1. NCBI lineage: Eukaryota > Metazoa > Chordata > Amphibia > Anura > Ranidae > Pelophylax > Pelophylax lessonae. Next base: position 622,658,317 of record NC_138768.1, on the reverse strand, counting down.
TGATCGGGTCTTCTCTTCAGGGGCCATGCAGGTAGGACAGGAGACCCGGGCGAGCTGCGGAAGGTGGCGGGAGGGGGGACGTCCCCTCCCGCTCCATGTAATGACGGCCCAGCGGCTTCTCAGCTGTAGGCTATGGTCGTCGGTACCGGGATGATGCCTCTAGCTACAGGCATCACTCCGGTACAAGCACTTTCCTGAAATATCGGCAATATCGGTAACCTCCGAGGCTGATTCTGATATATTGGGGAAAGTGCATATCGGCCCCCGATATATCCGCATTGCTGATAATCGGTCAATCCCTAATTTTGGTCATATGTAGATCTGGTGGATTGAATCATCTCTTGGGGACTCCAGTTAGAAAATATCACTGCCATATTTCCCAACACCTTTTCCTAGAATCTTTCAAATGTAGAGCAATTCTGCTTATCTTTGACTGTTTCTGTGTTTAACGTGCAGTATTCTTAGTGTGTCATTTAGACGCAATGAGTAAAGCGAAGCCCCTTGTGATGGCCGTTGCAAATGCACAGACCTGGGGAATTGAGTGCGGATATGTTGCCACCTGAATCCTTAGAAATGTAAGACATTGCTAGGTGGTTTACCTCTATTGGCCTTTTGCTTGATTCTCATCAAGTAGATTTATTTCACCCCCTCTGGCATTTTTCTTTGCTAATTTAAACCAGTGTAATGGGAATTAAATGCTGGTTTGCTATGCCAGATCAACACTTTAATTATTGACACATATGAATTACATGGGTTATGTGGCCTATTAACTGCCAGTAAAGCCTTGACTACATCTAAATAATCCCAGAATGTATATAACGTAATCATGTTAGTTGTGAAAGTTTAGAAGTAATAGAATGAATATGATTGTCTGTTAAGGGAGATGCATATTTGGATGATTTACTAAAGGAATGAATAATATTTGCACAATAAATTGTGTGAATATTCAATGAAAATATCCAACTATGTGAAAAGAAAATCCCTGTTTATTTATTTAATCTGCATGTATTGGGGTATTCAAAGTGAAAATGAATTTGCCTTATATGATCTAGATGATTGAAGTGAATAGTCACACAATTTATTCTTTAGTAAATCAGCCCAATGCAGTAGTCATCTACATTCACATGTGTACAACAATAGTATATAATATTATCTCCTGGCTGGCACATTTTTGTATTTAATCTAACAATTAGAAAAAAAAAAGCCAGGAGATTGAACACTAAGGGGCTTATTTACTAAAGCTAGAGAGGGCCAAATTTGTCACAATTCTGCAGAGAAATCAATCAGCTTCCAGGTTTCATTGCTAAAGCTTAAAGAGATTGAAAAATCTAATTTTTTTCCCCAATAAAAATAACACACATGTTATACTTACCTGCTCTGTTGTAGTGGATTTGCAGTGGCCCAGATCCTCCTCTTCTTGGGTCCCTCTTCTGTGCTCCTGGCCCCTCACTCCTGTTTAGTGCCCCCACAGCAAGCAGCTTGCTATGGGGGCACTGGAGGTAAGTCACAGCTCCCTGTGTCCATTCAGACAGAGAGCCCCGCCCCGCCCCCGCCCCTTCTCTCTCTCCTGATTGTTTAGCTGACTTTGATTGACAGCAACAGCAGCCAATTGCACTGCTGCTGTGATTTAGCCAATCAGGAGGGAGAATCTCCGACAGGTGAGACACTTATGGACATCGCTGGACAAAGAGGGACCTCAGGTAGGTGTTGGGGTGGCTTCTGCACAAAGAAGGTTTTTTTATCTTAATGTAAAGAATGAGCTAAGATAAAAAAAAACCCTTCTGACTTTACAACTCTTTTGAATAAACAAGCTGAGATCATTTTGCCCTCTCTAGCTTTGGTAAATAAACCCCTGAGAGATTAAAGTCAGATCATCCAATATTAGCAAATTCTGCCTAGTGCCGGCTGAATTTCTAACTTGGATGATACACTTCACTTGAACAACCCACCTCTCAAGTTTCATTTCACTTTTTGTTCTCTGTTCCCAACTAACTATGACATTAAAGCCATACAATGTACTGTGTTTATTCATTATAAAGTGCTACAAAATATGTTGGCGATATATATATAGAATAAAATATTAATAATAATTTTAACAATAAAGTGAAGTTCTCTTCTATTAAAGCAGTTAATCTACAGACACTATCATATGGGGCCAAGTACCAAAAATCACTGTTCATTGGGGAAAGGCCATTTTAGATATGCTCAAAGGGCAACATAAAAATATGCAATTCCTTGAAATAACATGCTTGGGGTATGCCTTAAAACTGTACGTGGATTTAAGGATCATTATGACTCTCAGACTGCATTCACAGCTGGGCGTTTTGAATCGATTTACCACAAATTACCACGATTCTGCCCGCGATTTCAAAGCGAGTGATATGAATGACAAATCGCAGAATGCATTTTTGAGATGCCATTCGTTTGAATCACCTAAAATTACAGCACAGTGCTTTTCCCCTACTCTGTTTGGTGCTCTGCAAACCTTTCCTGCTGGAGAAGCCACAGGGTAGACCTCTGTGACTTCCCGATATACTGTTATTAATATTGTTGAAAATGTCTGAAAGGGAATCATGTATGTTTGGCTCACATGGTGCACAATTAATTCAGATGACATGATAGTTGACGGGGCAACGGCAGGAGTAGCTGTGGAGAAGGATGCAAAATAGGGTGCTTTGGCAGCTGTGGTGGACTGTGAGCTAGTGTGCACCTGGATGACAGAGGAGGAGCATGATGAAAGATTGGTTGGCCACTCCACAACCTCCTCTGCCTGCTCTGACTGTATAGTATGCCCAGCACCTGAAAAAAGTTCCCTGCCGGCAGATGATGTACCATGTCCACAGCCACTGCTTTGGCCTGTGAACTCAGAGGCTGTTCACCCCTCTCATAGCTGCATGGGAACTTCTGCCTCTTCCTGAAGACCTGCCAGACATGATGCTGATAATATAAGACTTATTCCCTAATTTTATTTGCAGCTATTGGAAGAGATGTATCGGGAGAAGTGGAGATTGTGTGCTCTGTAACTGTGGTGCTTGGGTGCACTGTAAACTATGGGCATTAGTGGACTAAGCAACATCTCAACAACGTCTTGTGCTCCACTGCAAACAAAGGGTGGCTGTTGTAGTGACAGCAATAGATTTATGCTGCTTCTGACTCTGTAAAAATATCAATAAATAGAGGACTCCAACAAAATAAAATCCAAATACAATAAAGCTTGGCATTATGAGATGTTCGGCAGAGCAATTCAGGATGAACATCCTAAAAGTTTGGGATTTGTCTGGCCAGCGAATGTTTGGACTGAACACTTAGCTCATCCCTACACTGTAGCCCATTATTTTCTGCTTCGAGGTGGCCAATTAACAAGGCTTAAGCCCCGTACACACGCAATGATTATCGGCCGACCGATCTCCGTCTTTTGTCCAGAGTTGTGTTTTGTTGGTTGGAATGTGCCTAGACTGCACACGAATTTTCTCGTCCAACAAAATTCTACTTCAGAACTGATGTCATGTGTTGGGTTGCTTTCTTTGTGTTCTTTCTTCACTGAGCATGCCCAGACTTGCTCATCAGATTTTTCCCTGTCGAAATCTGTACTGACTGACTGAAAATCGGCCGTTGTGTTGACGACCAACAAAAATTTTATAGTCTGCACACCAGATTTTTTTCGGCCGAAAAGTCGGAGTTGGTTGTTGGAAGCATCATACTAACAAGCCGAAAATCAGCAGATCGGACGTTGGCCGAAAATTCCCTGCCAATTTTTGACGCATGTGTATGGGGCTTTAGTTGAGTTGTACTTAAAATGATCACCCTGTAATACAAATACAAGATATTATATTTCTAACAAAGCACTGGTGCAAACTTTAATAAGATTTGATATATTCTCAATAAATCTTCTCTTAAACATAAGACCACATGTAAAATGATGTGTGAATGTACTACTGATGACAAACACACGCAACAAGGATTTTCATAGGATATGTTTTATATTTTTAGGAATAGGCTGTACCCCAAAGCCATGCGCTATAATACAGCACTTTTTTTCCGCATGGTTACTCTGGATAGTTACAACAAATAGATATTGTTAAGAGAGGCATGTATCAAAAAAGCCGTGTGAGCTACAAAGAAATGCTGCGGGGCTGGAAACTATATTAACAAAACATTATCCCAATCCATCTGGCCTAGTAAGGGTTACTGGGTACTGCAGTGTAATGCCTGTGAGCCAACAATGTCATTATATGATGCTGAGTAAAACGAACAGCCTAAATCATATTAAGGGACTGGCTTCCAAATTAGAAAAGAGCCATTAAGAGCCTAAATACATCAGAATGTCTTATTACGGTGCAGTCAAGCATTGCATGAGATCACACACACATTATCTGTTGTATTACATAATGTCTGAAGACTGGCTACAGCATCTGACAACATGCAACCAATTTAACAAAGGAGTGAAATTTAGGGTGAGATGTTTGACATCTGTGACACTAAAGTTAATGGATGCAATGTGTCAAAGTCTCATGTCCGGAAAAAAAAAGTGTTGTTGTTTTTTTACTATATTGAGCGCAATTTACGGTTGTCTTGCAGACATGTACAGAAATATGTCATTAATATATGACTGAGGTGATATCACTTTATTATATCTTTTCTGGGGGTTATATAGCACCAACATGTTCCACATTTACAGAGTATACAGAGCCACATATATTAACTCCTATTCTCATAGAAGCTTACAGTCTAATGCAGTGGTGATTCATTTGGAAAATACCGAATGACATACCCAGTGGGCCGCACAATCCCTTTCTATTACATTTCTTAGGACTATGTTATTAGCTTTTTTAAGTCCAGCCTAACAAACTGTGGGGTTGATTTACCAAGACTGGAGAAAAAAAATTTCTGACATGTTGGTGTTATATCTTTCACTTGGATGTTATAAGTTGCACTGGGTAAATACAGCAGGATAAAACAAAAACGGTGTCTGTCTTCATTTCAAGCTGCAAAGCAACAAAGTGGGATTATGTTACTGGTGGGTTATTCTTTTCTATACCCATTGTACTTCCATCTCATGCAATAAATCTCCCCGCCTCCAAATGCTGTCAAAAGGAGATAAGGAAAAAGAGGAAAAGTCATCAGCCATGTAAAAAAGGAAGATCCCCATAAATCTCCTATTAGTCTGGACCTAAAAAACCCTAAAGTAAGGTGTCCGATGTAATGTGCTGTCCAGCGGCAGGTAAGGCTCGGTTCACACTGTTGCAGCTTCAAAGTCGTCCGACGTTGAAGCCGCCCCGCACAGCGTGACTTCAGAGCAGCTTGCAAATTACTTTTTTAATAGAAGTCAATGCAAACTGTTCTGAAGTCGCTCCCAAGTAGTGCAGGGACCTTTTTCTAAGTTGGAGTGTCTTGAGTCACTTCGATTAGACTGGTTTCATTGCACTGAATGGAGTGCGACTTGTCAGGCAACACCAGTGTGAATGCACAGATGGTAACACAAATAAATGGCAAGTAGTAACAAATGTTGCACATAAGGGGGCCTTCTGAATAAAAAAAAAATATCACATACATAAATGAGGCGTAACTAGAATCTTCAGGGCCTTGATGCAAAAAAACATGAAGGACCCCCTAACCTCCACTTACCTATGAGCTAGGGCACTTTCCTCTGAGCCCGTGGGTGTGGGACGCCAGCGCCTGCTCCCAAGTGTGACCTTTGCGACCGTGGTAGTTCCGGCACTGGTGTCAGTAGTTTGCTTGTTTTTATTATTTTTATTTTTTACAATTTTATTTTTATTATTTTTTAAAAACATTTCAGGAGCCTTGTTGGGGGATTTGGTGAAATATCAGGGGTCTAAACAGACCTCTGATGGTTCACCTTTGAAACAAAGGAGTTTGAGAACACAGCCTTCAATCTCCATCCCTGCAGCCTCAGCTGCACAAAATAAATGGATAGGAATAGCTCTGTACAGAGGCTTCCCCTTCATTCACAAACTGAAGCATAGTAAACACAATTTACTGTGCTTTAGTTATGAATGGACAGAGTCAGTGATTAGTACGGATCACTGACTCTATTCAGTAAGACAAGGAAGGGGCCAGAAAATTACACTGGCCCCTTCCTCACTTTTCATCCTAAATGCAAAAATTCCCCCTCTCACAGTCCAAATCCCCCTCTCAGCAGAAATCTTTGCCCCTCATTCCCATGGCCGAGCTCAATTTTTCCTCAATTCCGCCCCCTTCTAGCACAAATCTTCCCCACCCAAAAACTCACCCCTTCAAGCATACATCCTCTTCCCCTCAAATTTCCTATCCTAGAACAAATCCCTCCAATTCCTTCTCTAAGCCCATCCCTCCTCTTAGCCCAAACCTCCCCACCCATTCCTAGCAGTACAAATCTTCCCTCCCAGCACAACTCCCCCATACGCTCTCCTAACACAGATCCTCACCCCCACAAGCCCCCCTCTTAGCCCAACTACCCCCTATTCTAGCAGCATAAATCCTCCCTCCCAGACACAACCCCACCATCCCCCCTCCTAGATCAAATCACCCTCCCCCTGAAATCCCCCTCTTAGCCCAGTCCCCCCCCCCCCCCCCATCACCTGTCTCAGCAAAAATATCTACCCAACTCTAACAGGGAATCACAATCAGGAGCAGGTGTGCTGGGCTGTTCTCTCCCCACTGCTGAGAGAAAAGACAAAAGAAAAAGGGGCGCACCGACCTAGTGCATCACCACTAAAACCATTTATTAAAATATTAAAAAGTATGCAATATACTCACAAGGCAGGTGTGATAATACACACATCAACATTGCATATACAATCTCCAAGGTAGCCAAGGTCCCATACGTAGCAAAATGGCATGCAGAGTGCCGCATGGGGCTGCTGTGGCTGGGCTGACGCGTTTCAGGGGCGAACCCCCTTCCTCAGAGCCAGAAAAGTTGCTGCTGGGCCACACTCCGGAAGGCCAATGAATAAATGGGAGCTGGCCACACCCCTTTCTGCTCCACCCCAACCCTGGGAGTGGGGAGGGGGGGAGGGGGGGAAAGAGAAGGGAACATGGACGGGGGGATAGGTGTACAAATCCCACCTGGACCAGAACCCCCACCCTCTGAGGCCAAGCCAGACTGTGTAATCAGCAGCATAAAAAGACAGCTAGTGAAACACTTAGTTTAGAACACAGAGGGGAGAATAGAAAACCAAATGTAACAATTAATAATTAGGCATTACAAATAAAATGTTCACATTCAATGACATGAGTACATGCAAATTCAAATGGATGTTCCAAAAGTTCATTTCCATACCTTCCATACAGAGGCAAGTATGATATTAACAGTGCCTGTATCTTCTGACCTAAGATGCTGTAGGGTATACATTGTCCATAGTGATGCAGTACATGATGATGCGATGGGATACTATAAGACAGTCGGGATTATGTGCAAATAGCCTATTTAAATATATACATAATGGTGCTTGAGTCCACTGTAAGGGGCAAAAGTGCTGTGGTGGGCTTATCGATGATCTATCTTGACTGTAAGGCAGTGCCGTCCCTTTGGAACGCACGCCCACCGGCACCCGGAAGTCAAAAACCGGAAGTGCGGGTGGATGCGTTCCAGCGCGTCCTTTCGTCACTTCCGCTACTCCGCTACGGGCCCCTGCATGGTCCAACAAGCGTCAGACCGCTGGCGCTACGGACCAGCAGAGAACATCAACAGGACGGCACTCGCCCGGACCCGCCCACCTCCCTAGACATGAATGGCAGGTACAAACTTGTGACTACACAACCAAATATGCCTGGAAAGCAAATTCATATGACATATGTGGTCCATAGCGCAGAGGCTCAGGAACATGGGCAAAAAATGTGTAATAAAAATAAATATAAAAATGAAAATTAAAATTCATCTCACAAAATACCAATTATAACAATCATTAAATGGTAAAAGCAAAATATGGTCATTGCATTACTATTAATCGCAAGTGGCCAAAGGGGGAACGGGCTGCCAACAAAGGATAGAGGTGTGGGACATACATGACCAACCTATGTGCGCATACACATATGTCCAGAACACAAGGTGGCTATGGGGAGAGTGTCTCCATATGAACATATATAATGTAATATGATGGAATATGATAAAGACAAATACTGTCTCTTTTACAAAAGTATACATATGCTGATGACAAAGGGAGACCTGGGAGAGCTATGCTCATACATCCACACAGCCAAAAGTCATATTACAAGATGATGGATCCGGTATAAACATATGATCATATGTGTCAGCCGGTCCATAGACAATCTGGGGCCCTAAAAAAACCTTTTCTTAATGTCGGCATTAGTGTCACGTGTACTTGCATGATAATGCAAGACACATGGCCATAGATCTCTCCAAAGAGCAACCGACACGGAAGATGGAAACCAAAGGGACACACTGAGGGGTAACTAACCCAGCCTCCAAGCCCAGACAATAGGACCACAGAAAATGAGAAAAGGAGAGAGATTCACACAACTGTGTGAAGCTCAGTCTCCTCATTCAAGCCCTTAGGGGCAAGGGACCCCAGAGTAAAGATCCAATACGCCTCCCTGGTACAGAGCCTTTGATATTTCAGACTGCCATCCAGATCTTTGTTGATGGCCTCAATACCAAAGACTCCCAGACCCTCGGTGCTGCTATTGTGTGCATCCAGAAAGTGCCGGGGGACCGAGTACTTGTCTTTCCGGAGGGTAATACCACTCTTATGTTCACCAATTCTTACCCTCAATGGTCTAGTGGTACGGCCAACATAAAGGAGGCCACAGGGGCACAAGATCCCATAGACCACATGAGTGGTGCCGCAATTGATGAACTGGTTGATCTTATATATTTTACCATCAATGGCTGCAACATCTTTTTTCCTGTGACACATGTAGGTGCACGTACTACAATTGTTAACCCCACACCTATAGCACCCCTTCTGATCAAAGACAAGGCCCCAAGCCCCATTAAGCCCATTTTTCTTCTTGTCCCTTCTGACCCTGCTAGGGGCCACCATGCTTATAAGGTCCCTAGGTTTCCTGAAAATGAGGTTCGGGTGTGAGGGTAGATGATCTTTCAAAACAGGGTCCTGTTGAAGAATTTTCCAATTCCTCTTCAGGACCTTCTGTATTATAGGGGCTTTGTTGTTGAACCTAGTGCAGAAACTAACCTGCACTTCTCTTTCTGCTCCAGGATCCTTCCCTGCCTTCACTGAGCCCATGTCAGATGAAGAGGTGTCATATAAGGACCAATACTTGTCATAGGCCTCTTTTACATGATCAGCCTCATACCCCTTCTCCTCAAACTTCTTCCTCAATATTGCTCCCTGTTCTTCGTGATCCATCTTCCGTGTGAATGTCCGCCTGAGCCTGCAAAACTGGCCGAAAGATACATTCCTGATCCACTTGGGGTGGTGATGGCTACGTGCATGTAGGAAAGAATTCCCAGCACAAGGCTTGAAGTGTGTTTTCAAATAAATCTGGCCCTCATCATCAACCCGAAGCTCAAGATCAAGAAAGACCAAACAGTTCTCGTCCATGACATGAGTAAAGGCAATGCCATAGGGATTTTTTCCAAACAGTAGGACAAAAACTGTCTTAACTGTTCATCAGATCCATCCCAAATGACCAAGATGTCATCTATATAGCGTGCAAACAGGACCAGGTTCACCCCAAAGGGATTATTGAACTGGCTTTCCCAATATCCCATAAATAAGTTGACATAGCTTGGGGCGAACCTGGCCCCCATAGCTGTGCCCTTAGTTTGTCTGAAGTGGCTTCCAAGAAAGGTGAAATAATTATGCGTGAGCATAAATTTGATGCCACTATACAGAAACTGGATCTGGGCATGATGGAAAGATTGGTCCTTGGCTAGAAAATGTTGCACAGCCTGCAGGCCATAATCATGTCGTATCGACGTGTACAAAGACGTAACGTCCAACGACAGCCATCTGTAACCATCCTGCCATTTGTATGATGACAGGATGTCCAGCATGTGACCGGAATCTTTGACATACGAGGGCAATGTGGTAACTAAATCCTGTAGGAAATGGTCCACATAGCACCCCAAATTGCTGGCTAAGCTGTCAATGCCAGTGATGATTGGTCTACCTGGGGGGTTAAGAGGGTCTTTGTGGACTTTGGGGATATGATAAAAATGGGGGACTACTGGGTATTTACGAAATAGAAATAAATATTCATCTTTAGTGATTACATTCAACATGGGGGTTGCTTTGGGGCAGGGGGTCTCTCCCCAAAGCACCTTTGGGGGTGCTTATCGGAATCTGGGAAGCCCCAAGATCTCCCCCCCCCTCCCCATGTGAATAAGTATTTACCCATTCACCAAAAAAGTGAGTAAAAACAGTACACCATTTTTAGACCTCAATGTAACAGATGGAATCCAAGCAGTGCAACATTCTGCTGGCCCTCATAGGGGTACAAACGGGAAAGTCTTTGTGGAAGTGGAAAATCCTTTTTAATTACAACAGCTTTTACTAGCCACATACTTTCAAGGGAAGAGATATTCCCTAACTTTCTGCCCTGTTAATTGAATGATGGTGTCAATCAAAAAGAGGTAAGTAGGCACCTAGGTGGAAAGTTTAGCTTAGAATAGACTCGAGAGCTAAGGTAGTGGTGGTGGGTGATGTTGTTAAGTTTTTATTTTATTGTGAACTGAGGTGTGTGAATGCACCATTGTCGTTTGTTAATGTCATGTAATGTTGTGCTTTAGGTTAACCAGTGCTTTTGTTCAATCAGAACATGTCGGAACAGTGTTCTGCCACCTCTGGCAGCCCTCTCCTATCCAACCTGTGTTATGTAACACACACTAGCATTGGGCACCCAGTGCTGCTGCCCTGGAGTTCCTCAGGTCCCAGCACGGCAATGTACAGCTCCCTGTGTTGACTCAGGAGGCAGCTTCCGTCCCCGGCTCTACTTACATTGTAGCATGGAGCGGAGGAGCCCTGAAACTCTTTCAAAATAGACTGGAGCACTGGTGGTGCAATAAGTGTGGGAACTGTGAATGAAAAATGGGGGGGAGGGAGAAGAGAGCTCACCAGAGACTGAGTTAGGGGAGAGAGGAGAACTTTGAAAGGGGGGGGGGTGGTGCAGAGAAAACTATGAAAGTGTGTGGGGCGATCTGAGCACAGAGAAGAACTGGGGGGGGGGGGGTTGTAGAAAGGAGAACTGGGAAAGTGTATGTGTGTGTGTGGGGTGGATTGATGCATAGAGGTGAGGTGGGGAAGTGGGGGGGATTTGTGCAGAGCGGAGAGCTGGGAAAGTGGGGGGGGGATGTGTGCAGAGAGGAGAGTTAGGAAAGTGGGGGGGATTTGTGTGGAGAGGAGAGCTGGGAAAGGGAGGGGTCATTTCTGCGGAGAGGAGAGCTGGGAAAGTGGGGGGATTTGTGCAGAGGAGAGCTAGGAAAGTGGGGGGGGGGGATTTGTGCAGGTAGGAAAGCTGGGACAGTGGGGGATTTGTGCGAAGAGGGAAGCCGGGAAAGTGTGTGGGGGGGGGGGATTTGTGTGGAACGGAGAACTGGGAAAGTGAAGGGGATTTGTTCAGAACAGAGACCTGGGAAAGTGGGGGGGGGGGATTTGTGCTGAGAGGAGAGCTGAGAGAGTGGGGGGTATTTGAGGAGAGCTGGGAAAGTGGGGGGATTTGTGCAGAGCGGAGACCTGGGAAAAGGGGGGGGGGGTATTTGTGCGAAGAGGATAGCTGGGAGAGTGGGGGGATTCAAGGAGAGTTGGGAAAGTGGGGGGATTTGTGCAGAGAGGAGACCTGGGAAAGTGCAGGGGATTTTTGCAGAGGGGGGGGGTATTAGCCGAGAAGACAGCTAGGGTGTGGAAATTTGTGCAGAGAGGAGAACTGGGAAGAGGGGAGCTTTGTGCAAAGGTAAGAGCTGCAGAAGGCAGGTTGTGCAAAATGTGTGCAAAGAATGGGGGGGGGGGGGCGGCAGGTTGTGCAAAATGAGAGCTGTGGAGGGTGGGGCAGGTTGTGCAGAGATTGGAGCTGTAGGGGAAGCTGGGGGTGTGGAGGTGAAGCATGGGGGGTGGCAAAGGTGAGATCTGTGAATTGGGGTGCGCTTTAGATGGGGGTGTAGAAGGGTGGCAGAGATAATATGGATGGGGGTGCAGAGGTGAGTTGTGGCCAGGGGGTTTAAGCTGCAGTTTGAGCGGTGCAGAGGTGAGATGTGGATGGGGGGGGGGTGCTAAGGTGAATTGTGGATAGGGGTGCAGAGTGGAGCTGAGGACAGGGGAAAAAAAGAGGTGAGCTGTGGATGAGGGTTGCAGATGTTAGGTGTGGATGGGGGACGCAGAGGTAAGCAAACACATTACATACTCAGAACCACTATACTCTATATGCTGTGCTGTATGCTACATATTAAAGGCCTCTGGATGGTACTCCTGAATGCTGCACTCTGTACATTGGGTTTTGCATCACATTCTGTATGCTGGACTACATATTACATACGCCTTACCACTGCACTCTGTGTACTAGGCTCTATGTTACATATTCCTGACCCCTGCTCTCTGTACAAAGGGCTATATGCTCCTTATTTCTGGGAACAAGAGACATTTAACATTGAATGTAAGTAATATCCTGTTTGCTGCGCACTGCTTACAACTGCACAATACACACTCCTGAGCCCTGTGTGTTATGAAGTCCTGAGTCCTGTACTTTGTGTGTTACACATTCCTGAACCATGCGCCTTGTGTGTTACAATTATTTGGCGCATCTGTACTTCTCTCCTCTGGCATGGTCGGGTGTGTGGTTTGGGTGGTTGGGGCCAGGTTTTTGGCAGGGAGGGTGAGTTCCTGCACCTATTTTCTGAGAAAAAAAGCCCTGAAGTTAACCCACTTATTATAACCAAAAACAGACATGTGCTGAGGTGTTATCAGGGACGGACTGGGCCTTGGGGGCAGGCATGCATTTGATGGGCTGTAACAAGGCCACTTCTGCCGCAGCAGTCATGGGACTATTTTTTTTATTTTCAGCTTCTTAACCTCGGGCGGCGGAAGCGATCACTTCCGCTTTTCCTGTCACTGTTGGATAGTGCAGGAAAAGCTAGCTTTCCCGGGAGTCGGGCTGTATTTTCTCTGTCGCCCGTCCCCGCCCACTGTCTTTCTAGCTCCTCCCACACACTCGGCCGCCTGTTTAATCTGACACTCCTCCTCCCATTTGTTTCCAGCCAAACCCCGTCTACACTCCAGCCCCCTACATGCACTGTGCTCAGCCTACCTGTGGAGACCAGCCTGAGGGGGGAAACTTAATTCGTGAGTGAGCTATCTGCATCCTGCTCAACCCCCCTCTCTCCCCTGACCCTTTTTTGCTTCACCTCTTCTTTGAGAGGGATTGTGCAGATTCGGGGGGGGGGATTGTGCAGACTGGGGAGGGAGAATTGTGCAGACTGGGGCGAGCGGGGATTGTGCAAGCAGGGGGATTGTGCAAACTGGGGGGGGGGGGGGATTGTGCAGACTAAGGAGAGGGGTAATTGTTCAAACTGGGGGTGGGGAATTGTGCAAACTGGGAGGGGGGGAATTGTGCAGACTAGGGGAGGGGGGGGGATTGTGCAGACTATGGGGAGGAGGAATTGTGCAGACTGGGGTGAGGGGGGGATTGTGCAGACTGGGGGTTGGAGGAATTGGGCAGACCCGGGGGGGGGGGGTTGCAAACAAGAGGGGTATGTGCAGACTGGAGGAGGGGGGATTGTGCAGACTGGTGGAGAGGGAGGGTTGTGCAGACTGGGGGAGGGGGGATTGTGCAGACTAGGAGGGGGGATTGTGCAGACTAAGGGGGGATTGTGCAGACTAGTGGGAGGGGGGTTGTGCAGACTGAGGGGGGGGGGTTTGCAGACTGGGGGTAGAAGGGATTGGGCAGACTGGGGAGGAGTGTGCAGAATGGGATAGGGGTGGAGAACTGAGAGCAGCACAGAGGAAACTACAACTCCCAGAGTTTTGGAGGCAGGCAGAGGCAGAGCACTCCAGGGAGTTGGGGCACACCTGACTGGCTCAGGCTGCATGCTGGCTGCCACAATTTGACCCCAGGATCAGGAGCATCACCCCCCCAGGAGGCCATGCAAGGACCTGCTGAACTGCCATACCTGAGGTAAAAGACTCTAACACAGCTGACCCCCACATCAGGCTGCATTGATGGGTACTGGTGAGGCTGCATTGATGGGCACTGATCAGGCTGCATTGATGGGCACTGATCAGGCTGAACTGTTTGAAAAATCACATTTCACTGATGTGACGGCTGGGTGCTCGGGTCTCCCGGTGGGACGGGAGACCCGGGCAGAGCCACGGAAGGCGGCGGGAGGGGGAGGACGTCCCCTCCCGGTCGCTGGGGTAATGATCGAGCGGCTCCCGAGCTCTCCCTAGCTAGAGGCATCATCCCGGTATAACCCCGCAAAGTCAGCCGACGTATGGATACATCACTTTGCGGTAAGTGGTTAAACCTCCTTTGTTGCTATTAACATTAAAATATGGTACCACATTGTATCATATTTTGTATTGCTTCATAACATTAATATCCGTTGCAAAACCAGGTGGGCATGGATTTTGAGCTGATTCGGTGGTTCAAAGGGCCACTTGACTGGACTCGCCCCCCAGGCCTAAGGCTGCCAGCCCTCCCCTGGGTGTGATGCATTGTGGATGCATTTCCTGTTGCTCTCATTGTGTGTGGGTTGCCTTTCTAAATAAAGTGTGCCACACAAAGTGCTGTGCATTACCATGTGTTCAAATGGGGTCCAAAACCTGTGTGAGCTTCCTAGACATATTGCAATCTGTAATTATATAAACAAAGTGTACATAATAAGAAAAACAGCTCATTATATATGCTAATTAACAACTTGCCGACTGCCCGCCGCATATATACTGGGGCAGGCTGACTCGGCTGCACGAACCACCATACCTGTACAATGGTCCGGGGGAGCGCTCCTGGGAGTGAGCGCACGCTTCCAGCGGTGAGCTCCAGTCCCGACTAGGCAGCAGAGATGCCAATCCATGGGATTGGTGGCACTGATTGCCGCCAGGCACCTGCGATCGCTCCCCACTGAGAGAGAACAACGGTCAGCTGTTATATAGGAACACAGGTCTCTGTGATCATTTCACAAGCCCCTCCCCCTACAGTTAGAAAGCACCCCCCTAGGCTCACAATTAACCCTTTGATCACCCCTAGGTTAACCCCTTCCCTGCCAGTGTTCTTATTACAGTAACAGTGCATATGTTTAGCACTGATTACTGTAGTAATGTCACTGGTCCCCCCAAAAGTTTCAAAAATGTCGGTTAGGGATCCGATCTGTCCGCCGCAATGTTGCAGTCCCGCTAAAAATTACAGATCGCCGCCATTACTAGTAAAAAAAAAGTAAAAATATAATAAAAATGACATATATATTTCCCCTAGCTTGTAGACGCGATAACTTTTGTGCAAACCGGTCAAAATATGCTTATTGTGTGGTTTTTTTTTTTTTAACCAAAAATATGTAGCAGAATACAAATTGGTCTAAAAAGATGAAAAAATGAATTTTTTAGATTTTTTTTATTGGGAATGTTATATAGCAGAAAGTGAAAAATATTGTTCTTTTTTTTCAGAATTGTTGCTCTTTTTTTGTTTATAGTGCAAAAAATTAAAAATTCAGAGGTGATCAAACATTATCAAAAGAAAACTCTATTTGTGGGAAAAAAAGGACATCAATTGTATTTGGGTACAGCATCACACGACCGCGCAACTGTCCGTTAAAGTAACGCAGTGCCAAATCGCAAAAAATGGCCTGGTCATTAAGGGGTCCAGAAGTGGTTAATATATATTATTACACATTGTAGTGAAGTAATTGTATTATCTTCTTGCCTTCATGCTTATAAAAGTGTATAATGTAGATGGTATACAGTGGAACCTTGGTTTACGAGTATCTTTGTTTACGAGCATTTTGAAAGACGAACAACATTTTTTTAAAAAATCTGTCTTGATATATGAGCATTTTTATACACTATAAGCATGCCATCCCCTCTGTTAATTCCCTCTGTCACATACCATTATGTGTCCCAGTGCTTGTACTGTATATAAAGATGCCAATATATACTTTTCAGAGTGTTTCCCTGTGCTTACTGTGTACGATTCCTCGTCCCTCTGTCTCTCTCTGGTCTCCGTCCTCTCTGCTCTCCCCGGTGGGAGGGGCCGATCACTCCTGCTGACGTCATCTGAGGAGGAGGGGAGGAGAGCAGCAGAGCAGGGCTGAGGAATCACACAGTGCCAGAGACGCTCTAATAAAGTATAAATCGGCATTTGTTATATACAATACAGACACAGGGACACATAATGTTATTTAACAGAGGAGAAGGCATCCTTTTACTGTGTACAGGAATGTACTTTATATAATATATATAATATATATAATAACAGCATATCTTTATTTATACCATTAAATGCTTATGGAACGAATCATCTGAGTTTCAATGCTTTCTTATGGGAAAACTTGCTTTGATATACGAGTGTTTTGGATTACAAGCAAGCTGCTGGAACCAATTATACTCGCAAACCAAGGTTTCACTGTACGTTACTGACTGCTGAACTGGCAATGACTATGAGCAACAGTACAAGTAGTAGAACCTCATATAACACCTAAAGGGTCCTATGCTGTATTTTTTTCTTTCGCTATTTTTTCTTAAAGGTTTGCAGTGTGAGGACTACAACTATGCTTTTCCTCCGGTTGTCTGTTATCTGGATTACCAAGTGTGATAGATTCTTGTTCTGTTTCTGTTTACTGGTGTAGCACCCTACAGGTAGGTGCTAGGTAAATATATAGTGGGCCTTGTCTGACTAACAGCAGGGCTGTGATTTGTTAGGTACGGTGTCAGGACTTTCAGATGTGCCTGCTGAGGGGAGAAGTATCCCCATTGGCTCCTGTGAGAGGCTTCTCATAGGGCAGTGTGGGAAGACCAATCAGGGGCACATCCAAGCTTGTAACTACCCCAGAAGGCAGATTAGGCTGCAAAGGATTCTGGGAGTGGATATAAGTTTGGGGGGAAGTGCGTGACAGGTTGTCTTTGGCGGGAGCAGAGTCCCAGGAAGGAGAGTGCGGCTGTCTCTCCTCCTGTCTGAGGAAGGTGGATGTCTTGGGGTGTCGCCTGAGAATCCAGAGAGTGCTGAGTTTAGCTGAGGGGATACGGTGTGCCGAGAGCCTGCGGAGAGCGAGAGGGGTCCAGTCCTAGGAAAGCCTACACAGGTCATGAGTACTGAGGATTGCCCCTGGGGGTCTGCCTGAAGTGTTAGAGGGGACCACTCCGGAAGAGGTTTTGGATCCAGTGTCAGCTAGCTGTAAAGGGGGTACCTAGGGTGAGGACCCTGAAGTTGTAAAGGGGGTACTGCCAGTCTGGGCCCTGAATTGTACAGAGAGTGTCAGTGAAGAGACAGTTACACAAAGTTCTACAAGATACTACCTCAAGCTGTACCAAGCGGGTGACAGTATATAGTGACTTCCACAGCACAGCAGTGTCAGGAGTTCTACAGTTCTCAGTCTTGGATCTACAGGACTATAAGTCGGGGATTCAACACTTCTTCAGTTACACAGAGTGTTCTCAGAGATAGTGAGCGTTGGCTGGCACCGGCTGGCATCAAAGAAGCGCCAACGGGCATTTTTTAGTAAGAAAGTCCCACGTGTAATTAGTTTGAGCCTCAAGGAGTATCCCACTCATTCCCTTCTCCCATCCCCTTTAAACTAAATAAAAACCACAAACAAAGATGCCGGAGTTGTCGCTGCTTCAGTTATCACACCCAGGGCTAGAGCTCACATGGAGAGAGTACCGGTTCTAATGGCAGACCCACATCAGGCCACAGGCCTGGAAACTTTACTACACTTGTATCATACACATTGGGTAGAAGTGTTTGGCAAAGGAAACCTACAGCACAATGACCATTTGCTACTTGGCTTTTTTATGTATATAATGCAGTCATCAGTATATACAGATTTAAAGATAAAATTCCAGCCAAACAGATAAACAGATACAGGGACCAGTCAACCATTGAAAATATTTGTACTAAAGTTAATCCAGTCCTGGGATTTTCACAGCTCTGCCACTCATCACATCCATGCATTGCAGGCCAAGAGACCTGATTTTTCTTGACTAGGGTTGAGCGGACACCTAGATGTCCGTGTTCGACGGGTTCGGCCGAACTTTAAAAAAAAGTCCGGGTCCGTGTCCCGGACTTTTACCGAACTTTTCCCGGACACCGAACCCCATTGAAGTCAATGGGGACCCGAACTTTAAGGCACTAAAATGGCTCTAAAACACCAAAGGAAAGGGCTAGAGTGCTGCAAATGGCAGCAAAACGTAATTAAGAGCATGGCAAGTGCTCTGCAAACAAATGTGGATAGGGAAATAACTTAAAACAACAAAAAAAAACAGAAAAATAAAACAATGTTCTTCTTCATCTCTGAAGGACGAGGCCCATATGGAGTAGGAGGGAGGTTGAGGTGGTGGTGGATGTGGCGGTGACATAGGCGTGCGCACAGGGTGTGCTGGGTGTGCCTGGGCACACCCTAATCACCTAGGGCACATAGCATTGCCAGTGAGGAGATGGGAAAGATCTCCCTGGGACCTGCTCTGCTCTATTTCTCCTTGCCTACAGGTACATGGCCCCGATACATTACTCTCCCTGCTGGCAAACACATGCATGTGTATTTCAACTTTGGGGTGCACACCTTAATGCAATAGGCTGCGCACACCTATGGGCGGTGTAGGTGGAAGCGGCGGTGGAGGAGGACCAGGGCCGGATTAACAGCATCATGGGCTTGGTGCTGAGGATTTTGAAGGGCCTTAAGGGCCGTGCCTTGCCATGCACCCAGAGGAGGAAGGGTGCAGCCATGCATGCCTAATTCAACATGGGATGCTGTCTCTGAAGCCCATAAACACATCCATGCATCGCCAACTGTCCCTCCTTGTCCGGCCTTCACGGTGTGTGGGGAGGTTCTGAGGGTGCTGCCTGGGGAAGCGAGCATAGAAGCCAGACTTCTGTGTTTACAAGTGACAGAAGAGCGGTAACAGTGAATATGGCCAACCCGGGGCCTATATAAAAGGTAGGGGCCTGGAGCTGCAGCTCCAATAGCCCCTACATTAATCTGGCCCTGAGGAGGAGGACGAGGTAGCCAACACTGCTTCTTTTCAAAAATTTTAAATGAGGGTACACCCCAAAAGAGTGAGAAAGAGCAAAAATGGAACAATGGGTGGGTAAGGTCGGTATCCATTGCTATTCTGCATAAGGTACGGAAAAGTCCCGTGGGATCCATGCCTGGTTCATTTTAATGAACGTGAGCTTGTCCACATTGTCTCTGGACAGGCGGCTGCGCTTGTCTGTTATAACGCCCCCAGCCGTGCTAAATACCCGTTCAGATAATACACTGGCTGCAGGGCACGCCAGCACCTCCAAGGCGTAAAGGGCAAGCTCAGGCCATGTGCCCAATTTGGAGACCCAGAAGTTGAAGGGGGCAGACCCGTCATTCACTACATGTAGGCGTGTGCACACATACTGCTCCACCATGTTGGTAAAATGCTGCCTCCTGCTAAGACGTTCCATCTGAGCTGCTGGTGCTGCTGTTTGTTGTGGCGTGCTGACAAAGCTTTTCCACATTTCGGCCATGCTAACCCTGCCTTCTGAGGTGCTGGCGGTGCCCTGGTTGCGTTGGCGACCTCCTCCTCCTCCTCCTCTGCCTTGTGCTTCCACTGTGGCCCCGCTGTCAGATGGGAATGCCAGCAGCATGGCGTCTACCAGCGTGCGCTTGTACTCGCGCATCTTGCGATCGCGCTCCAGTGAGTGAATTAAGGACGGTACGTTGTCCTTGTAACGGGGATCCAGCAGCGTGGCCACCCAGTAATCAGCACAAGTTAGAATGTGGGCAACTCGGCGGTCGTTGTGGAGACACTGCAGCATGTAATCGCTCATGTGTGCCAGGCTGCCCAGAGGCAACGAAAGGCTGTCCTCTGTGGGAGGTGTATCGTCCGTGTCCTCTGTATCCCCCCAGCCACGCACCAGTGATGGCCATGAGCTGGCCTGGGTGCCACCCTGCTGTGAACATGGTTCCATCTCCTCCTCCAGCTCCTCCTCCTCCTCATCCTCCTCATCCTCCAGAACTGTGCCCCTGCTGGACAATTGCGTCCCTGGCGTTTGCGTGTGCAGGAACCCACCCTCGGAGCCCCTTGCGAATGACTGCCCTGAAAGCCTTGGAAATGTTACCTCTTCATCCTCCTCCTCCTCCTCATCCTGTGCCACATCCTCTTCCATCATCGCCCGAATTGTTTTTTCAAGGAGGCATAGAAGTGGGATAGTTAAGCTGAGAACGGCGTCATTGCCACTGGCCATGTTGGTGGAGTACTCAAAACAGCGCAACAAGGCACACAGGTCTCGCATGGAGGCCCAGTTATTGGTGGTGAAGTGGTGCTGTTCCGCAGAGCGACTCACGCGTGCGTGCTGCAGCTGAAACTCCACTATGGCCTGCTGCTGCTCGCACAGTCTTTCCAGCATGTGCAAGGTGGAGTTCCACCTTGTGGGCACGTCACATATGAGGCGGTGAGCGGGAAGGCCGAAGTTACGCTGCAGCGCTGCCAGGCGAGCAGCAGCAGGGTGAGAACGCCGAAAGTGCGCACAAACGGCCCGCACTTTCTGCAGCAGCTCTGACATATCGGGGTAGTTTTTAAGGAACCTCTGCACCACCAAATTCAGCACATGCGCCAGGCAAGGGATGTGCGTCAAACCGGCTAGGCCCAGAGCTGCTATGAGATTTCGCCCGTTATCGCACACCACCAGGCCGGGCTTGAGGCTCGCTGGCAGCAACCACTCATTTGTCTGCTGTTCCATGCTCCTCCACAACTCCTGCGCGGTGTGTGGTTTGTCCCCCAAACAGGCAAGTTGTAAAACTGCCTGCTGTCGTTTACCCCTGGCCGTGCTGAAGTTGGTGGTGAAGGTGTTACGCTGTCCGGATGAGGAGGCGGTAGAGGATGAGGAAGCGGAGTAGGAGGAGTTAGGAACAGGAGGCAAACTGAAGCGCCCTGCAATCCTCGGTGGTGGAAGGACATGCGCCAAATTGCTATCCGCCTCAGGCCCATCCGCCACTGCATTTACCCAGTGTGCCGTTAGGGAGATATAACGCCCCTGACCGTGCTTACTGGTCCACGTATCCGTAGTTAGGTGGACCTTGGCACAGATGGCGTTGCGCAGTGCACACCTGATATTTTCCCCCACTTGGTTGTGCAGGGAAGGGATGGCTTGCCTGGAAAAGTAGTGGCGGCTGGGCACGACGTACTGTGGGACAGCCACCGACATAAGGTTTTTAAAACTGTGCGTCTCCACCAGACGGAATGACAGCATTTCAAAGGCCAATAATTTTGAAATGCTGGCATTCAGGGCCAGGGATCGCGGGTGGGTAGGGGGGTACTTCCTCTTCCTCTCAAGTGTTTGGGAGATGGAAAGCTGAACGCTTCCACGGGACATTGTGGAGATGGTTGTTGGTGACCCAGGTGGTGGTGTTGCTGACAGATCGTCTGTTTGCGGGGTGGCAGGTGCCGGTATCACTACAGATGTGGCTGGAGCGGCCGAGACTGCAGCAGAAGAGGAAGCAGGATGAGCCAGAGACGTTTCTTGGTTTTGAAGGTGTGTACTCCACTGCAGCTCGTGCTTTGCACTTAGATGCCTGATCATGCAGGTTGTGCTCAGGTTGAGAAGGTTTATGCCTCGCTTCAAGCTCTGATTGCACAGGGTGCAAACCACTCGTGTCCTGTCATCAGCACATTTTCTAAAGAACTTCCACGCTAGAGAACTCCTTTGAGCTGACTTTGGTGCGCTCGTTCCCTTGCTGCGTTGGGCAGTAGCGGGCGTAGTGTCTAGGGCACGGCCGCTCCGCTTCTGCACCCTGCTCCCTCTTCTGCTGTGCTGGTGGCTCTGTGCGACCACCGCCTCTTCCTCCAAACTACTCAGGTCACCTGCATGACGTTCATTCCATGTGGGGTCGAGGACCTCATCGTCCTCCACATCATCTTCCACCCAGTCTTCACCCCTGCCCTCCTTGTCGGTCTCCACAATGCTGAACGCCGCAGCAGTTGGCACCTGCGTTTCGTCATCATCGGAGACGTGCTGCGATGATCCTTGCATGTACTCATCTTGAGAAATAAGTGGTTGGGCATCGCTGCACTCAATCTCTTCCACTTCTGGGGCAGGGCTAGGTGGATGGCCCTGGGAAACCCTGCTGACAGAGTCCTCAAAAAGAATAAGAGACTGCTGTATGGCTTGGGGCTCAGACTGCTGGCCTGATTTGCAAGGGGGTGAGGTGAAAGACGGTTGGACATTGGCTGCAGGTGCCAACTCTGACCTTTCTGCAGTAGACTGGGTGGGAGACAATGTGAAGGAACTGGAGGCACTGTCAGCAGCAAACCAATCTACTATCGCCTCAACTTGTTCTGGCCTCATCACTTCTAGGGGCGTTTGATGCCCTACCAAATACTGATGCAGGTTCTGTCGCCTACTCACACTTGAGGAAGGTGTTTCACTTGTGCGTGTAGCTGGCACAGATCGACCACGTCCTCTCCTTGCAACAGGAGCTCTACCAGCAGCACCACGACCCAGGCCACGGCCCTTATTTGACGGTCTCCTCATATTTCTGTAATTTAAGATCTTGCCCTAGAAAGGTTTTTATTGAATAGCGGAATAGGAAATATGATCCAAAAAAAGTGTATGTATATCACACGTACACAACCACACTAGGCCCCAATTACTATTGTTTGTACCCCTAAAAGGCTAGGAGTAGGGGGAGTATGGAACAGGCAGCACCCTCAAACCTTCAGAAGTATGAGATGAACCCCAACAACTTGGAAAGGTGGATCTCTCTCACACGTACCAACACAGACTATCCCCCAATTTAACTGATCCCCAAAGGTTTTTGATTAAATAGCGGAATAGAAAATATGATCCAAAAAAAGTGTATGTATATCACACGTACACAACCACACTAGGCCCCAATTACTATTGTTTGTACCCCTAAAAGGCTAGATGAGGAGTAGGGGGGGTATGGAACAGGCAGCACCCTCAAACCTTCAGAAGTATGAGATGAACCCCAACAACTTGGAAAGGTGGATCTCTCTCACACGTACCAACACAGACTATCCCCCAATTTAACTGATCCCCAAAGGTTTTTGATTAAATAGCGGAATAGAAAATATGATCCAAAAAAAGTGTATGTATATCACACGTACACAACCACACTAGGCCCCAATTACTATTGTTTGTACCCCTAAAAGGCTAGATGAGGAGTAGGGGGGGTATGGAACAGGCAGCACCCTCAAACCTTCAGAAGTATGAGATGAACCCCAACAACTTGGAAAGGTGGATCTCTCTCACACGTACCAACACAGACTATCCCCCAATTTAACTGATCCCCAAAGGTTTTTGATTAAATAGCGGAATAGAAAATATGATCCAAAAAAAGTGTATGTATATCACACGTACACAACCACACTAGGCCCCAATTACTATTGTTTGTACCTCTAAAAGGCTAGATGAGGAGTAGGGGGGGTATGGAACAGGCAGCACCCTCAAACCTTCAGAAGTATGAGATGAACCCCAACAACTTGGAAAGGTGGATCTCTCTCACACGTACCAACACAGACTATCCCCCAATTTAACTGATCCCCAAAGGTTTTTGATTAAATAGCGGAATAGAAAATATGATCCAAAAAAAGTGTATGTATATCACACGTACACAACCACACTGGGCCCCAATTACTATTGTTTGTACCCCTAAAAGGCTAGATGAGGAGTAGGGGGAGTATGGAACAGGCAGCACCCTCAAACCTTCAGAAGTATGAGATGAACCCCAACAACTTGGAAAGGTGGATCTCTCTCACACGTACCAACACAGACTATCCCCCAATTTAACTGATCCCCAAAGGTTTTTGATTAAATAGCGGAATAGAAAATATGATCCAAAAAAAGTGTATGTATATCACACGTACACAACCACACTAGGCCCCAATTACTATTGTTTGTACCCCTAAAAGGCTAGGAGTAGGGGGAGTATGGAACAGGCAGCACCCTCAAACCTTCAGAAGTATGAGATGAACCCCAACAACTTGGAAAGGTGGATCTCTCTCACACGTACCAACACAGACTATCCCCCAATTTAACTGATCCCCAAAGGTTTTTGATTAAATAGCGGAATAGAAAATATGATCCAAAAAAAGTGTATGTATATCACACGTACACAACCACACTAGGCCCCAATTACTATTGTTTGTACCCCTAAAAGGCTAGGAGTAGGGGGAGTATGGAACAGGCAGCACCCTCAGACCTTCAGAAGTATGAGATGAACCCCAACAACTTGGAAAGGTGGATCTCTCTCACACGTACCAACACAGACTATCCCCCAATTTAACTGATCCCCAAAGGTTTTTGATTAAATAGCGGAATAGAAAATATGATCCAAAAAAAGTGTATGTATATCACACGTACACAACCACACTAGGCCCCAATTACTATTGTTTGTACCCCTAAAAGGCTAGGAGTAGGGGGAGTATGGAACAGGCAGCACCCTCAAACCTTCAGAAGTATGAGATGAACCCCAACAACTTGGAAAGGTGGATCTCTCTCACACGTACCAACACAGACTATCCCCCAATTTAACTGATCCCCAAAGGTTTTTGATTAAATAGCGGAATAGAAAATATGATCCAAAAAAAGTGTATGTATATCACACGTACACAACCACACTAGGCCCCAATTACTATTGTTTGTACCCCTAAAAGGCTAGATGAGGAGTAGGGGGGGTATGGAACAGGCAGCACCCTCAAACCTTCAGAAGTATGAGATGAACCCCAACAACTTGGAAAGGTGGATCTCTCTCACACGTACCAACACAGACTATCCCCCAATTTAACTGATCCCCAAAGGTTTTTGATTAAATAGCGGAATAGAAAATACGATCCAAAAAAAGTGTATGTATATCACACGTACACAACCACACTAGGCCCCAATTACTATTGTTTGTACCCCTAAAAGGCTAGGAGTAGGGGGAGTATGGAACAGGCAGCACCCTCAAACCTTCAGAAGTATGAGATGAACCCCAACAACTTGGAAAGGTGGATCTCTCTCACACGTACCAACACAGACTATCCCCCAATTTAACTGATCCCCAAAGGTTTTTGATTAAATAGCGGAATAGAAAATATGATCCAAAAAAAGTGTATGTATATCACACGTACACAACCACACTAGGCCCCAATTACTATTGTTTGTACCCCTAAAAGGCTAGGAGTAGGGGGAGTATGGAACAGGCAGCACCCTCAAACCTTCAGAAGTATGAGATGAACCCCAACAACTTGGAAAGGTGGATCTCTCTCACACGTACCAACACAGACTATCCCCCAATTTAACTGATCCCCAAAGGTTTTTGATTAAATAGCGGAATAGAAAATATGATCCAAAAAAAGTGTATGTATATCACACGTACACAACCACACTGGGCCCCAATTACTATTGTTTGTACCCCTAAAAGGCTAGATGAGGAGTAGGGGGAGTATGGAACAGGCAGCACCCTCAAACCTTCAGAAGTATGAGATGAACCCCAACAACTTGGAAAGGTGGATCTCTCTCACACGTACCAACACAGACTATCCCCCAATTTAACTGATCCCCAAAGGTTTTTGATTAAATAGCGGAATAGAAAATATGATCCAAAAAAAGTGTATGTATATCACACGTACACAACCACACTAGGCCCCAATTACTATTGTTTGTACCCCTAAAAGGCTAGGAGTAGGGGGAGTATGGAACAGGCAGCACCCTCAAACCTTCAGAAGTATGAGATGAACCCCAACAACTTGGAAAGGTGGATCTCTCTCACACGTACCAACACAGACTATCCCCCAATTTAACTGATCCCCAAAGGTTTTTGATTAAATAGCGGAATAGAAAATATGATCCAAAAAAAGTGTATGTATATCACACGTACACAACCACACTAGGCCCCAATTACTATTGTTTGTACCCCTAAAAGGCTAGATGAGGAGTAGGGGGGGTATGGAACAGGCAGCACCCTCAAACCTTCAGAAGTATGAGATGAACCCCAACAACTTGGAAAGGTGGATCTCTCTCACACGTACCAACACAGACTATCCCCCAATTTAACTGATCCCCAAAGGTTTTTGATTAAATAGCGGAATAGAAAATATGATCCAAAAAAAGTGTATGTATATCACACGTACACAACCACACTAGGCCCCAATTACTATTGTTTGTACCCCTAAAAGGCTAGATGAGGAGTAGGGGGGGTATGGAACAGGCAGCACCCTCAAACCTTCAGAAGTATGAGATGAACCCCAACAACTTGGAAAGGTGGATCTCTCTCACACGTACCAACACAGACTATCCCCCAATTTAACTGATCCCCAAAGGTTTTTGATTAAATAGCGGAATAGAAAATATGATCCAAAAAAAGTGTATGTATATCACACGTACACAACCACACTGGGCCCCAATTACTATTGTTTGTACCCCTAAAAGGCTAGATGAGGAGTAGGGGGAGTATGGAACAGGCAGCACCCTCAAACCTTCAGAAGTATGAGATGAACCCCAACAACTTGGAAAGGTGGATCTCTCTCACACGTACCAACACAGACTATCCCCCAATTTAACTGATCCCCAAAGGTTTTTGATTAAATAGCGGAATAGAAAATATGATCCAAAAAAAGTGTATGTATATCACACGTACACAACCACACTAGGCCCCAATTACTATTGTTTGTACCCCTAAAAGGCTAGGAGTAGGGGGAGTATGGAACAGGCAGCACCCTCAAACCTTCAGAAGTATGAGATGAACCCCAACAACTTGGAAAGGTGGATCTCTCTCACACGTACCAACACAGACTATCCCCCAATTTAACTGATCCCAAAGGTTTTTGATTAAATAGCGGAATAGAAAATATGATCCAAAAAAAGTGTATGTATATCACACGTACACAACCACACTAGGCCCCAATTACTATTGTTTGTACCCCTAAAAGGCTAGGAGTAGGGGGAGTATGGAACAGGCAGCACCCTCAAACCTTCAGAAGTATGAGATGAACCCCAACAACTTGGAAAGGTGGATCTCTCTCACACGTACCAACACAGACTATCCCCCAATTTAACTGATCCCCAAAGGTTTTTGATTAAATAGTGGAATAGAAAATATGATCCAAAAAAAGTGTATGTATATCACACGTACACAACCACACTAGGCCCCAATTACTATTGTTTGTACCCCTAAAAGGCTAGATGAGGAGTAGGGGGAGTATGGAACAGGCAGCACCCTCAAATCTTCAGAAGTATGAGATTGTGTTCACTGTACCCCACAAAGATTGAGTTCACTGCACCCCACAATGATTGTGTTCACTGCACCCCACAAAGATTGTGTTCACTGCACCTCACAAAGATTGTGTTCACTGTACCCCCCAAAGATTGTGTTCACTGCACCCCACAAAGATTCTGTTCACTGTACCCCCCAAAGATTGTGTTCACTGCACCCCACAAAGATTCTGTTCACTGTACCCCACAAAGATTGTGTTCACTGCACCCTAAAAGGATGTTGTTCACTGCACCCCACAAAGATTGTGTTCACTGCACCCTAAAAGGATGTTGTTCACTGCACCCCAAAAAGATTGTGTTCACTGTACCCCCCAAAGATTGTGTTCACTGCACCCCACAAAGATTGTGTTCACTGCACCCCAAAAAGATTGTGTTCACTGTACCCCCCAAAGATTGTGTTCACTGCACCCCAAAAAGATTGTGTTCACTGTACCCCCCAAAGATTGTGTTCACTGCACCCCACAAAGATTCTGTTCACTGTACCCCACAAAGATTGTGTTCACTGCACCCCAAAAAGATTGTGTTCACTGTACCCCCCCAAAGATTGTGTTCACTGCACCCCACAAAGATTCTGTTCACTGCACCCCACAAAGGATTTTGTTCACTGCACCCCAAAAAGATTGTGTTCACTGCACCCCAAAAAGGATTTTGATCACTGCACCCCAAAAAGGATGTTGTTCACTGCACCCCAAAAATGATTTTGTTCACTCCACCCCAAAAAGATTGTGTTCACTGCACCCCACAAAGATTGTGTTCACTGCACCCCAAAAAGATTGTGTTCACTGTACCCCCCAAAGATTGTGTTCACTGCACCCCACAAAGATTCTGTTCACTGTACCCCACAAAGATTGTGTTCACTGCACCCCAAAAAGATTGTGTTCACTGCACCCCAAAAAGGATGTTGTTCACTGCACCCCAAAAAGGATGTTGTTCACTCCACCCCAAAAAGATTGTGTTCACTGCACCCCACAAAGATTGTGTTCACTGCACCCCAAAAATGATTTTGTTCACTGCACCCCAAAAAGGATTTTGTTCACTGCACCCCAAAAAGGATGTTGTTCACTCCACCCCAAAAAGATTGTGTTCACTGCACCCCAAAAAGATTGTGTTCACTGCACCCCACAAAGGATTTTGTTCACTGCACCCCAAAAAGATTGTGTTCACTGCACCCCAAAAAGGATGTTGTTCACTGCACCCCAAAAAGGATTTTGTTCACTGCACCCCAAAAAGATTGTGTTCACTGCACCCCACAAAGGATTTTGTTCACTGCACCCCACAAAGATTGTGTTCACTGCACACCAAAAAGGATTGTGTTCACTGCACCCCAAAAAGATTTTGTTCACTGCACCCCAAAAAGATTGTGTTCACTGCAGCCCAAAAAGATTGTGTTCACTGCAGCCCAAAAAGATTGTGTTCACTGCAGCCCAAAAAGATTGTGTTCACTGCAGCTCACACACAGAAAAATGGATGTGGATCACTGACACCTGCCTATCTCCAATCCCACACCACACAGCAATATCGATTGTAGTTTGTAGAACACAGTTTCCCTAAAATTCAGCAGACTCTGTCCCTAACAGGATTGAGAAGAGATCGTAGATCAGGATTGAGTGCAGATTCACCCCACCCCCCACACAGCAATATCGATTGTAGTTTGTAGAAGACACTGACCCTATAATTCAGCAGACTCTATCCCTAAAATGCCTACAACTCGCCCTGCCTAAACACTCCGACCTGTCCCTCAATTCTATCCGGACACAAATGGTTTTTTCCTGCCTATCTTTCCCTAATCAGCAGCCAGCACATTGATGTGTGCTCTGTCCCTTAGCTAAGCAGCAGAATGACGCTGCTGCGGCGGCTGCCTCGAACTTATAAAGACTTGGTCACATGCTTCAGACGGCCAATCACAGCTACTAAGACATTTGCAGGCATGGCTGGGATGGCTTAAGGCACACCAGTTAAACGATTGTTGATTGGCTGTTGAAAGCCCGCCATGAAAAGAGCGCCAAAGCATGCAAAACCCGGAAATAAAACGACCGAACACGGATTTTTACCCGAACATACAGTAAAGTGTCCGTGTTCGGGTAAAAAAAATCCAATTATTCGGTACGAACACGAATAATACAGTCCGTGTTCGCTCAACACTATTCTTGACTTCATTTTGCCAACAATTGCAGGTCTTGTCCATCATTGAGCTCTTTACTCCGATCAGCATTTCATTAGCAAGCACGTGAGCACTGTGTTGCTTCTCCATCTCACAGTCTAAACTCTGCTGTACAGGGGATTGCAAAGGCTGATTCCAATTGAAAAGCAGGTACCTGCACTGCTTGCATATAAAATACATTTAATAATAAAGTGTGCATACAAAACTGCATTATTTGTGTCTTTTACATCTTCCTGGAATTCAGCTTTAACCCAGGTACAGTTCATTTACCAGGTTTTGCGTTGGCATAATGAAGCAAATAAACTACAACACTGTTCTTGGACAATACTCCAGTGTGCTATTAAATACAACATGATGAGTTTAGTACTTTTCTGCCAATGGTTTTGGTGAAGGTAATTATCTGGAAAGTGCTATAATGAATTGCATTTTGCTTCCCAAGGATGCAGCTATCTTCATTTGAACACTTCTTGTCTTGCAGAAGATTACTGTTAGAGGAAAGAATTTGGGTTTCTTCCAGGAGAAACTTTTTGAATATATAAATAATTCAAAGGGGAAAAAAGCAGAGAGGTGTGTTGTCTGCATTCATCATTTTATTTGCCGTGATTTAACCACTTCAGCCCCGGAAGGTTTTACTCCCTTAACCACTTAAGCCCCGGAAGATTTTACCCCCTTCCTGACCAGGGCCTATTTTGCAATTCGGCACTGCGTGACTTTAACGGACAATTGCGTGGTCGTGCGACGCTGTACCTAAACGAGTTTGACGTCCTTTTTTTCCCACAAACAGAGCTTTGTTTTGGTGCTATTTGATCACCTGTGCGATTTTTTGATCATACGCTATAAACAAAATAAGAGCGTCAATTTTGCAAAAATAACAATATTTTTCACATTTTTTTATATGAAATTCCCCCCAAAAAAATGTAAAAATCATAATTTTTTAACATTTTAGGCCAATTTGTTTTATGCTACATATGTTTGGTAAAAAAAATCGCAAAAAGCTTATTTTGATTGGTTTGCACAAAAGTTATTGCGTTTACTAACTAAGGGAAAGATTTTTGTCATTTTTATAGTTTTTTTTTTTAACGAGTAATAGCGGCGATCTGCGTTTTTTTTTGCGGGACTGCGACATTGCGGCGGACAGATCGGACCCTTGACTGACATTTTTTACACTTTTGGGGGTACCAGTGACATTACTACAGTAATCAGTGCTATACATATGCACTGTTACTGTAAAAGGTTAAGTGTCTCCCTAGGGGCGTGTTTATTACTGTAATTGGATGTGGTCTGATGTGTAAGAACAGAGATCAACGGTCCTACATAGCAGAACCGTATGATCTCCATTCTTACACAGGGAAGAATGACAGGCGGCTTTGTTTACATTAGGCGCCTGCCTTTCTTCCGGTGTAACGGACGATCGCGAGTGCCCGGCGGACCCGATGCACACACGCGGGGGTCCGTGACCGAGCGGGAGCGCGCCTCCGGCGGCGCGCACTCGCTCCCTAGAGCCTCACAGGCTAGCGATGTAGACCTACGTCACTTTGCCTGTGAGGGGCTGACCGCCGCCATAAATAGTCGTGCAGCGGTCGGCAAGTGGTTAATGACCAGGCCATTTTTTTTGCGATTTGGCACTACGTTGATTTAACTAACAACTGCGCAGTCGTGCGACGCTGTACCTAAATACAATTGATATCCTTTTTCCCCATAAATAGAGATTTCTTTTGGTGGTATTTAATCACTTCTGCGGTTTTTAGATTTTGCGCTATAAACAAAAAAAGAGCGACAATTTTGAAAAAAAAAACAAAAACAATATTTTTTACTTTCTGCTATAAAACATTCCCAATAAAAAAATGTAAAAAAATCGAATTTTATTATCAGTTTAGGCCAATTTGTATTCTGCTACATATTTTTGGTAAAAAAAAATCCCAAAAAGCGTATATTAATTGGTTTGCACAAAAGTTATAGAGTTTACAAACTATGGGATAGATTTTTTGACATTTTATTTTTTTTTTTTTAGTAATGGCGGCGATCAGCAATTTTTAATGGGACTGCGACATTGTGGCAGACAAATCTGACACTAAGTGACACTTTTTGGGGACCGGTGACACCAATACAGTGATCAGTGCTAAATAATATGCACTTTTACTGTATAAAGGACACTGGCAGGGAAGGGTTTAATACTGGAGGGTGATCAAGGGGTTAAGTGTGCTCCTAAATTGTGCTTACTAACTGTAGGGGGTGGGAGCTCTGTGACAGGCACACAGAGATCGGTGTTTCAGTTTAGCTGAGACCCACAATCTCATTGTGCCTGTCTGACAGGAGAGCCGCCTGCCTTGTTTACATAGGCAGGCGGCTCTCCTGTCCATTTCCCTGAAGATCGCGGGAGGCTGGCAGCAATCCTCCCACGGTCTGGCTCCCGCTGTGTCTAATCGCAGCGGGAGAGCGGCACCGGCAGCGCGCGAGG
Organism: Pelophylax lessonae; assembly: GCF_965119305.1. Classification (NCBI taxonomy): domain Eukaryota; kingdom Metazoa; phylum Chordata; class Amphibia; order Anura; family Ranidae; genus Pelophylax; species Pelophylax lessonae. Next base: position 622,626,335 of record NC_138768.1, on the reverse strand, counting down.
GCCGCCGAGATAATGTACACATAATCACGTAGATCTACGTGATTATGCGCAGCCGAGCTTCCCTGCCAAGTAAATCTGCATGGGGCGATTGGCAAGTGGTTAATTTATGGTATCAAGACATTAACTTGTAAGGTGCAGCAACAAGGCTCAATCACTTTCTTAGTTATTGGCTAACAGCTCTCAAACATGTTAACTGCTTATCAAATGTATTTCCTTTTGTTTCTAATAAATTTCAAACTCCAGTTTTGGTTAAGGCAACCCATAGATGAGTCAGTTTCTTTCATTCAACCAGCAGGTTCAGTGAAAAAAAGTGACCCGATTCCCCCATTTATACATTCGAGGTGGATGGCGGAATCCTCCCCGCTGAGCTATTGTAGTCTGACATCAGAATACACTGATCAGTGCTGCGGGCTATAACCTGCAGTACTAACTGAGTGGGGAAAATCTGACAGGGTGGTTTTACAACAGTTGATCGGTAGAACTTCCTTGCCTAAACAAAGATTGAAATTGGCCAAGCTCTGCTGAAATGGCTGAATTCCCGTTCATTGGTGGCCGACCGGCTAGTATAACATAACTATTCACTAGAAAAAAATTTATAGACAACCCTTTCAAAGTAATTTAAAGTGTCTAAAGTCATTTTTTATTTTATTGGTAAAGTAGGGAATGGTTAGAGCCTTTATTTAATTACCATCTGTGGTTTCCTGGGAACTGGTGGTTACGGTATTTATTACATCTGGAGAGTGCAAAATCTGATGCAGCTCTGCACAGAAACCGATCTGCTTCCCGGTTGGTTTTGTTGTCAAAGTTCAATTGAACAAGTTGAAGTTAGAAGCTGATTGGCTACCATGCACAGCTGCGCCAGACTCTGAATACTCCAGTTTTAGTACATCTTCCCCACTGAATCTTGAATGGCAATAGAGGTAAAGTCTTCTAATGTGGATGTTTTGGGGACAACAGTCTAGTAGAGGATTTCCCTAGCTTTAGAGAAATCTCCTTTCATTTACTGTTGTGTTTTAGGATAGAAAGTAAAGGAAAATCCTATAAAAATGGGCATTCAGATTGCAATAAGAGCCTTATAGGATTTCAATAACTTCCCCACAATTTAAAACAAAAAAAAAAAAAGGTTTCAGCTTGAGTTGAGTTTGTATTGGGCATTGGAGTCATAGGCAGCCCATACAATCATATATATATTTTTTTTCATTTAACCTGCGAGTTGAGTGAAAGAAAAAAAATTCTGATCCCCCCCCATCTATACATTTGATGTGGATGGGGAAATCCTCTCGCTGTGCTATTGTGTTCTGATGGTGTGGAGCCTTCAATGTCAGCAGCATTGGTCGACGGGGAAGAACCCAACAGACTGGTCAACTTGTACAACCAGGAAGCCCGTAGATGGATTAAAATTCGGCCAGGCCCTGCTGAATCGGCCAAATTTTGATCCCTTTATGACCATCTCTAGAGGATTCAGAATATTCAAAGTAAATAGGTGTAAATATAATGAAGGTGATTTACAAAAGGAGTAAAGGCTTTCCACTTAGGTTCATTCTATATACTAAGCTTAGTGAACATTTGCAAGTTAACATTCAGCTTGGAAAGTGAATGTTCTGTAATCTTTTAGGAAATTAGTCTGAATAAGTTTCCTCTCTTTATTATTTGTATAATACATCTTTCTCTTGGTGTTGGGAGTTGTGGTACCCACATTTTCATGTGTGATTATTGCATCTTAGTAATGTTGCCTTTAACTAAGTCTGTGACTTAAACAATCATTCCAGGGGTCCAGCAAAGGCCAGAACTATGGCATATTTTGGAGAAGGAAAAGGTCCTATTCATGTGGATAATGTTAAATGTACAGGGGTGGAGAGATCATTGGCAGACTGTATTAAACAAGATATCGGAAAGCACAATTGTCGCCATAGTGAAGATGCCGGTGTGATCTGTGACTATTTAAGTAAGAAAATGATGTCAGCTGGACCAAAAGGTATGGAAATGGTATCAACAAAAATAATTAATTTCTTTTTTTTTTTTTTGCTAGAACTAATGGTGGCTGTATTTTTAGAGATGTAATACAATGTGATACTTACTATTACAAAATTGTATTGTATGTATGATGATAACAAATGAAAGGTAAACAAATCTCAGAAAATGTAGAAAAAATGAAAATTTATCAGGTTGGACATTTTGGTCTTTTCCCTTTACAGATAAATCTGTAATAGAATAAATGCTCTAAAATTATAAGGCTATACACCCAGTGTTTTTAAAGGTGCACTTGGCAAGTGGGGCATAAACAGTGATTTGAGCGGACCCACCCACTGTGCTAAAATATGAAATCCTCCTCCTGTATTTGGGATATATGATAGAATAAGACATGTTTCTATTTGAAAAAAAAAAAAACTTTATTGTGCTGCCCATTACAGTTTGAAGTTTAATATCACATTCTTGGTCTGCTGGGTTTTATTATGAAATGTGCAAGTCAGGTGACAGAACAATCTTTGTATTAACCTCTGAACAGTAATAATTATCTTCTTACCTTTGTAATATATCTGGGTTGAGCGTGCAAAAATTGATTTAAAGCGGAATTCCAGCCTCTAAAAAAAAAAAAAAATTAAAAGTCAGCTAATAAATAATGTAGCTGCTGACTTTTAATATAAGGACACTTACCTGTCCGGAGATCTCGCTATGTCAGCCGATTCATCCATCGGATCGGGTGCAGGCGCCGGCATTGCAACTAAGGAAAACTTCAGGCTTCACAGCCAGTTTCCTACTGCTCATATGCGAGTTGCGCTGCACTGCGCTTTCTGAACGGTCCCGTCGTCTTCTGAGACACACACAGGTCCCAGAAGGCAGCGGGGGGTGGCTGATGCAAATGCAGAAATTACGTACTTTACCGTGTCAAGGTAGGATGGAAGTCAAGCTGAAAAACATCATAAAATGTACTAAAACAACTAAAATAATAATAATAATAATAATAATAATAAAAAAACAATATCCAAAAAGGAGGGATAGGGTGGTCTGTTCTTCAAGACATAGTTGCATTTTAGCCTAGAACTTCATTTTCAGCTGGTCGTACAATAGCAGATTTTGAAACAAAATTTGCAGGAACGTATATAAAAAAAGTTTCAGTACATTTGATGACTTGACAAATATCATTTGAAAGTAATTAAGTTGTGTTTGTTTTTAAGTCTTGGTTTTGGAATGAATAGATTTTCCTAAATGAAAACCATATACAGTACATTGTTCGAAATTCGGTAGTTCGAAAACATTTTTTTTATCCCGTTAAATCAAATTTTTATGTCACGGTGACCAGAAATGAATGTCAGTTTGACCCCACTAGCAATTAGAAAATTTAAAAAATGTTCCTAAAAGAAAACATTTCAAATGAAATTGGAATAGTGTATGGCTAGCCTAAAGTGGTTGTAAACACCCCTGTAATGTTTGTACCTATAGGTAAGCCTGAAAAAGGCTATATAAATGCAGATTTGTCACATGGAAATATACCCCTACATTTAACATTACTTATAAGAAGTAAACTACACAGAAATATGAAGCCTAGTACACAATATGGGAAAATCAAATTGGCCTATTTTCCACAAAAGTGCGTATCATGATGGAACCAAAAATTATATTAACTTGTAAGAAAATTCTCGAACGACAAAGCAAAAGCTGCCAAACTACTAGTGTAGTAGCAGAAGAAATTATATAGTGTATGTTACCCTTTGCAGCCAAGTCCACCAAACTCGTTTGATTATTTTTGTACAATTACTGTACACATTGAACGAGAATCGGACATTGTTTTACCTTAAAATAATTTTTTTCTAGGTTGCACCCTCATATTTTTTATTTGTCGGAAGTTGAACAGTTTGAATCGTCTGGCGAAAGCACTATACTAATGAACAGACAATTGACCAATTGTCCCTACTACTGAAATTTTCTTCAAATTTTTTTTAAAGTGTGCTCTGGCCATTAGGCTGGCTTCATACCTAGGCTATCTGGTTTCATCTCCCTCATATACAGTACTTCTATTAATAGCCTTCTTTCTTACTTCTTTTTTATATAAGACTTGCACTGAGATCTAATTTAAAACACATACATTTTAAACACATATCATAGGTTGAACTGGATGGACTGGTGTCTTTTTTCAACCTCACCAAGTATGTAACTATCTAAGCCTGACCAAAACAAAGAACAGGGGATCTCAAGTTCTTGGAGCATAACTAAATACTTTTAGCCCATTCCTTTTGAATTTCCTGGCAGTGCACTCTAAAGTATATCTTATTATTTTTTTTTTTATTAGTGAAGCCCAGAAGGTATAAAAATAAAAAGGCAGCTCTACTTCACCTTCAAACCAGAGCTGTCCTTTACAGTATGTCTTTTCCATGACAAGATACTTCCAGTTTTCTGGGTTAAATATCATTCAGTAAAGGCCTTTAATTGTTCCTATATCTTAGTTGAAGTCTGTTGGTACACCCTTATCTGCCTGAGGACAACAAGCATTTTAGACGGCCTGGTTTGTACATTGGTGCATGGGTTGGCAGACCACCATTAATCTCTAAAGCCATTTGTTTTCATGCTCTTGGCTAACTGAAGAAACATGGACAGCATGGAAGAAAGGCAGTGGCAGCTCTAAGCAGGCCATATAGTCCTTATACACGATCTTATAGTGATTAGTGCTGCCGAGACCAAGGCAAGCCATAGATGATGCAATTTTCACCTCACCAACACAGTTAGTGTTAAAGGGAAACCCCTGGATGGGAACCGGAGGTGGGCGAAATAGAGGATGAGGATTGGTGTGAGGCCCTTGAGACCTGCCAGAAAGTGTCACCCAAGTTGTCTGACAGGCTAACCCAATTGTTTATAGTCCACCATACTTACCTCACCCCTGTTAGGCTGGCCAGGTACAGGCCTGGACTCTCCCGAGAATACCCTCTGTGTCACGTATCCCCTGGTACATTTTTCCATCTACTCTGGCATTGTCCCCACATACAGGCCTACTGGAAACAGATAGTGGCCTTCCTACACGATACTATGGGATCCCCCTCCAACTAGACCCCAAACAGTGCTTACTGGGTATTTATCCAGATGAGGACATGAATAAATTCACGAAAACCTTTCTACAACACACGCTCTTTATAGCTAGGATGCTGGTGGCTAGACAGTGGATGAGGGAGAGCCCTCCAGATTTCCAACACTGTCTGAGGGAAGTAAACTCTTACCATACCATTACCGTAAAAAGTCTTACCGTACCATAGAATCATGTATAAGAACCGGGGATGTCCCACTAAATACAACAAGATTTGGGACAGATGGCTCCAGAATTCGGCCACATGTACCTAATATTCCTCTCATTCTCTGCACTGCTCTGCCTGTATATATACTGTGCTTTGCTTTACTGCATTGCCCGTACTGCTCTATCCCTCTGCATTTATGTAAACCTGTTCTCCTATATGTAGATATTAATCCTCAGTCTCCCGCCCAAACTGTGTGATTAACTCCGCGCTCTAGGTAGCACCAGCAGACTGCTGGTAAAAAACTCTTAAAACTAAAGCTGCCACTTAAACAAATATAAAATACTTGATAACAATAAAAAGGAATATTAGTAGCGCTAGAACAATCTAAAAAAGTTCCTGGAAGAGTTCCTACAATCACCCGTGGATGATCACTAAGTTGACAGTGCGGTTGATAAACAGTCCTCACAGTCTTTTAGTCAAATGATCCCATAGGTGAAATATGAACATCAGTCCACTTTCAGATCTTCAATCACCATAAAAATTCATGTATTGTTGACGACAGTGTTTGGATATATGCCAAAACTCCGTGCAATCTGATAGGATCACCACAAGTCCACCACCAAGTGCAGGGGAAGTAAGAAATGGCCACTCACCGGATGCATTTGCTCACTTACTCTCATAAATGAGCATACTGCGCATGTAAGTAACAGATCCCAATGTTACCATAGGACAGGTCACAACACAGGCAAGGATGGTTTCCACTCCAGTGCAGTAGCCCTCTTTTCACACTCTCTCCCAACCGTATGGAAAATAAAAGAGATAACTTCCCTAGTGCAGTATGTCTGATAAATTTTATTCACACCAAATACTCATACATTGCACTCACTTGTATAGTAGTAAAAACACGCTCATCTCAAAATGCAAGGCAGTAGCGGAACCTCCACTCTTACTCAGATCTGGCTCCACGCCAGGTCGGGTAGTCCCGGAAGTTCTTTCGCTGCCAAAATCCACGATAGGGTGCGTCGTCTGGCCACGCCCCGACGCGTTTCGTCACTTCCGGACTTCAACTGGGGGCGCGGCCAGACCAACGAACCCATCCTCTTTATGCTCAGCACCATCGACATTGTAGCCAATAGCGCAGCGAACAGGTCAACCGGAAGGACCTCATGACACCTTCCGCCGGAAGGTAAACACTGTATGGAGAGTCCGCCCGGATATTCCTCACCCACCACCTCTGCAGACACAAAGTCCCATGAGAACCCCGCCCATTGAACTTAGACCATCCCATTACGGCATGAAATCTGAACGGGTGACCTGTTATCTGCACTCAAGCTAATCCTTCTGGGAGTAATTAAACCACCAGTCAGTCGCCCGATCGGCAGTGTACCATACATCTGCAATTAACAATGCTGAGGTCTCAGGTGGCCTATTGCACACGATCGATCGGGACCTACTGTTAGTGGCTGAACCACCCATCAGCAACTCGATCGGCAATGTGCCATACATCCACAGGGCAAATTGCTAAAAATAACAAAACAATGTAAAATACATGACCATGTGCACACCGGCACACTGTATATACTAACATGAATCTCATTAAAATGAGTCACATTAAAATTATAAAAAAGCATATTAAAATATACAAAGGAATGCATATTTCAATTATAAAATCACAAGTTTTAAAACAAAAGGGTAAAACATGTGCTATATCTTGAAAAGGAATAATGTATATAGCAGCTCTTCACTGTATATAACTGAAGCCAGAAAATGCAGGGGTAAATATGTATAGACAAATCAAAATAAACGCAAAATCAATAATTAAACTAGGTATCACTGATGAAACAGTTGATGTCTAATTCAATGTTTAAACCCATAGGTGCAAGGGATTGGGTCAGGAAAATCCATTTCGTCTCGCATTTTGACAGTTCCCTGACCCAATTAGCCCCTCGCCAAGAAGGAGTGAGCTGACACATTGTGTTCCCTTTTCCCATTGATAATATTAGTGATGTGCTCTCCCACACGAATCTTCAAGGTTCGTTTGGTTCTCCCTATATATACCAACTTACAAGGGCACATCAGCCCATACACAACGTGGGTGGTATCACAGGTAATAAGGGATTTGATCTTAAATGTCTTATCAATGGCGGGGACAGAGAAGGAATCCCGTCTTCTCAAGTGCAGATAACAGGTCACCCGTTCAGATTTCATGCCGTAATGGGATGGTCTAAGTTCAATGGGCGGGGTTCTCATGGGACTTTGTGTCTGCAGAGGTGGTGGGTGAGGAATATCCGGGCGGACTCTCCATACAGTGTTTACCTTCCGGCGGAAGGTGTCATGAGGTCCTTCCGGTTGACCTGTTCGCTGCGCTATTGGCTACAATGTCGATGGTGCTGAGCATAAAGAGGATGGGTTCGTTGGTCTGGCCGCGCCCCCAGTTGAAGTCCGGAAGTGACGAAACGCGTCGGGCGTGGCCAGACGACGCACCCTATCGTGGATTTTGGCAGCGAAAGAACTTCCGGGACTACCCGACCTGGCGTGGAGCCAGATCTGAGTAAGAGTGGAGGTTCCGCTACTGCCTTGCATTTTGAGATGAGCGTGTTTTTACTACTATACAAGTGAGTGCAATGTATGAGTATTTGGTGTGAATAAAATTTATCAGACATACTGCACTAGGGAAGTTATCTCTTTTATTTTCCATACGGTTGGGAGAGAGTGTGAAAAGAGGGCTACTGCACTGGAGTGGAAACCATCCTTGCCTGTGTTGTGACCTGTCCTATGGTAACATTGGGATCTGTTACTTACATGCGCAGTATGCTCATTTATGAGAGTAAGTGAGCAAATGCATCCGGTGAGTGGCCATTTCTTACTTCCCCTGCACTTGGTGGTGGACTTGTGGTGATCCTATCAGATTGCACGGAGTTTTGTCATATATCCAAACACTGTCGTCAACAATACATGAATTTTTATGGTGATTGAAGATCTGAAAGTGGACTGATGTTCATATTTCACCTATGGGATCATTTGACTAAAAGACTGTGAGGACTGTTTATCAACCACACTGTCAACTTGGTGATCATCCACGGGTGATTGTAGGAACTCTTCCAGGAACTTTTTTAGATTGTTCTAGCGCTACTGTTCTCCTATATATTTGTGATTGCACTTTAACGAAAGTTCTTGTTCAAACTTGGATTTCTATCTGTACCATGTTGGTTTATCCTTTTTTTTTTTTCACAATAAAATCTCTGTTTTTTAAAAAAAAAAAAAAAAGGGAAACCCCTTCCGGGGAGCTATTGCGTTCTCCTGGTGGGAACCATCCCTGCGGGGAGAACAAGATCATTTTTGCTAGCGAGTATAGCCACTGGCAATAATCGCATGTAGAAATCTGACATGCTAATTCTATCCAAGTCGATCCATCGATCAACTTGGGTACAATCAGACTGCCCATAGATGGTTCAAATCTCGGCCAGTCCCTGCTGAGATTCAAATTCTATGTCTGGCTTAAGGGGTAGTATTTGTGAAGTTCCTTTATTCAAGATCTGTTATCTTTACAACTTTTATACATTTGATTAACTGACAAATGTTCTTCAAGAACAAGAATATGACTAAATAGGAACAGGAAGAAAAGCAAAACTGTATTTAATACAGGGTATTTCTGTTGCTTATGAAAGTTGGTGCAGATCTCATTAAAAGAACAGCAAAGTATAAATATGTCTTCTATTTTTCATGATAGCAGCAGAACCTTTCATATATCTCTCCTCCAAATTGAATTGTTTTTATTAAAAAATTGCCCTTTTTTTTCCTGTGTCTAGAAGACGACCACAGGCAAATGAGTTCACTGTGTCTAGAGGAAGGTCAAAAACTTCATTTACTTGACATTCTCCTTAGTCACAGTCACAGCTGTTCAGCTGAAGCCTGTGGAGTGAAGAATCAAATAGATACATTATTAACAGCCTCAATCAGACACAAGTAGGCAACTGCCAAGTTACAGTACCAATTAGGAGTCAGGGGATGCTATGGGCGCTGTTGCTAGGTGATAGGCCTATTTCCCTAGAATAAATGAAGTTTTGCAAGATCATAGATTTCTGCAAACAATGGAAAGCTTTGGACAGTGCAATCCATTTCCTTCACAGCAGAAATAATTATCAGACTTTAGGGCAGTGTAGTTAGGCCTTGAAAGTAGGAAATGGCAGAATATAGTTAATATTGCATAGGAAAGGTTTAGAACTTAGAATTTTTTTTCTCAAATAACGAGATCTGTTGGGTCTTATTTCTGAAAGTTGGAGCAGAAGTAGATTGGGATGGTTGCCTGTGACAACCTATCCAGTTGTTTTATTTCAAGCCTCATTGTATAAATGAAACTAGGGACCTGGCTAGTATTCATGAACAGGAATTCTAATTTTTCTTGGACCAGTTTTAAGAATCATCCCATCAGCTATGCAAATCATACTGGCTCATGCAAAAATGTCTATATATATATTCTGAAAGGCTCAGCTTTTGGATATTTCCCTACAATAACAATTTTGATGGTGATTAGAATGAGCGTCATACTGTTAATGTTAATAGTATATGGCATACAAAATGGCATACAAGTAGTAAAATCTGTCAACATGACTCCTCTTTGCCCTGGCCTCACTTCTCTATTGTTTTATTGCAGTTTCATGCTGTATTAATATTTGACTGGCTTTGTGCTGGACTTCTGGTCCTGCTGGGGAAATGTGTTTCTGCTTTCATAGCCAAAGCCCATTGTCAACTGAGGCCAGCAATGCCACTGCAGTGCCAGTTTATAGAGCCAGAATGTGACTGCTACATCCATCTCAAACTACAAAGCTCCAGGCTGTTGCTGATACACTGTTATTACTTTGGTTTAGAACGTATTTGAGGTACTCACAACTGTTTTAAAGCACCCATACATATTATTATCCTATTGTCTTATACTTGTTATATTGGCAGGACTACTATTCAGCTGTGCACTGGGCCCCATGGATAATGTCAGTGTACAATGTGGTCTTAGCCACTTTACCACCCGAGGATTTTCCTGCTTTACGTCCAGGCCACTTTTTGTGATTCGGCCCTGTGTGATTTTAACTGACAATTGCGCAATCATGCAACGCCATACCCAAACTAAATTTACGTCCTTTTTTCCCTACAAACAGAGCTTTCTTTTGGTGGTATTTGATCACCTGTGCGATTTTCATTTTTTGCGATATTAATAAAAAAAAGCGACAATATTGAAAAAATAACAATATTTCTCTACTTTGACAGTTAAAAATATCCAATATATTCAATTTCTGTCATATATTTAGGCCAAAATGTATTAAGCTACATGTCTTTGACAAAAAAAATTCTCAATGAGCGTATTTTTAACCGCTTTAAGACCAGAAGATTTTACCCCATTCCTGACCAGGCCATATTTTGCGATTCGGCACTGCGTTATTTTAACGGACAATTTCGCAGTCGTACGATGCTGTACCCAAATTAAATTTTTATCCTTTTTTCCCCCCACAAATAGAGCTTTCTTTTGGTGGTATTTGATCACCTGTGCAATTTTTACTTTTTGCGCTATAAACAAAAAAAGAGCGACAATTTTGAAACAATAACAATATTTTTCAAATTTTTTTATATGAAATTCCCCCCCCCCCCCAAAAAAATGTAAAAATCAAAATTTTTTAACATGTTAGGCCAATTTGTTTTCTGCTACATATTTTTGGTAAAAAAATCGCAATAAGTGTATTTTGATTGGTTTGCGCAAAAGTTATCACAGCTACTAACTACGGGAAATTTATGTAATTTTTATTGTTTTTTTTTTTTCAACTAGTAATGGCGGCGATCTGCGATTTTTTTTGCGGGACTGCGACATTGCGGCGGATGGATCGGATCCTTGACTGACATTTTTGACACTTTTGGGGGTACCAGTGACATTACTATAGTAATCAGTGCTATAAATATGCACTATTACTGTAAAAATGACACTGGCAGAGAAGGGGTTAACTTTTTTCGGTGATTAAGGGGTTAATGTATGCCTGGTGGTTACTAACGTGTGTGGGCGGAGGGGACTGTGTCACACAGCTATGCTGAATCCTGCAATCTGTCCCTGCCTGTCACTTAGGAGATCCGTTTACACAAGCGGGCGGATCTCCACACTCGATCACCGCCGCTCCTCCCTTGGCCCGACTCCCGCTGTGACTGAATACAGTGGGAGCGAGCCTCCGGCGGCGCGTGCACGCCGCCCACAAGGGCAGGAGTCCAGTGACGTAGGTCTATGTCGCTGGACGATAACGAACCACTTTGCCGCAGTAGGCTCAATGTGAGCAGTCGGCAAGTGGTTAATGGAGATGAACATAAGGCAGAACTCCAGCTAAAAATCAAAAGATAAAAATGAGTAGATCATTGAAAGCTAAAATAACAAAACCAGCCATCGCTGCAATATTTACCTTTATTTGCCTTCTGCATTAGATCTCTTCAGTTTGATGGCCATCATCTACCAGCCCACTTATTCAGAGACCTGGACGGTGGCGGGAGAAGCAGCACAGTGATGAGCTCATCCCTCTGTCTTTCTGTTTTTTTCTTGCTATCAGAATACTTCTTTCAGCACATAAACTGATTGGCTTCTTGCACTGCTGCTTACACTCTAGCCATTTTGTACAGGGACTGCAAGAGGCTGATACCAGATCAAGTTCAAGTACTTACACTGCTTGCATCTAAAAAGACATTTAAGGATGTATTAAGCTGTATTAATGTATGTCTTTTATATCTGACTGAAGTTCAGTTTTATTATTTTCATTAGATTCATTTCTATTCCCTGTTATTAAATGGAAACGTGTAGACCTCCCAATTTCAATTGTAAATATAGAAAGTTTGGAGCTTAAAGGAGTTGTAAAGTCTCAAGGTTTTTCATCTTAATGCATTCTATGCATTAAAATAAAAGAACCTTCCGTGTGCAGCAGCCCCCCTCAGCCCCCCTAATACTTACCTGAGCAGCATCTCTATCCAGGGATGTTGCAGGAGAGTCTTGGCTGAGCGAGACTCTGCCTTCTCATTGGCTAAGATAGCAGCGGGGCGCCATTGGCTCCCACTGCTGTCAATCAAAGTCAGTAAGCCAATGAGGGGAGACAGGGGGCTGGGCAGAATTGCTGCCCTGTGTCTGAATGGACCCCCGTAGCAAGCTGCTTGTTATAGGGGCACTAGGGAGGAGGGAGGGGCCTGGAGCGCCGGCGAGAGACCCGAGAAGAGGAGCACCTGGGCTGCTCTGTGCAAAACCACTGCACAGAGCAGGTAACTATAACATGTTTGTTAATTTAAAATTTAAAAAAAATTAGAATTTAGTACTTTAGTGATACATTGTATTGGCTAACCTAAAGTATAACTGCACTTAAAAAAAACACATTCCCCTCTGGGCGATCTGTGTACATTGCAGAGATTGTAACAAACTTTGTTGTAGATTCCTACCTTTTGTTATTCTGAAGGGGTAGCTGTTTGTTTGTGTCCATGTGCATAGGGAATTTGTATGGGAGTGGTTTTATAGTTATCACTGCAGGGTTCTAATGAGAAAAGTGGAAGGGTCTGCATCCCTTTAGCCGTGATTTCCCTTTCAGAGGATCTCACCAAAAATTACTTTTTGTTGCAGGGGATGTAAAAAATCTGACTTGTATCTTAGTGCAGGGACAATCAGTAAGCCAATCACACAAGCAGGAAATTGCATATCGTAGACACACCATCTGTGTACAGAACGGCTCCAGCTAGCCATATTGCGTTGCATTTTACACAAAATCACAGCTCTGCTGATTGAAAGGTAGAGGTAATTTTTAATAACATTCAATTACAATATGACTTGTGTTGCAATTATATACACTATATCAATTTTTTTTTTTTTATTTGCTAATTTTTTTTTTTTTACCAAGAAAATGGAGTAACCCTTTAAGTTTTTTAAAGATGCAAGATTTCAGGATGACTTATATGACATAGAGGTTTGCCTGGGAAAGGATCATCCTAAAAGCTTGCTTAATAACTTAGGTTAGCCATAAAAAGGGTATCCATTAAACTCCAAATGTTTTGCTTCACCTGATGGCTAATATGATACATTACTGTACTACTCAAAACAAAATGCACCATATACTGTATGGCTGATATCTCCAGAGATTCTGAATGATTGCAGTAAATTGGAAAACTCCCTCTACTGGCTAACCTAAAAATCTTTTTCTTTAATGCAATATCAAAAATATGGAACACCAACTGTGTACCAATGTGCAATATTTAACATATGCACATGCTGATATTTTACTATACTTTTCCTTTAATGAGAAGACTGGTGAAGAGACTTCCTGACCTTATCAACTTATGCACGGTGGTAAAATATAATAATGGATGTCTTAAGGAGTATAGAGAAACTGCGAACTCTGACAATGGTCAGATATTTGGCTATATTTAGATAAAAGTTACCTACTGTTTAAATGTATTGTAATATTAAAGTTAAACTTCAGTTAGCTATAAAAGAAGGAACACATTTAAAACTGGCTCTATATTCGATGAAACATTATTATGTGTATTTTTTTTAAATGCAAGCAGTGTAAGAACCGGAATTTGACTTGGTATTGGTTTCTTGGAGTTCCTGTACATCAGGGCTCAGACTGCAATTGGAAGAAGCTGCACAAGGAGCAAATTAGTTATGCTGGAGGAGAGAGCAGAATGACAAAGAAATGGGTGCAGAAAAAAGATTTACTGTCTGGCTAGGGGAGGGACAAGACCTGTAAAGACAGTGGCATTGCGTGTTGCAGAGCTGTGTAAGCCTGAAAACTGAAAAAGGCAGAAACACAAATCCAGAATGGCAGAAAAACAGCTTCTGTTTGCATAGGATTAACCACTAAACACATCAAGCCACCGTAATGCATATATGTGGTGGCTGGGCAGGTAGGCCTTGACACCCAGCCACCACACATATTCATCAATGGGGGTCCAAGGTTGTGTGCTAAGAGCATGCTCACTGCTTTCACTTACAGCTCTCAGGCTCTGTCTTTGATTGGTCACCATCAGGACCTGCACTGATCATGTGACCTCTGTGAGAGCCAATTACAGCGATCACATGACCAGCTCACTGCCTTCATCTCCGGGCATTAGGACCCACCCTAAAGAGCCTCCCAGAAGTGGCAGGAAGGAGTTAAGGATTGGCACATAACAGTTTTTTATCTCGTCATTGGTGTATCTGGTGGAATTTTTTTACAGCACAGGCAGTCCCGAACAGTTACGAACATTCGAGTTATAACGGAAAATTGTATCATACTTACCGTAATTTTCCTTTCCTGGTGCCTATCCATGGCAGCATACTAGTGATAGAGCTCCGCCTCGACTCCACCTTCAGGATCAGTGAATAGCATAAATTAAAAGGTATAGCCCCCCCCATCATTCTCCGTAAATAGGAAAACCGAGGGAGGGATCGTATGCTGCCATGGATAGGCACCAGGAAAGGAAAATTACGGTAAGTATGATACAATTTTCCGTTTTCCTGGTGCCTCCATGGCAGCATACTAGTGATAAATAACTAGCTTACACGGGTGGGATAATGCTTAATCAAAAAATAAAGTTTAATTAGACAAAGACATTGCTGCTTGAACAACTCGTCTTCCAAATTCAACTGTCGTTAGGGCCCCTGGATCAACTCTATAGTGTCTGAGAAACGTGTGCTGTGACGACCAAGACGCCGCCCTGCATATTGTCTCCAATGAGACGTTTGCTCTCGTTGCCCATGAAGTTGACACTGCTCTTGTTGAGTGTGCGTTCACTCTGGAAGGAACATCCATGTTTTGTGCAGTATAGGCTTTTTGAATGGTCTTGACTACCCAGGATGCCAAGGTCCTTTTTGAGGCTTCCTTTCCTCTGTTTTTACCCCAAGGAATCACGAAAAGCTTTTCCGAATTCCTGAAGGCTGCTGTCATTTCCAGATAGGCTTTTAGTATCTTGGGAACATCTAGTTCCTGACACGAATCTGAGAAGACTGGTAATGCCCATGGTTCACTTAAGTTGTCTGGCGTAGTCACTTTCGGAGTGAAACCTCGAAGAGGCCGTAGCTCCACCCTGTCAGGGAAAAACGATATATGCTCCTCCCCTATTCCCAGGGAGTGCAAGTCTGAAATTATTTTGCCGGACGTGATCGCCACTAGAAAAACTGTCTTCAAAGTCAGGTTCCATAGCGGAATTTGCTCCGCCGGCACAAAAGGGTGTTTGGACAGCATCTCCAGAATCAGAGGAAGGTCCCACTGAGGAAAGGGACTTCTACTTGGAGGACGAATCTTAAGAACTCCTCTGAGAAAGGTGATTACCAGCGGATTATCTTGCTGGTTACCGCTGAAATCGCTGACACCTGAACTTTAAGTGTACTCAAGCCGAGACCCCTGTCTAGGCCAGACTGAAGGAAGGCCAATACGTTTGAAACTGAAGGCGCGATGGGAATGATGGGGGGGGCTATACCTTTTAATTTATGCTATTCACTGATCCTGAAGGTGGAGTCGAGGCGGAGCTCTATCACTAGTATGCTGCCATGGAGGCACCAGGAAAAGCATCTCGTACTTACGAATGGAGAGAGAAACAGGATGTGAGAGGAAATCTACCCCTAGGAAGGGAAATTCACTCCTGTAAGAGTTATCATGGGAAAAAAGGTGTCTCCACTGAAGCTTTATCATCAATCCTTGTTTCCATGACAGCCCAAATTTTTCAGAATCCAATTGTCACAGGTACAGAAAGTGAGGTGAAATCTTCTGAACAGGGGCGCATACAGCATAAGAACTGTTACAGGGGTGTTAACCCTTCCCTTTGTTATCCAAAAAACATAAAAAATATTTTTTTGGCTGGAGTTACACTTAAAAAATGTACCTGTTCCAACAGACCCTATCTTGTTCAAAACCCTGGGACTGCCTGTAGTTGTTAACCACTTCCATGCAGGGCACATTCACCCCCTTCCTGCCCAGAATAATTTTCAGCTTTCAGCACTCTCACACTTTGAATGATAATTACTCAGTAATGCAACACTGTGCCCAATCAAATTTGTTATCCTTTTTTTTTTTTCACACAAATTCCTTTGGTGTTATTTAGTCACCACTGAGTTTTTTATTTTTTGCGATATAAGTGAAAAAAGAGTGAAAATTAAAAAAAAAAAGAAAAAAAAAAACATTTTGTTTTAGTTTCTATTATAACATTTTGCAAATAAGAATTTTTTTCCATAAATTTGGGCCAAAATTTATACTGCTACATATCTTTGGTAAAAATAATCCAAATTAGTGGATATTATTTAGTGTGTGTGAAACTTATAGAGCCTACAAGCTATGGTGCCAATCATTGAAAATTGATCACACCTAATCATACCTGATGTACCGACGGCCTATCCCATTTCTTGAGGCCCTGAAATGTTAGGACAGTACAAATACCCCCCAAATGACTTTTTGGAAAGTAGACATTCCAGGGTATTTAGTAAGAGGCATGGTGAGTTTTTTGAAGCTGTAATTTTTTCCCACAATTCTAGGGAAAATGAAGAAATCATTTTTTTTTTTTTTTTTTTTACACAAAATTGTCATAATAACAAGTTATTTCTCACACACAGTATATACATACTAGCAATTACACCCCAAAATACATTCTGCTACTCCTCCTGAGTATGGCGATACCACATGTGTGAGACTTTTACACAGCCTGGCCACATGCAGAGGCCCAACATCCAAGTAAAACCTTCAGGCATTCTAGGAGCATAAATTACACTTCTAATTTCATCAAAACCTATCACACTTTTGAAGGCCCTGGAGCACCAGGACAATGGAAACGCCCACAAAATTACCCCATTTTGGAAAGCAAACAACCCAAGACATAATCTATGAGGCATGGGCTGCAGATAGGCACTCAGGTACTCCGATGGGCTGCAGACATGTACTTAGGTACACTGATCGGCTTCAGAAAGGTACTCGGGTAATTTGATGGGCTGCAGATAGGTACTCGGGTACTCTGGGCTGAAGAGTGAAGATAGGTACTTGGGTACTCTGGGCTGGAGACAGGTACTCGGGTACTCTGGGCCGGAGAAAGGTACTCGGGTACTCTGGGCTGGAGACAGGTACTCACGTTATCTGGGCTTGAGACAGGTACTCGGGTACTCTGGGCTGGAGACACGTACTCGGTACTCTGGGCTGGAGACAGGTACTCGGGTACTCTGACGGGCTACAGAGAGGTACTCGGGTACACTGATGGGCTGGTGATGGGTACTCTGGTACTTCGATGACAGGTACTCGGGTACTATGATCACAGGTACTCGAGTACTCTGATGACAGGTACTCAGGTACTCTGATGGCAGGTACTCGGGTACTCCGATGACAGGTACTCAGGTACTCCAATGACAGGTACTCGGGTACTCTGATGACAGGTACTCTGGTACTCTGATGGGCTGGTGACAGGTACTGGGGTTCTCCGATGACAGGTACCTGCCATCGGAGTACCCCAGTACCTGTCATTGGAGTACCCAAGTACCTGTCATCGGAGTACCCAAGTACCTGTCATCAGAGTACCCGAGTACCTGTCACCATCCAATCAGAGTGCCCGAGTATCTGTCACCAGCCCATCAGAGTACCCGAGTACCTGTCACCAGCCCTTTAGAGTACCCGACTATCTGTCATCAGAGTACCTGATGGGCTGGTGACAGGTACTTGGGTACTCTGAGGGGTTGTGACAGGTACCTAGGTACTCTGATGGACTGGTGACAGGTATTTTGATGGGCATGCACAAAGATAGGGCATGTGGCCAGCTGTGATTGGACACAGCCGGCCACATGGTAAGAAGCCATTTATTGGCTCTTTACACTGATCGAGGATGGGCTGTGTCCCGAGGGTGTGCGGGAGAGCGTCGAGAACGGGCGGACGTCATCTGACATCCGCCTGGAGGGAGGAAGCATCCCTGCCGGCATCATTTTACAATGCGCCGGTAGGGAAGTGGGTAATGTAAGCACCCAGTTCTACTAATTTAAAGGTATATTTTTCCTAAGGAATTAAAGTAATTGTTTACGTAATGACGCCGGCGACGTGTTGTCGGAGCATGCGCTCCTTCTTCAGGCCTGCGCCGGCGCCATTACGTATCCCGGAAGTGACGTCAGGACGGCCAGTGTTGTGTCCCCCGCAGTTGGGAAGTACCGTTCGTCCATCCGTTACAACCCAGCGCTCTGAGACCGCTTGTGCCATCCTGAATCAGGACACCGGGAATCATTATCCTCATTATGATGTTGTCATGCTGTTTTTAAACACACGCTTGTGAGTACCTTTTCATTGGCTAACTCATAATAAATCTTGATATACTGCACTAGTGTGGCGCCTGTGTTCTCCTTTCAGCTCGCCACAAGCCCCTTCTACTTGTCATCAGAGCAGCCTACGGAGTGTGGTGGTTTGAGATTTATGCATATGGACTTTATATGGACTTTTAATACAGCCACCATTGTGTTGCTGTTTCCATTATATTAGCACATGTTTGTATGTCCACTATTGGAGTCTGTGAAGTTTTTGGACACCCCTTCCCCCGTTGTGCGCCAGGTTTCACCCTTTTTGGTATAGGGGCACCCCAGCCGAGTCACAGCTCCGTGTATCCATTCAGACACAGAGCTGTGGTTCCGCCCCTCTCTCTCCTCATTGGCTAAATTACTTTTATTGACAGCAGTGGGAGCCAATGGCACCATTGCTGTGTCTTAGCCAATAAGGACGGAAGTCCTGGACAGCTGAGACAGTCGTGGACATCGCTGGATCGAGTGGGGGCTTAGGTAAGCATTAGGGGGGCTGAGGGGGGCATCTGCACACAGAAGATTTTTTATCGTAATTCATAGAATGCATTACGATAAAAAAAAAACTTCTGACTTTACAACCGCTTTAGGATTTGTATGCCATGAAAGAGTTTTTACTATGCTGTGAACATAATGCCTGGCTGTGCATTGACTTTAGGAAATATGAGCAAATAGGAGCCTAATCAGATGCTGTAAGGTTATTTGCAAGAAATTATTCCCCTGTTGCCACAGTCCCATTCTTTATAAATCTCTGAAAGATATTTACAGCAGGAAGGCTGGAATGATGTTTATTATGCCATCTGAAGTTCAAATTCCTGCAGTGTTTTTAAACTGGCAGGTATGAAACCTAAGGTTTTTTACTTCAGCTATTCAGTTGGTCTATGAGAGATTGATTGTTATCATTCTTTTTCTTCATCCTATTATTTTTTCAATTCGATTTTAATAAAGTAAACCTCCAAGACTTGCTTTTCTGTGGTTGCTGGGAAATGCCACCATTGTTTGTTTGTGTAGTTAGGGTCAGAATAGCTCATCAGAGGTTGGGAGCATTCCACAATTTGCCCCATTCAGGGTTTTTTAGTGGTCATGACTATTTGCTGAAGTGTGACCTGTCACCTCTCTCTGGGCTTCTCACTAACCCCAGTTGTGCCCATCTATTTAGAAAACTCATTCAGCAGGTTTGGGAGATTAAAGAGTATCAGCCCAGACCTGCTGGGGAGTTATGTCATCTGAGCTGTTCCATTGTTGTTTACCATCCATCCATCCAGATTAATTGAACTTTTCATGACTGTTGTCCTGCTATCTGCACTGAGACATAATGGCAGTACCATGCGTGTCTAATAAATAGTTACAGTGATGCTGGCCCGTTTACCCTCTTGGGCACAGCAATACATATACATGGATAAGAAAGCTATTAAACTGTCTGTCTTGCTACAGAAAGCCTGAATAAAAAATGTTGTGATCAAAAACGTGTTTTACACAAAATTTCCCTATTTTATGATGCTTCCTGACAATAAAATATCAGTTAAACCTTGCCTATTTAAACATGCTCCCTCATAGTAAACCCCACCCACTCTTTGCTGCTCAGGGTGCCCCCTTGCAATCATTCCCTAGGTCAGCCTTTTTCAACCAGGGTGCCCAGGCACTCTCAGGTAACTCTAGGTTTCTTCAGGGGTGCCTTGGCAAAATGTCTAAAAATTGCCCGAAAATTGTATATAAGGCAGCGTGTGGATGAAGCCTGCCTCGGGCAGCTAGAAGATTGTGATAGTGCTCAATGAAAACTTGTGAGGTTTCTCCAGGGGTGCCTTGGGAAAATGTCTAAAAATTGCCCAAAAATTGTATATAAGCCAGCATGCAGATGAAGTCTGCCTTGGCAGCTAGAAGGTTGTGATGGTGCTCAATGAAAACCTGTGAGGTTTCTTTAGGGGTGTCTTGGCAAAATGCCTAAAAACTGCCCAAAAATTGTATATAAGCCAGCATGTGGATGAAGCTTGCCTTTTAACTACACTAATGCCTCGTACACACGCATCGATTATCGGCCGGGAATTTTCGGCCAACGTCCGATCGGCCGATTTTATAATGTAACCAATAATGTTACGACGAGTAAATAAATACTCAACATGTCACGCTTTAAACTTGTGCACACTCATGGAATGGCGACAAACTATGGTACTTAAAAATGATGCTTTAACATTTTTTACAGGTTAACTGTTTAGAGTTACAGAGGAAGTTTTGCACTAGAATTATTGCTCTTGCACTAACAATTGCAGCGATAGCTCCCATGTGTGGTTTGAACACTGTTTACATATGCGGGCATGAACTACATATGCATTCGCTTCTGCACTCGAGCATGGACGGATGGGGCGCTTTCAATTTTTTTTTTCTTATTTATTTTATTTATTTCTTTTTTTACACTGTCCCTTTATAAAAAAAAATTTCAGCACTTTTATTGCGGTCACGAGAAATGTAAACATCCTTTGTGACAGCAATGGGCAGTGACAGGTACTCTTTACGGAGAGATCTGGGGTCTATAAGACCCCAAACCCCTCTTCTGCGCTTAAAAGTAAATTAAAAAATGCTTTAGATTTTTGAAAAATGGCGCCATTTGTTCCCAAGTAAATTGGAAGTGATGTCATGACGTCACTTCCGGGTTACCATATCCGACACCCAATCAAAGCCTTTTCCAGCTTTGTTTGGGTCTTTAGCCAGCAGGCTGAAGTGTCGGCTGGTCATTTGTTTTTTTTGGTGGGATGGTTGAGCCTGGGCGAGTGCAATGTCACAAGGGGCAGGGGTCTCCAGATGACCTCACCAGATGGCCATACCCCATAACGATGTAAGAACTGGCAGACAATGGAGCTGACACAACGGTGGGAGCCAGATGAGGACTTTTTTTTTTTAGCGGGTCGGCGGCGGCAGAAGACTTTGCCGGAGGGAGTAGACAACTGCGGATGGAGAAGACCTGAGGAAGAAGACTTTAGCAGAGCGAGAAGACAAGAGGAATAAGACATCAGTGGCGGAACCGGTAAAAAAAGACATGTTAGAGCTACGACGGAGGACAGTCTTCATTTTTAATAAAGAACTTGTCAAAAACTGTCTCTTGTTTTTTGTAACTCTACACTTCTTTTTTTTTGGTGAATGGGTAGGGGTACAATGGGGTACCCCATACTCATTCACATGGGGGGGCTGGGGGCCCCCTTGACCAGATCTGGATAAGCCCCCTGCCTGCAGATCCCCACAACCACCGCCCCGGGTTGTTGGGAAGAGGCCCTTGTCCCCATCAACATTTGGTGTTGTGGGCATACGGCCTCGTATGGTCCAGGAGGGGGGGCACTCTATTGTCCCCCCCTTTCCTGGCCTGCCAGGCTGCATGCTCAGATAAGGGTCTGGTATGGTTTTGGGGAGGATCCTACGTTGTTTTTAAATTTTGGTGTGGGTTTTCCCTATAAGATCCCCAGACCACAAGTTGCATGCCACAAGTCGGATCAGTGAGGATGATGATCTGACTTGGAATTGACTTACATTAAAATCAGTGGGCTGAAATCATGCCCAAGTTGAACCAAAGTAGTGCAGGAACCTTTTTCAAAGTTGGACCAACACAAGTCGGACCAGTTAAGATGGATCTCATAGGAAATCAATGATTTTGACATGTCATGCTACTTGTGCTCTCGAAGTCGGAGCGTATAATGGACCAGTGTGAACTGGCCCTCACTGCGGTGATTAGTGCAAGAAAGCAGCAGCAAGGAACTCAGGCACTAGACATACTTCAATTTGTCTGATGCAAAATATTTTTTATAAGCTCATTACTTAAAGACAGAAAGTTTGGCAGTAAGGGCAGTGGGACAGGTAAGTATTAATTATTTTCTTTTCAGGGAGAGATTTTTTTTTTTTTTTTAAATAACAGAGTTGGTTTTAACAAAATCAAACACATATTATAATTAAATAGCCCTAGATCTCCTCTTGTGTGTTGTCTTTGGTGTTTGGATTTCACATTTTAAAGATTTTTTATCTGATGTACAATATGTTGATGTTTTATAAAAAAAAGAACAGTCATCTAGTAATGTAGATTTTATGATATATGTATGAAGCCCCATTTATTAACTAGACTCTGACAACTATAGCATCGATATAAAAGTTCACATGGATTTGATTAATTTGCAACCTTACAATGCCTAAATGTCAGATCCCCTTGAATAGCAGTCAGACAGATCAATGCCCAATGGAATACTAAAATAATTATAATTTTCTAACAAAACTGTTGTGATGGAAGATGAAAACCAACACACATGTCAAGTAAGTGATGTTTTGCTGTTTTTGCCTGCATCAACACTTTAGTAAGTCTTTTAAATTGATAAGTGTAGTTTTATTATCCATAAAAGACCATATTTTTAACAGGGTCAAGGATTTAGCAAATGAAACACCCCGGGAGCTCAATTAAATAGTTTCTTTTAGTTTCCAGTTTAAATTGTTTATTAAAGTCTATATAGTAATGGATTTGCACAATATTATAGCTGTTTTAACTAGGCCAGCAGGTTTTCTGCTTTATTTGGTAATTATGTACACAAACAGCTCACTATACAGATGGAAAGTACTGTTAAAATGAATAATACAAGACTGTTGAGAGCAGGTTTGTTTGTACTCTGGGTACTATAAAAAAAAAAACAAAATAGAGATGTAAAGTACATGTTGATGAAAAAAACCCTATACACCGCATGTGGCGAATTGCCAACGGGGAGTACGATTTGCTATCAGAATAATGAGCATAAGATGTCATTCTGTTTTTATTATAATGTGAGTGTACTCCCAAATGTCTGTTTTTATCCAACTGGGATTAATAAAGAATATTGATATTTAAATTATTTAAATCATTCAGTTATATAAAATAAACTAGGAGTACTGTGAGTGCAAAGAAGTCCTTAAATCCAACTCCAGGCTCTGAGCTCAAATGGTCCGCACATCCTCTTCCCCTAAAGGCTTCCGATTGCAGTATTTTATGCTTTTTTTCACTTAAAGTTTTGAGATATCTTTGGTCACTTGACTTACTGGGTTCTTTTCCTCATTAGTCCTGGTAAGCAGTCCTGAATGATGCAGAGAGCAGTGCTGATGGGATGACCACTGTGAGCGCAGGGGGCTGTGATCAAGAGGTGGAGCCATGACCCCCTGACCCCCCTGACCCCCCAGACTGAGGCCATCTTTTGCTTTAGATTGAATAAAAAAAGACATGCCAGCGTTGGACTTTAAAAAATATAGACTTCTTTAGTGCTGACTCCTTCAATTTAAAAAGGGCACAGCGACCATTATTGAAGTTGAACTTTAAAAAAGTGAAAAACAAAAACAGGACTTTTTTTATTTCATAGTGTTATGCATACTCAAAGGTTAGGAACCCATAATTGAGGTCAGGCAGCTGACAAAGCAGTAACTTTCAGACTTTAGGTGCCACTGACTTATGACTCTCAAGGTCAAAATAAAGACTCAATGTAAGGCTAAGTAGGGAAGTTCATTCAAATATTTTATAAGTAAGTCTACACAATTATAATTATTTAAAACTGAATGTTCAGAGACTAGAATAATCCCAACTGTAATTAATTACAGGAATCTGATGGCTATGAATGCGCACCTCTTTTAGAAAATTTGGGTTGCCTGAGAGTCTTTCTGAACATCTGACTACTTTTTAAATCACTAACCTCAAACATGTATATGGCCAGCATAGTGAAAGCAGAGAGTTCTAAAAAGGTTTCCCTTCTAAGGTGGCTGTTGGACTACAAAAACAGTTCCTATTATTATTATTTTATCATTAAGGATTTCTATAGCGCCAGCAATTTACGCAGCGCTTTACAATATTAGAGGGTGACAGTACATTTACAATACAATAAAATACAAAAGGATTAAGAGGGCCCTGCTCAGAAGAGCTTACAATCTAATGGGGTGGGGCAGGTGTTACAAGAGGTTGTAAGAGTAGGGAATGAGCTGAAGGCAGATTAGCTGGCAGTGTGATAGGCTTCCCTGAAGAGATGAGTTTTCAGGGATCGCCTGAAAGCAGCTAGAGTAGGAGATAGCCATACAGGTTGAGGTAGAGCGTTCCAGAGGATGGGAGAGGCCCTGGAGAAATCCTGGAGACGAGCATGGGAGGAGGAGACAAGGGAGCTTGAGAGTAGGAGGTCTTGAGAGGAGTGGAGAGGATGATTTGGGTGATATTTGGAGACAAGATTGGTGATGTAGCTTGGGGCAGAGTTGTAAATGGCTTTGTATGTTATGGTTAGTATTTTGAATTTAATTCACTGGGTAATCGGCAGCCAGTGTAGGGATTAGCAGAGAGGGGAGGCAGACACTGAGCGGTTGGAAAGGTGGATAAGCCTGGCAGCAGCGTTCATGATAGACATAGTTATACATATATAGTTCCTATGTATAACAAATCATAGCAAAAAGGTATTCTGTTACTTTAAATAGAAAATATAAGGGTTTTGAGTCAATTTTATTAACACAATTTTTTAACACAATTTTTACAATACAGTATATATGCATGCAGTCCTTTTTTTGTTTTACTAATACACATATAATACAAGGATTCCAAGAGCACTATGGGTTAGATCATGGGTGGTCAACCTGTGGCCCTGCAGCTATTGGGAAACTACAAGCCCCATCATGGCTCAGCCTTTTGGGAGTCATGCTTGTAACTGTCAGCCTTGCAATGCCTCATGGGACTTGTAGTTCCACAACAGCTGGAGGGCCACAGGTTGAGCATCCATGGGTTAGATAAAGAGACATTAAATCAGAGGTGGTTCGCCTTTAGAAACTGTTGTTTCTTACTGAAACTTGGAATGAGCCATCTACTTCTGGTTTACCTTGGTCTGTCTATCTCTGTAAACCAGGTCGTAGGTAAAAAGAGCAATAAAAGAAGCATACAACTTTACCTTCTAGCTAAATAAATGGAAATAAAATAAATAAGTAAATGGAAATGTTCTTACTTTTTGTGGAATCCCTATGTTGTAGACAACAGCCTGACCCCCATCTTGCTATTGCATTTTTGAAATCATACTGCAGCCCAGCTGGTGAAATACAATGACACAATACCAGACTAACCAACCAGTGATGTTGCAGCTGAAATTTGCATTTGCTGTCTGGTGAACCCTTTTCATGTGAACCATAACAGTACATGGAAAGAAGAGGGTTTTCCTGGAAAGCCTACATTTTGTAATTGAAATAGGTCCATATTTTAAAAATAGTTAAAGATCAAAATACCTTGCACACTTGTATAGATATTATTATTGGTGACGTTCCATTATACGTAGGAGATCCTAATGAAATTTTTTTGTGGAATTTTTTACATTGCAATGTAAAGTAATGAGTTTTTGAAGGTATGGGCATAACAGTAACTAAGTTATTTTGTATAGCCAATACTTTTAGAAAAGACTAAAATATCACTACATGTCTTAGTATCCTGTCTAAACAGGTTTGGTATTCAAGGGACTTTGCTTGAGGGATGGTAAAAGAAACATTGGAATCTGTGTTCTCCTTCTTGGATTACATAGATGTAATTGTATCATGTTCATTGCAACATTGATTCAGCTCTTTCCATAACCTCATTCACTTTGGACTTTTAAAGGGAAGTGCCCTTAAAGCATATTAAATCCTAACTAAACATTTAATTTATATTAGCTAAATATATTCAAGGAGCATAAAAAAATAAAAAAAAAATAAAAAAAGATTTGCAAAGTTAGTTTCCTTTAGCCATTCTTCAGCCATAATCTAAGTAGAAAAGCATGTCCCCTGGTAACCTGCTGTAGCGTAGGACCCTTGCTGTCTGCATAGAAGTAGTAGCCTCTCTGCAGATTCTGACTCTTCCACATGCTCAATCAAAGGTAGAGCTCTCCGATCAGCCTGGGGTATGGGTTTTTCTGATTGCAGAGCAATAGGTCTTACTCAGCAGCAGGGGGTGAGCCAGACCTTTGTAGAAAGACCACTGATTCCACACAGAGAGCAAGGGTCTTTCTCTACAGCAAGCTGATGGCGAACAGGCTTTTCTACTTGGGCAGCTATAAGATTTTACACAAATTTTATTCTCATGTACCTGGAATGCATTTTGTGACTTAATCTGAAAGTTGCAACAGGGCTTTAGGAAAACGTACATTCTTTTTGACCATGCTTTAGTGTTAAATGTCTGTCAAATGGATACATTTGAAAGTAGTGAAAATATGCTTTATTTTTGTTATTTAATCAACAGAATCATCCCTTGTTTGTGGGTTAAGGTTGTTACATCGGCGCCCTAAACGCATTATTGGGGGGAGAAATTCCTTACGGTAAGTGGATTTTCAAAGAAACATTGGTTTAAATTGTTAAAAAGAGTACATATAATTTATTTTACATTACACAGATTATATTTACTGAGCACGAGGGGTTACCATGTGCTAGAATAAGGAGATATGGATAAGCACACAGAAAACACAGAAAGACTTGGCTTTTCAAATCCTGATTTCTCCAGAGCAGAGTAAGGGGCACTGCTGGCAGCCCATAGGGGAAGATTTACTAAAGTTGGAAAGTGCAAAATTTGGTACAGCTCCGCTTAAAAACCAATTGGCTTCCATTTTTTTTTTTGTCAAAACTTAATGGAACAAGCTGAAGTTAGAAGCTGATTGGTTTCTTTGCAGAGCTGCAACTGATTTTGCACTCTCCAGTTTTAGTAAATCACCCCATAGTTACTACTGCAAGGAGGGACATTTTCCTTTTAGTAGTGGTGGCATAATTGAGAAAAAGAAACTCTACCAAATAAAGTAGTGAAAAAATTAAAATCAATTAAAAAATAAATAATCACATTGTCTAACCACCTTTAAGTAATAATTCTAATAAAAATATTTGCTTCCTCAAATTTGAGCTTTAGGCCTCTAAAGATTTTTTTTTTTTTTTTAATGAATACTTTGCCCTGTCCATGAAACGGTATAATTCAGGTAGAAGTCAAGCCAGGCTTAAAGTAAACCTATACTAGTGACAATACATCTACAATCATTGCTGCCATCCTAATACTAATACTAATTGCCTTTCTATCTCTGGCTTCAGTACTTAATGTTATATACCTGGAGCCCACATACTGATCAGAAAGTCAGAGTGCATCAGATCTTCTAATCTGCATACTTGCTGTAGTTTGGGACCTACAAAGGTATTCAAATCAATGGATGAGCACCACTGCCAGTCAGTTTGAACTTATAGAATGAGAGGTCAATATAGGTAGTTTCCTTATAATATAAATGTAGAAAATCTGTTGCTTTGCCCTTTCAGAGCAAAGTATCAAGTTCTCTTGTTAGAGCACCCCTCATCTATTGTCCCATCCACCATTACTCATCTTTTCTGTGCTCCCCTGTTGCTCCAAATGTCTGAGGGAGCACTGAGAGATACTTTTCTCTTCTTCCCATGAAGCAGTGCTCTGGTCTAAGCACCTATACATTAGGTCAGGGCACTGTCAGTAAGGGACCCAATGTAAGTTCCAGCACAGACCAACACACACATACACACAAGGTTTAAATCCAGTATGTGTCTTCATGGTGGGGAGAAGATAAGTATCACTGGGCATGGAAGGTGCTTTATCAAAAGCATCTTTTAGTTTTCCCTGAATGGGCAAAGTGACAGGCTATCATTAAAAAGGATTACTGTTTCGACATTAAGCTTCCTCTAGAGCGCAAAAAATACACTTCTATTATATATAATAGGTTGATATAGGTGGAATATTAGCTGGAAAATAATCTGTCTTGTGTCAAAGGAAAAACATCTTGCAAGCTGAAAGGATTCTAGCCACAATGTTGATTATAGAGAATCACACACACACTCTGTATTTTTATCTGGTGTAATAAGTGACAATTATTTGTTTCCACACAGAGGTGGATGGCCCTGGCAGGTAGCTCTAAGACTGAAATCTTCTCATAGTGATGGAAGGTTGTTATGTGGAGCTACTCTCATCAGCAGCTGCTGGGTGCTTACTGCTGCACATTGCTTTAAGAGGTATGTTTATACACAGAAAATAGACTTTTACTGCTCTTTACTGTTCTAGATATATATACACTGAAAAGATACTGCATTAGTAAATGATGGTGTATATACCTTCCTGCAGCTTAGTCATATTGAAATACACTGCTCAAAAAAATTCAAGGAACACTTTGAAAAAACATCAGATCTCAATGGGGAAAAAAAGCATGCTGGATATCTATACTGATATGAACTGGGTAATATGTCAGGAAAACGAAAATGATCAAACTACAGAGGGCTGAAGTCGAAGACACACCAAAAATTAAAGGGATAAAATGATGCAGCAGGCTAGTCCATTTTGCTGAAATTTCATTGCAGCATATCAAAATGGTACTCAGGAGTTTGTATGGCCCCCCACGTGCTTGTATGCATGCCTGACAATGTTGGGGCATGCTCCTAATGAGACGACCGATGGTGTTCAGGGGTATTTCTGCCCAGATCTTGACCCGAGCAACACTGAGCTCCTGAACAGACTGAGGAGCAACCGGTGGCGTCGGATGGCCCAAAACATAATGTCCCAGAGGTGTTCTTTTAGATTTGGGTCTCGTCACAGAAGGCCGGGCATTGTCGTGTACCTGGAGGAACCAAGGACCCAGTGCACCATCGTAGGGTCTGACAATGGGTCCAAAGATGTCATCCCGATACCTAATGGCAGTCAGGGTGCCATTGTCCAGCCTGTAGAGGTCTCTGCGTCCCTCCATGGATATGCCTCCTCAGACCATCACTGACCCACCACCAAACCAGTTATGCTGAACGATTTTATAGGCAGCATAACGTTCTCCATAGCTTCTCCAGACCCTTTCATGTCTGTCACATGTGCTTGGGATGAACCTGCTTCCATCTGTGAAAAGCATAGGGCGCCAGTGGCGGACCGGCCAATTCTGGTGTTCCATGGAAAATGCCAATTGAGCTCCACAGTGCTGGGTAATGAGCACAGGGCCCACTAGAGGATGTCAGGCCCTCAGGTTATCTTCATGAAGTCTGTTTCTGATTGTTTGGTTAGAGACATTTACACCAGTGGCCTGCTGGAGGTCATTTTGTAGGGCTCTGGCAGTGCTCATCCTGCTTATCCTTGAACAAAGGAGCAGATACCGGTCCTGCTGATGGGTTAAGGAAATTCTGTGGCCCTGTCCAGCTCTCCTAGGGTAACTGCCTGTCTTATGGAACCTCCTTCATGCTCTTGAGACTGTGCTGGGAGACACAGCAAAGCTTCTGGCAATGGAACATATTGATGTGCCATCCTGGAGGAGCTGGACTGCCTGTGCAACCTCTATAGGGTCCATGCTACCAGTAGTGACACTGACCCTAGCCAGATGCAAAACTAGTGAAAAACAGTCAGAAAAGATGAGTAGGGGAAAAAATGACAGTGGCCTAAACATGCAAAATCATTCCTGTTATGGAGGTTGTCTCATTGTTGCCCATCTAGTGGTCTCATTGTTGCCCATCTAGTGCCCCTTTTGTTAATTTCATGAACACCAAAGCACCTGGAACTGATTAACAACCCTCTCTGCTACATAACTGACCAGATCAATTTAATTGACTTGACGCTTTACTCTGATTAAAATGTGTTCCTTTAATTTTTTTGAGCAGTGTATGAGTTACAGCTGCATGTTGTATCAAAAATGGAACATGGCTAGCACTAGGAGTGCTGAAAAAAATGGTTAGAGCATGCTTTACACTTTCTTGCTTGTCATTGACACCACATCTATTTACTGCACTTCCTGTAGGTTTTAACCCCTTTGAAGACTAAGCCTTTTTCTGTCATTTGTTGATAACAAGTTAAAATCAGTATTTTTTGCTAGAAAATTACTTAGAACCCGTAACATTATATACATTTTTTAGCAGAGACCCTAGAGAATAAAATGGTGGTCGTTGCAATGTTTTATGTCACACTGTAATTGTGCGGCGGTCTTTCAAATGCATTTGTTTAAAAAAAAAATACACTTTTTTGAACGGTTAACAGTTTATAGACCTATAGAGAGCTGGCACATAATTGAGTATCTATAAATAAATGAGTAATCAGATACTCGATTATGTGCCAGCTCTCTATAGGTCCCCATTATCTGGGTTATATAAAGTTTATTACATTATATATTTGTGTACCTATAGAGAATTTGTTGTCACAATAAATCTGTTATTTATTATTAAGGATTTTTGAAAAGTTATTATTATTTCTGCATTTATATGTAATATACGGATTATTTATGATTTACAATACTATATATATACAGTGATAGCCCTTGCGTCTAGCTGTACTCATTTAAAGTCCCACATTTCTTTCCCCTCTTTGTCACAGTATATCATGGAGAATTGAGCTAATTAAGCCGTCTGGTAGTATTTCCATAGATTAGGTAATGCTAAGCCACCCTAAGTGCGAAGTCTGAAGAGGATGGATTTAGAACAACGATATCCTTTTTTCCCCAAGATAAAGTAAATAATTTTGGACTGTCGTTTTTGCAGTTGATTCTTTTGAAGGGGAATAGGGAGAGATCTAAAAAGGTAAAGCAGGCGCGGGAGCAAATTCATTTTTATGGAGTGTATCCTACCAATCCAGGAAAGATCAAGCCCAACTGATGAGGTCTTCCTCTAGCTTCTTAAATATAGGGGGGGTAATTAGCTTTGTAGAGGAGAGCTATATTAGGGGTGAGGTGAACTCCTTAGTAAGGGATGGAGTTACCACTAGGGATGATCGAACGGTTTGGGTCGACCATCCTTCAAATAATTTCATTAGCGCAGGCATAGGGTTCTGCTACTTTCACACCTATATGTGTGTATGTGTATATATACATATATGTGTGTGTATATATACCCCTATACAGAAGTTCAGATGTTATGCCTGCCTCCAAAGACGCCCAAAAAATGCCCAAAAAAAATGCCTGCAACAACACACCTGGGTGTGTGTTGTTGCAGTGAGGGTTATAACCCGTGTCAGATTCTTTTTCGCCATCTATGTCCCATTGCAGAGATTTCCCTTCATTTCCTGTCCCATAGCCAACCAGGAAGTGTGAGGAAATCTCTGAGAATTAAGACTTAGGTCACCAGAACTAGTAGTGTCCACAAAATTTCCCTTCTATTACTTTTATGGGGACAACCCAAAATGTGGGGATTTTCTTTTACTTTCACTTTCAATGATAATGGTAAACAGGACAAATAGAGAGGGTGAATCTCCTTAGTGGGGGCACAGACAGCAATAAAAACCTGACAAGTTTTATAATCCCTCTCCACTCTATACAAAACGTAAAAAAAGGTTTTTCCTTTAGTTATACTTTAAATAGTAGAGGGTAGGGTTTCAAACCAGAAAGGGTGGAGTTTAACCACTTTCGGACCACTTGCCGCATATATACTGCGGCAGGGCGGCTTGGCTGTGCAAAATCACGTACATGTACGTGATTTTGTGCAGTAGATGTTGGTGTTCACGTGTGCCGCCGGAGAGAACCTCCCGCTGTGTCCAATCAGCGGGTCTGGTGGCCACGATGGCTGCCGGGACCTGCCGGGACCTGCCGATCGTTTGACAGAATGTTAGAATGGTGGTCTGCCTGTGTAAACAAGGTTGGCTGCTATTCTGTCACAGAGGAAGAGAGAGATCTTGTGAAAGCTGAAACACAGATCTCTCTTTTCCTCTAGTGCATCCACTCCCCCTCCAGTTAGAAAGCACTCCCTAGGAGCACACTTAACCCCTTGATCACCCCTGGTGTTAACCCCTTCCCTGTCAGTGTCATTCATACAGTAACAGTACATTTTTTTCAGCACTGATCCCTATATTTGGTGTCACTGGTCCCCAAAAAGTGTCACTTAGTGTTATATTTGCCCACCACAATGTCGCAGTCCCGCTACAAATCACTGGTTGCCGCCATTACTGGTAAAAACAATAAAAAAAAATAAAAAGTCCATAAATCTATCCCAAAGATTGTAGACACTATATCTTTTGCGCAAAACAATCAATATACACTGACTAGGATTTCTTTCCCCCAAAATAATGTAGCAGAATACATATTGGCCTAAATTGATGAAAAACTTTGATTTTTAAAATTCTTTTATTGGGTATGTTTTATAGCAGAAAGTAAAAAATGTTTTTTTTTTTCAAAATTGCGGTTCTTTTTTTGTTTATTGTGCAAAAACTAAAACCTCAGAGGTGATCAAATACCACCAAAAGAAAGCTCCATTTGTGGGAAACAATTTAATTCAAGTTTATTTGGGTACAGCGTTGCACGACCGCGCAATTGTCAGTTAAAGCAACGCAGTGCTGTTTCGCAAAAAATTGCCTTGTCATTAAGGGAGTAAAATCTTCCGGAGCTGAAGTGGTTAGCAATGACTTGGATAAGCATTATTGTTACATTGTTTTGGCAATAAAGGTTCACTTTATTAGACTCAAAAATAAATAATACATGATAAATGAGCCTTCAAAAAGTCTTTCCAAAAAACACACTTTTCTATTACAAAATCTAACTTGGCTAACATGATAATGCATTCCCATTTCCTTAAAAAATAATTGTCATGATTTCAATAAATATATGTATTTTTGCATACCAGAGCGCACATATATATACATATATATACAATGATATGCTTGATTTCAGGCATAAAATGTTTGACTCAAGTACCTGTCCTGAATTCATACAGACAGAAATGCAGAAAATTCTTTTAACATTCTTATAAAAGGCACTTGGCTAGCTTCATGTAAAGTGAATATGAAACAGATGTTCTGCTCTTGGTAGAAAATAAAACCCTTGATCCAAAAGAGTCTTCTTGCAAGTGTACCATCTTCAGTCAGCATAATAAAGCTGTTTACATTCCAATACTAGCACTACAGTAAAATACAATTTTCTTTTGTTGTTCCCAAACAAGTAAAGATCACCATTGCTTCTTTGAGCAGTTTCCAGATCCATATTGTCTGCATTGTGAGATGAAGGCCACATCTGTTATCATAGCCATTTTGTCAGCCAAATAAACAGTAAGACAAGCTGCAATTATGTATATAGTTTTCAGTTGCTTTAGCTTTAATTGCACACTTGTTTGTTTACAATAAGTAAAATTCATGTAGGAAAATGTATTGGATGTATGCATGTATGCAGCATTTCGTTCTGACAATGATGCAGCAAGGTGAATGCCAAAATTAACTTCTCTGGATGGATAGTAAAACTCTACCAGTCCAAGACAATTAAGTGGACTGGTTGATGGGTCACTCAGCATATGGTTCTTCTCTGAAATTCATAACAGCTAAGGACAAATGTGCAGGCAGAAGAATATGGAGTGGAGCGGGAGGAGATATAACCCTAGGATCATGCCTCTGAAGAGATCTGGGCTGGGATCCTGCTGCTGGCACAATTGGATCAGTTGTGTCTCTAAGGGTGCACTCACACTGACAATTTTTTGTAACCATGTCCGAGCATGGTTCACCACCTTGGTCCGTTTTTTTTGTGCAGTGTGAATGCTTTGAACCATGCCCAGGAATGGTTATGGCTACTGGGACCACTTAGAAATGGTGGTCCTGGGCACATTTTACTTGTGGTCTAGAACGATTAACTTCATTCAAGCACACTGTGAGTGCAGACCAACAGGGGATTGGGTAGAGGATACAATCGAACTAGAGGGCATGGTTCAGTTCAGCTGTGCCCAGTATGAGTGGACTTTACTGTTACATCCAGAATGAGTTGTCTTAGCCAAATACAGTAGGCCACAGACTTTTAACAAAATGGAGAATGTATCTTGGTATCGGAGAGGTTTGCCTGTAACATTTTAGGAGAGAGTAGATCCTCTGTGGATGCAGTGGCGTACCTAGAGCATTTGAGTAAGAGATTGGAGACATGCTAAAGGAGATGGTCAGAGACTGCGGACATGGTACAGGAGATAGTCACAGACTGCAGACATGATACAAGAGATGGCCAGAGACTACGAACCTGATACAAGAGATGGTCAGAGACTGAGGACATGATACAAGGGATGGTCAGAGACTACAGACCTAATACAAAAGATGATAAGAGACTGAGGACATGATACAATAGATGGTCAGAGACTACGGATGTGATACAAGAGATGGTCAGAGACTGCAGACATGATACAGGAGATGGTCAGAGACTACAGACATGATACAGGAGATGGTCAGAGACTACAGACATGATACAGGAGATGGTCAGAGACTGAGGACATGATACAGGAGATGGTCAGAGACTGAGGACATGATCATAAGATGGTCAGAGACTGAGGGCATGATACAGGAGATGGTCAGAGACTGAGGGCATAATACAGTAGGTGGTAAGAGATTGAGGACATGATACAAGAGATGGTCAGAGACTGAGGACATGATACAAGAGATGGTCAGAGGCTGAGGACATGATACAAGAGATGTCAGAGGCTGAGGACATGATACAAGAGTTGGTCAGAGACTGCGGACATGATACAGGAGATGGACAGTTCCATCTAAGGTTTCAGATAGACAAAGAGCATCACAAAACTGCTGCAGTCTCTATAGAAAGCTAGTATAAAATAGTATAAATAGTTCTCAGGAATTCTTTACTGTGTTATATATGTTTACTTGTTAAGCAAATATTGGGGTTGATTTACTAAAACCGGAGAGTGCAAAATCTGGTGCAGCTGTGCATAGAAAACCAATCAACTTCCAAGTTATTTTGTCAAAACTTAATTGAAACAGCTGAAGTTAGAAGCTGATTGGTTACCATGGTCCATGCACAACTGCACCAGATTTTGCACTCTCTAGTTTTAGTAAATTAACCACATTGTATGCATACAGTGAAAGCAAATATGAAACATGAGTTTAAAAACATAAACATAAAGAAAACAATACAATTGACCCTAATCCTTTATATTTTCTCTATAGCATAACTTCAGCCTTTATGTCAAATGTTTGTTGCTTCTGTTCCATGGGAGCCTTTATGACATTTTCTTTTAGTATTATATCTCTCCCATTGCTACTCTTTATCTTGAGCCTTTGCTCTATGATTCTCCACAGGTTTGTTTTCCTTTGCTCTACGATTGGTGATTCTATCCACAAAGGAGTTTTGCTTCTTTTTTAAGTCATTGTGAAATCATAATTGGCAATGAGCCTAATTGTTTCTGGCATATACATTGAATTTTCTCTCAGTCTCCCAATGTTAAACCTTTAAACATGATGTCATACATTCAAAAGAGATCTTTAGACATGTATTATTAAAGTGGAAGAATGAATTACCGCATTATGACTCAGAGCTAAACCAGGATAGAAGTAAACAGACCATACTTTGTATTTGCTCGAGTGGGATATAGTTCAAAAGACAAAAAGCAATTTAAAAAATGTCCCAGAGAAATCAGTCAGCAGTTATCATTTATTGTTCTACAGTGTTGTAAGGTGAAATATAATCAGTTATTACAGTGTACTGCACACGTTTGCAATCATTTGGATTGTGCCCATAGATCTTGATTAGTGTATCACAGTAGAGAGAGCAGGTTTCTACAACATGGGTCACTCCACTGTTTCCAAATTATAGGAGGAAAACAGGAAAGAATAAAGATAAAAGGGCATAGATAAATATAAACTCCTAATTAATTGGCTTATAAGCCTCAATTCTATGCAGGTTGTTATTTTTCTTGACTTTCCTAAATATGTTTTAAGAAATGATCCTAATTGAATATATTAGAAGAAAAACTAAAGTTGAGAAATGTTGCCAGGGGATAGTTTTTTTTCTGGTAGAGGAGAATTTGCATGTATTTTCTGCCAACAATTACTTTTTTTTTATATTTTTAGCCACTTTTTGTGTACACAGTGTGCAGCATACATGCAGCACAGTGTACAATCTGGGTTCACTGTTGGCATCTGCATGGATAAATTTAATTTGGATAATGACTCCAGTGTGCATGCACAGGGGTTACATCACCATTGGCTGCCTTGTGGGCAGAAAAAGTGCTGAAGAAAATGACAGCAATGAACAGGCAATGATAATCGTGGAGCTATATTTACTCTCCTGCGCTGTGCGATAAGTCTCTATGTGGTAAAGACGGATACCGCTGCTCCAGGTGATTCTCATAGGCTAAAATGAACAAAATCCTGCTGGGGTGCACATCCTGCCACTGCTGCAGATTCCAATTGTAAGAAGAGTAGAGGAATGGTCGTACTTCCCATAGGATGTAATCAGAATTAAAGTGGAGTTCCGGCCTCAGAAACATTTTTTAGAAACAAATACTCCATAAATAGTGATCCATCGCCCTTTAAATAACTGCTATTCCCACAGTTATTAGTTTTATAGGGTATGATTTGTGTAAAATTCTTACTTATAAAATCGGTGTCTGAGCGCGGCCATCTTTGCTGTGGTCATCTGAAGCCGCAGTGTAATGATGTCTTGCCTTCTTCCTGCTTGCAGTTCATTTTGGCTACCCAGAATGCACCGCAAAATCTCGCGCATGCGCAGTACTATGCGGTCGGCATAGTACGGGTTTCCATAGGCCATCCACGTCACTGTCCATTACCTCCTGGGAGTGATGAGTAAGAGCTCCCAGGATGCATTGCAGAGCAGGAAGTAACGGCGCGGGCTGCAGCCAAAGAGGGAGAAGTTGGAAGGAAGGTAAGTATATTTTCTTAAAAAACAAGGTAAGTAAATAAAAAAAAAAAATGGGATTATTCGAATTCTTTTTCAGGTTACTTACAGCAAGCGGATGGGCCAAAGTTGCTTTTGAGGCTAGAACTCCTCTTTAATGACCGATTCGGCATTGCATTACTTTAACGGACAATTGCGCGGTCATGCGATGCTGTACGTAAATAAAATTAATGTCCTTTTTTTCCCACAGATAGGGCTTTCTTTTGGTGGTATTTGATCAGCTGTGCGATTTTTATTTTTTGCGCTATAAACAAAAAAAGAGCGTCAATTCTGAAAAAAAAAAAAACAATATTTTTCACATTCTGCTATGACATTCTCAAAAAAAATATTAAAAATCAAAATTTTTTAACATTTTAGGCCAATTTGTTTTCTGCTACATATTTTTGGTTAAAAAAATCGCAATAAGTGTATTTTGATTGGTTTGCGCAAAAGTTATCGCATCTACTAACTACGGAAAAGATTTATCATTTTTTATTGATTTTTTTAAACTAGTAATCGCGGCGATCTGCGATTTTTAGCGGAACTGCGACATTGCGGCAGACAGATCGGATCCCTAACTGATATTTTTGACACTTTTGGGGAGGCCAGTGACATTACTACAGTAATCAGTGCCAAAAATATGCACTGTTACTGTAATAATGACATTGGCAGGGAAGTGGTTAACATTGCGGGTGATCAAGGGGTTAAATGTGAGCCTAGGGGAGTGATTCTAATTGTGGGGGGGTGGGGTGAAATGATCACAGAGACATGTGATCATATATAGAAGATCACATGGGCTCTATGGTCATTGCAGGGACAAGAGCAGTTGGCTTTGTTTACAACAGCTGACTGTTCTTCTCTCTCAGCGGGGAACGATCGCGGGTGTCAGGCTGCCGAGTGGGGGTGGAAGCATACCACGATCGCTCCGATTTCTTCTTCCGCTGCGGCACTTTTTTTTTTTTTTCCACGGACACGGATGACACTTGTGTCATCCGCTCCGTATGTCCGCATATCATCCCATCCGTTTGCGGATGATATACGGACATAATGTATGTCTATGGGGATTGCGGATGTCAGCGGATGACACCGCTGACATCCGATTTTGCATCCGTTCCGTTTTTTTAATGGAAGAAAAATAGGGTTCTGTTCCGTTCCAAAAAATGGAACAGAACTGAAAGGACACAAATCGGATGTCAGCAGATGGTCATCCACTGACATCCGCAATCCCATTGACATGCATTATGTCTGTATATCACCCGCAAACGGATGGGGTAATATACAGACATACGGAACGCCCGTGTGAAAGAGCCCAAACTGTGACTAACAGCACTGCACAAAGCAGTAGACCCCTGAATTGACTCATATAGATGTTTATACTGTATGTATGATGATGATGATACGGAATTCCATTCAAAGTATATTTAGTAGAGACAGGATGAAATCCACTGTCTTAACCACTTTACGACTGCTCACAGTAATATTACTGCGGCAGAGTGGCTCGTTATCGTCTGACGACGTAGTACTACGTCGTCAGACACTCCCCCTTCTGGGCGGCGCTTGCGCGCCGCCGGAGGCTCGCTCCCGCTGTTTTCATTCACAGCGGGAGTCGGGCCAGGGGAGGAGCAGCGGGCGGATCTCCATAGTGACAGGGAGTGACAGATAGGACTGTTCAGCATAGCTGGACATCCGATCTGTCCATGATTCACTCACTCACCTCCCCCCCTACACGTCAGTAAGCACCAGGCATACATTAACCCATCCCTCTCCAATAAAATTAACCCCTTCCCTGCCAGTTTCATTTTTACAGTAACAGTGCATATATATAGCACTGATTACTGCAGTAATGTCACTGGTACCCCCAAAAGTGTCAAAAATGTCAGTCAAGGGTCCGATCTGTCCGCCGCAATGTCGCAGTCCTGCAAAAAAAATCGCAGATCGCCGCCATTACGCGTTAAAAAAAAAAAACACCAAAAATGACAGAAATCTTTCCCTTTGTTAGTAAACGCAATAACTTTTGCGCAAACCAATCAAAATACGCTTATTGCGATTTTTTTTACCAAACATAGGTAGCAGAAAACAAATTGACCAAAAATTTTAAAAAAAATTGGTTTTTACATCTTTTTTGGGGGGAATTTCATATAAAAAAATGTTAAAAATATTGTTATTTTTTCAAAATAAACGCTCTTTTTTTGTTTATAGCGCAAAAAGTAAAAATCGCACAGGTGATCAAATACCACCAAAAGAAAGCTCTGTTTGTGGGAAAAAAAGGACGTAAATTTCGTTTGGGTACGGCATTGCACGACCGCGCAATTGTCAGTTGAAGTCGCAGAGTGCCGAATCGCAAAAAGTGGCCTGGACGGAAGACAGCAAAATCCTCCGGTGGTAAAGTGGTTAAACCAGTTTGTATGTGGGCAAACCCTAATTTACTAGCCTAGTTTTGTACTGCAGACAGATTTTGTTTAAATAAATGCATTCTTGCCTTCAGAGTATAGAACAGAATGCACCATTGACATTATATTAGCTTATGATCAGGGTTATTTTTATACATTTGCTATTAAAATATATATTTTGGAGTTTTTTTTTTTTTTTTTTATCTTAAGTGCTTTTTTATAGTTATTTTACCAGTTGGTAGAGCGAGCTATTTGTATATATTAACCACTTCTGGACAGGAAGGATTCACCCCCTTAAGGACCAGGCCATTTTTTGCCATTCAGCACTGTGTTATTTTAATGGACAATTGCGTGATCATACGACGCAATAAAAAATAGATGTCCTTTTTTTCCCCACAAATAGAGCTTTTTTTTGGTGGTATTTGATCACCTGTGAGATTTTTATTTATTGCGCTATTAACAAAAAAATTAGCGACCATTCTGGAAAAAAAAAATATATATATTTTTCACTTTCTGCTATAAAATATTCCCCCTAAAAATTATTAAAAAATCTAATTTTTTAATCCTTTTAGGCCAATTTGTATTCAGCTACATATGTTTGGTAAAAAAAAATCCCAATAAGCGCATTTTGATTTATTTGCGCAAAAGTTATTGCATCTACAAACTAGGAGAAAGATTTATGTCAATTTTATATATATATATATATATATATATGCAGTGTTGGGGGTAACGCGTTACAATGTAACGCGTTACGTTAACTACGTTACTTTTTTTGGTAACGTATTAACGTAACGAGTTACATCCGTAACATCGGTAATATGTTACTTTACACGGCTTGAGTAACGCTCTTTCCTGCGTTACCCAAGCCGACATCTCGCGCGGCCGAGGAGGAGGCGGGAGGACCGAGGAGAGCGGGGGATCGTTTGTGGCCGAGGACTCGAAGGAGGTGGGTGGACCGAGGAGAGCGGGGGCTGCGGAGGACTCGATGGAGGCGGGAGGACCGAGGAGAGTGGGGGCTGCGGAGGACTCGAAGAAGGCGGGAGGACAGAGGAGAGCGGGGCTGCGGAGGACTCGAAGAAGGCGGGAGGACAGAGGAGAGCGGGGCTGCGGAGGACTCGAAGGAGGCGGGAGGAGAGCGGGGGATCATGTGTGGCCGAGGATTTGAAGGAGGCGGGAGGACCGAGGAGAGCGGTAGCTGCGGAGGACTCGGAGAAGGCGGGAGGACCGAGGAGAAGACGCCTACCACTGCAGGTAAGTGTACTGGTCACTCTGGCATTGAAAGGGTGCACACTGTGGTCACTCTGGGGCACACTGTGGTCAATCTGGGGGCACACTGGTCACTCTGGAATTGAAAGGGTGCACACTGTGGTCACTCTGGGGCACACTGTGGTCAATCTGGGGGCATGCTGTGGTCAATCTGGGGCACGCTGTGGTCAATCTGGGGGCACACTGGTCACTCTGGCATTGAAAGGGTGCACACTGTGGTCACTCTGGGGCACACTGTGGTCAATCTGGGGGCAAGCTGTGGTCACTCTGGCATTCTGGCATTGAAAGGGGGCACGCTGTGGTCACTCTGGCATTGAAAGGGGGCACGCTGTGGTCATATATATATATAAAACAATAAATATTGTATTTTTTTTTGTGCACTACAAACAAATATGCGCTTTGGAAATTGTTCATATTTTTTTTCAAAAGTAAAGTAAAGAAATAAGTAGTGAAGTTACTTTTCAAATGCAGTAACTAGTAAAGTAATTTCATTACTATTTACAGAAGTAACTAGTAACTAGTAACTAGTTAAATTTTTTGAGTAACTACCCCAACACTGTATATATGCATATATATATTTTTTTTACTAGCAACGGCGGCAATCTGCAATTTTTAGTGGGACTGTGACATTGCAGCAGACAGATCGGACCCCTAAATGACATTTTTTATATTTTTGAGGGGACATTACTACAGTAATCAGTGCAAAAAATATGCACTGTTACTGTAATAATGACATTGGCAGGGAAGGGGTTAACCTAGGGGGGATCAAAGGGTTAAGTGTGAGCCTAGGAGAGTGTTTTCTCACTGTATTGGGGGAGGGACTTGTGAAATGATCACAGAGACCTGTGTTCCTATATAGAAGGATCACAGGTGTTCTGTGATCATTTCAGAAAAAACAACGGTCAGCTGTGTTTACAACAGCAGACCGTCGTTCTCTCTCAGCGGGGAGCGATCGTGGGTGCCCGGCGGCAATCGCGGCCGCCGGCCCCATGGATCGACATCTCCGCTGCCTAGTGGGGCATGCGCGCAATCGCCCCCAGGAGTGCTCCCGCGAACCGCCGTACACGTACGGCGGTTCGCTCAGCTGAGCCAGCCTGCCGCAGTATATCTGCGGCGGGCGGTCGCCATGTGGTTAAAATATTTCTGTAGAATAGGCTGTATTTATAATTGAACTAGAGACTGTACCCAGTAATGAACTGATATGCATTTCCAAGACATTTAGAGTTTAAGACTTCAAAGAAGAAATTCCATAAGTAGGAAGAAACAAAAGATTATAATTGATTTTGAGTATATGCAGAAATCGGTGCTTAGATTTACAATGATCCCAGATTTCAAAGTATGTAGAATGTCTGGTTTAGAAATTTTTGGGACTTTTTAGTGTGAGTAGGTAACTATAAACTGCTAAGAAACTAAAAATCTCTCTAATAAAAGAAATTGTAAATAAAGTGACAACATATTGAATTTGAGTACAAGTATATGACATTTGAGTACTGTAATTTGAGTTCTGTAGTATTCCCATAATTGTGACTTCCCAATGAAATGGGACTGTGCAAATTTCTTCAGGTAACCCTGGGTGTCTTATTGGCCTAACCTCAGCAGGTGTCTGGCTTTGTGTGTGGGATAAAAAGGAAAAAGGTACAGTAACAAATGTGGCAAGATTTTACTTCTCATAGCAGGTATTTGTCCCAGCCACAATATATATACCTTTCTTTCAGTAAAAGCTTTAGCTTTTTAGTTTCGGCCTAAAAAAAAAAATCTTCTCTATAAAAATACCCCCGGGACAGTCAGGGCTAGTGCATTTCAGCAATGATAGCCTCTGAACTGTCCCAGGGTTCACTTACCTTTTAGAAGAAATACTTACCTTAAAAATGTCTTGTCCAGCGCTGCCATCTCAGGTGTGGGCAGCTGAAGCCGGAGCGTCCTCCTTCGGTGATGTCGGAGTCCCAGAATGCCTTGCATCGGCCCTGCTCGTCACTTCCGGTGCAGGCGCATCATCCTTGCACAGCTTCTGGGCATGCCCAGAAGCTGTTTAGCAGGGAATGATGCGCCTGCACCGGAAGTGACGAGCGGGGCCGGTGCAGGCGCATTGACTCCTGGGAGCGATGATGTTCGACTCCCAGGAGTCAATACAAGCAGGAAGTGATGACGCTGGCTGCGGCACAGAGTGAGGAAGTGGAAGGAAGGTAAGTATATTTTCTTCAAAAACAAGGTAAGTAAAGCAAAAAAATAAATCGTGATTATCCAATTATTTTTCAGGTTACTTAGCGGATGTCAAATATTCATTTTTGAGGCTGGAACTCCACTTTAAAAGCTGAACTTAAAAGCTGAATTTCAGGCAAACAGCTAAATACACAACCAAAATACACGTATATGAGCTGTTTTACCTGTTAAAGCTTTCGTAATTTTGTCCAGACAGTCCTGAGATATTTAGAGCCCTTCCAGACAGTAAAGCCAGGCAGATGAAGTGACATTTCTCGAGTTCAGTCACTGCATTGGGAAATTTTACAACACACTAGAGGAAGGCTCAAAAAAACATATATGCAGTTTTTAATCTCTAGGTGTAAATACAACCTTAACCACTTCAGCTCTGGAAGGTTTTACCCCCTTAATGACCAGGTCATTTTTTGCGATTCGGCACTGCGTTACTTTAACTAACAATTGTGCGGTCGTGCGACGATGTACCCAAATACAAATTATATTCTTTTTTTTCCACCATAATTAGAGCTTTCTTTTGGTGGTATTTATTCACCTCTGCGGTTTTTAGATTTTGCACTATAAACAAAAAAAGAGAAAAATTTTGAAAAAACACAATATTTTTTACTTTCTGCTATAAAACATTCCCAATAAAAAAATGTAAAAATCAGATTTTTTTTATATCAGTTTAGGCCAATTTGTATTCCGCAACATATTTTTGGTAAAAAAAATATCCCAAAAAGCGTATATTAATTGGTTTGTGCAAAAGTTATAGCGTTTACAAACTGTGGGATAGTTTTTGGACTTTTTTTTTTGT
Organism: Pelophylax lessonae; assembly: GCF_965119305.1. Classification (NCBI taxonomy): domain Eukaryota; kingdom Metazoa; phylum Chordata; class Amphibia; order Anura; family Ranidae; genus Pelophylax; species Pelophylax lessonae. Next base: position 622,582,590 of record NC_138768.1, on the reverse strand, counting down.
TTTTAATAGTAATGATCAGCGATTTTTAGCAGGACTGCGACATTGCAGCGGACAGATCGGACCCCTAACTCACATTTTTTACACTTTTTGGGGACCAGTGACATTAATACAGTAATCAGTGCTAAATATTATGCACTGTTACTGTATAAATGACACTGGCAGGGAAGGGGTTAAGTACTGGGGGTGATCAAGGGGTTAAATGTATGCCTAAAGTGCTTACTAACTGTGGGGGGCTCTGTGAAAGGCACACAGAGATCGGTGTTTCAAACACATGATCCCTGTTTGCCTGTCTGACAGAAGAGCCACTTGCCTTGTTTGCATAGGCAGGCGGCTCTTCTGTCAGTTTCCCCGAAGATCACGGAGGCCGGCGGCGATTGTGCCCGCTCTTCCCACGATTTGGCTTCCGCTGTGTCTAATCACGTAGATGTACGTGATTATGCGCAGCCGAGCCGACCTGCCGCAGTAAATCTGCGTGGGGCGGTCGGCAAGTGGTTAAAGAATGGAATCATTGTTGATAAAAAGTATTTTTGCAACACAACTGACACTCTTTCCACAGATCTAGTAGAACATTTCCACCAACTGTTACTTTAATCCTCCTGTAGCATAATATGGCATTTAGGTTACAATGATAAACTACCAAGCAGATTTTTACTTATATAGTTATGGTAGTGCATTAAAGATGTGGATGGGAAAAGTCGTGACAACCTGCATTTGACAATACACAGTTATTTTTCTTGCTCACAGAAATAGTGAGACAATTAATTTGGGAATGAAACTGTATAGACTCTGCAGATAAAGTGCCAAATTATCTTCGCACTCAAAATCTTGTTCAGGAGGCTTTTCTTTGCAATTAAAATGCTTCCTGTGTTCTTCAAACTCAACAAAAATCTAAAACCCTAAAAATGACTTCATTTGTATTAAATCCAATTTTTTTTTTTTTTTTTCAGGCAGCAAAAAAAAAAAAATCTAAAGGTATCCCATTCTATTCACTGAGCAAGCACTAGAAGCTTGACAATGTGGGGCTGGTTTACTAAAACTGGAGAGTGCAAAATCTGATGCAGCTCTGCACGGTAGCCAATCAGCTTCTAACTTCAGCTTGTTCAATTAAGCTTTGACAAAAAAAAACCTGGAAGCTGATTGGTTTCTATGCAGAGCTGCACCAAATTTTGCTCTCTCCAGCTTTAGTAAATCAACCCATGTGTGTTTATTACTTGAGAGTTTACCAGTTCAATTAACCACTTCAGCTCCGGCAGGTTTTACCCCCTTAATGACCAGGCCGTTTTTTGTGATTCCGCACTGCGTTGTTTTAACTAACAATTGCGCGGTCGTGCGATGCTGTATCCAAATACAACTGATGTCCTTTTTTCCCCCACAAATAGAGCTTCCTTTTGGTCGTATTTGATCACCTCTGCGGTTTTTAGATTTTAAACTATAAATAAAAAAAGAGCCACAATTTTGAAAAAAACACAATATTTTTTACTTTCTGCTAAAAACATTCCCAATAATTTTTTTTATCAGTTTAAGCCAATTTGTATTCTGCTACATATTTTTGGTAAGACAAAAATCCCAAAAAGTGTATATTAATTGGTTTGCACAAAAGTTATAGCGTTTACAAACTACGGGATAGATTTTTGGACTTTTTATTTATTTTTTTTGTTTTTATTATTAATGGCAGCGATCAGAGATTTTTACCGGGACTACCACATTGCGGTGGACAGATCGGACCCCTAACTGACATTTTTGACACTTTTTGGGGGACCAGTGACACTAATACAGTAATCAGTGCTAAATAATATGCACTGTTACTGTATAAATGACACTGTCAAGGAAGGGGTTAATACTGAGTGTGATCAAGGGGTTAATTGTATGCCTAAATGTGCTTACTTTTGTGGGGGGGGGGGGGGGCTCTGTGACAGGCACACAGACATCGGTGTTTCAGCTTAGCTGATTCACACAATCTCCCTGTGCCTGTCTGACAGGAGAGCCACCTGCTTTGTTTACATAGGCAGGCGGCTCTTCTGTCAGTTTCCCCTCACAAATATTAATGTAATTTTAACAGGATCAGATAAGATCTGTATAACTGAAAAGAAAAACTATGGAAAGACCAGACTAATATTAAAGTGACCCAGTCACTACAGAGTCAAAACAAAGACAGCACAGCCTGTGAAAGAAGAGAGAGTGTGAGTGTGTGTGTGTGTGTCTGTGTGTTACAAAATCTGGAGAGTACAAAATCTCTGCAGCTCTGCATAGAAACCAATCAGCTTCCAGGTTTAATGTCGAAGCTTAATTAAACACGCTGAAGTTAGAAGCTGATTGGCTACCATGCACAGCTGCACCAAATTGTGAGTGCTCCAGTTTAAGTAAATCATCCCCTGTATGTATTCTTTCTGGCTGTGTTAAAACTCTGGGAAGCTGCTGTTCATCGGCTGCTGCAGGTAACAGACATTTTTTGGTGTGTTGTATACCTGCTGGTCCCACCACACGCTATAGTTCCTCCCGCTGCCTTATGCATCACTACAGAATGTACAAGCTGGAGGGAGGAACTAGAGTTGGTTACCTGCAGCGGCCAGATAACAGACACATGGGCTATTGAGAATGTAAATACACATGCTTTTCTTCAAAGGGCTTGTATAGTAATTTTGTATATAATTTCTTTAATATTACAGTCTGGTAAATATGAAATACTGTGTATTAATATTTTACATTCTTCTTTGGAACCATCAAGGGGAAATTTTAGCATGACCTTTACTTTTCTTCAAGGCTTTAACTCTGTAAAGCCGGTTGATTATAGAACACAGTAGGTCAAGCTGAAGTTTACATATACAAGTATGTTGTAAAAAAAAAAAAAAAAAAACTCTTTCCAGCAAATTATCTCTTACTTGAAAGCTCAGGTAAAATTTTCATCCAGACAACCACAGCCTCAGCCTCTGCCTCTGCCTCTGTTGTGTTGTATCTTTAACCCATAGTGCTCTGAAAATCCTTTTTCGTACATTAATTTTTTTTTGTGAAGCACAGATTGTAGAAAGATATCAAAAAACAGATATAAGGCCATAGAATGTTTAACTTCATCTGTGAGCCCAGGGTGGCTTGATGAAATACCCCTATATACTCCCTCCATCGAGCAGTGAGTCTGCTTTGGACAGTACCAGACACAAGCTGAGAATTGTAGTGAGAGCTGCTTTTTAGGTTTGCAATGTGCTGGGTTATTTATTTTTTATAAGCGGAAGTTGGGCTATAAATTAGGGCTATAAATTACTGTAGAATTTTGCATTTCAACATTTAGGATTTTTAATATAATTTGTTCATGACAAATTAAATAAAAACAATAGTTTATGTTAACTGGAGATATTCAACAGCACGTTTTTTTTTTTTTTTTAAATTAAATCTACTGTATAAAAATAAATCAGTTCAAATATTTTTAGCAATAATTACCTAATATCCAAGATCCATTTATTTCCAATGAAACTGCTAATGGGCTTTTTTTTTCTCATCAACAAAAAAGCAAACATTATAATGAAATAATCATAATTACCTAAAAGATGAATGTTTAAATTACTGCGAGGTGCCTGCATAGCTTCAGTAAAATATTGTTTTAAACTGATCTTAAATGGCTAAATATCATTTATTAGGCATTTGTTTACTTGTTCAGTTATCTCATTGGGTTACGTAAAATTGTGTTCATCTTTGGCGTCTCCTTGTTGTTCAGTTATCTCATTGGGTTACGTAAACTTGTGTTCATCTTTGGCGTCTCCTTGTCTTCATCTTCAGCCACCTCTTCAGCTTTTTGCACCTATGATTTATTAAACTGCACAGAAATCTAATGCTCTCAGATAATAAATTCTTCTGCTAACACTCCCTATATTTTTATGTGGCAGGATAAAGTGTTTATAAATGTCCTCCACATTGACATACTATACAACAATCATCAGCTGAATGTGGAACCTCCATGCAACAAAAATTGCTGTAATTTAAAACTCATGGTTGGCCTTAGCATAGTGAAATACAATATATAGCCAAAAGCTTGTGGAAACTTGACAGTTAGGGCCCTTTCACACAAGCGGACTGTTCAGGCCCGCCTGTCCGTTTTTCAGGCGGATCTGAACGGATGCCCCATGCTTCTCTATGGGGCATCGGATGTCAACGGAGACATCCGATCCGATCCATCAAATCCGGACGGATGGAAACCCTATTTTCCATCCGTCTGGCGGATCCGATTCCCCCATAGAGAATAATGGGGACCTGACAGCTCGGTCTCCGCACACAGCGCAGAGACAGAGCTGCCATCCACCTGCTCAGGGGGGGATTGATCTCCTGCCGACGGACTCCACTGTGTGAAAGGGGGCTTAGACCTACACAATGGGGTTGATTTTTTGAAACTGGAGAGTGCAAAATCTGGTGCAGCTGTGCATGGTAGCCAATCAGCTTCAAACTTCAGAATATGAAATTAAGCTTTGGGGGAAAAAAACTGGAACTTGATTGGTTTCTCTACACAGCTGCACTAGATTTTGCACTCTCCAGTTTTAGTAAACCGATCCTTGAATGTCCAAAATTGCAGTATGCGGACATCTCTCCAAATAACTGAATCCAGCAAAGAGTACTTCTAATGCTACAACATGCAAAGACCTTTAGGATAATTGAGCATTTCCAACCCTGTTGCAATAGTTTAGGTCCCTTCTATGTTTCAACATGACTGTGCTACTTTTCACAAGGCCATAAAAACATGAGGGGACATAAATTATGTTGCACAGCAATGAGAGGCAGCCTAATTTGTGTCTAATTTGTTGCTAATTTTCATGATAAATGTCCATCACTGTTTGGTGATGATCAATGGGAATGGAGTTCAAGTTTGAGGTAACGCAGCCTTCACATCAAAATCTGGTTGTTTGCCATTGCTAATTGAGCAAACTAAGTAGCCTGTGCACTTGCCTCCAAAGCAAACCTCCAGCTGCTGCATACATCTTGTATTACTACCACCATTAAATGTGACACCACTTAATGTGACTTCCTACGCAGAGCTGTTCATCTAATCCCCCCCCCCATTGGTTGCTAGGACACTGGTGGACATCTATATCCTAGCATGCTGAGTGAGCCGGCCTGCCTGTGTCCTGGCAGCTGATTACCTCATTAGTTCAGTCGATGATGAGACACACAGACATTGGTTGTTTTAGTGATGCTTTGCAAAATAAAATAAAAAAATATGTGGGGTTTACCCAAAATCCATATCAGTGTCCTACCATAAATAGAGGCCTGCTCAATGCAAAAAAAAGCAAAAAACAACTCCCCAAAACAGAGAGTCAACCCCAAATCCAGGCAAGGCTGCAAAGAAATAAGGGAGTATGTGTGTGGGGGGGGGGGAGGGGGGTGCAATGGGAGTGCCGTTCCTTGCCCTCTGGAAACTTAACAGGCCACATGCCCTCAAAGTGGAGAGCCCCCCATCTGATGGAAACAAATACCTCTTTACCACATACCTCATCTGGATGTTGGGGGCTGTGGGGGGGGGGTACTAATCAGAATATGGAAGCCCTACTCAAAATAAGAGTGCCTTTAGATATTGAGCTTCCCCCCATGTGAAGGGGTCGATTAAGGGGTTACTCATTCGCAAAAGAAAAGATAGCCAGTAAATAAGAACACCACACATTTTACAAAGTCTTTTATTTAAAACAAAAAGAAAATAACATGCCCTACAATGTATCATCAATCACGTTATCCAACAATGTGCTGTAGATCCATGTCATTACCGAAGAACTGACCTGCTGGAACAAAGCATGCTGACCACCAACGTGTTGTGCTTCAAACACACTTTTGCCACAAATTACATTCCCTGGCTGTACGGCTGAATGTAAACAAAACAGGGTATTGTACACAACACGTGCTCAGGGTCAATACTAATAAATATAATATTAATAATAAGCCAGTCCATAAGGTTCATTTAGAGAAATGTCCAAGTAGGATATGATTCATAAAAATTAGGGCAGGGGGAGGAAAGGAGGACAAGAGGGGCAGTAAAAGGGTTGATTGAATATTAATAAAAGGCCAGTCCATAAAGTTAATTCCGAGAAAATGGGGAGCAGTAAGAGAGCTGAACGAGCTGGACACTTAAGGCTAAAGCTCTTCTCAGAGTAGAAGCCGACTCTGCATAGCTGATAAATAGGAGAAAACAGAAAAGTGCCTCTAAGTGTAGTATTTTGATTATAAGGCTCATAGATGAAAGTTGATGTCCCAATGGAGTGCATGTACACTGAACCAAGTGTGCAGCAAACACGATGCAACAGGAAGAGAAAGTGGTTGCTCTGTGTCATTCCTGGTGAAGGAGGTGGAAGGTGGCGTGGAACGCAGTGCCAAGGGAGGCATGTGACATCGTCAGGATATTGGAAACACAACGCGTTTCAGAGCATGCACAAAGCTTGTTCTGAGCAGGCACTCTCCTTTTTCAAGTGTGATAATTCGAGAGAGGAGTCAAACTTAAATAGAAGGGACAGAAATTAAACATACAATGGTGGGGTAAGGGGGAGGGAAGGGAGGAATTGAAACAGCTGATGATACATTGCACGGGGATCACAGTGTAATAAAGCTAATAATAAAAACCAATGGCAAAAGACAATAGTCATAAACATTAAAACACATCTATAAGATCGCATACACTAATTAATACATGGGTACACTAATAAATAACATAAATGAGAAATAATAATAATGAAATAACATTTTTGTCAGAAAGTAATAATGGTGAGAGAATGATAAAAAAAACGGCAAGAGGTATATCATGGAGTGTGCAAAAATAGATAGTAATAATGATATAATGACCATGGTGCTTACAACATGGCATAAATTCAAAAGATACAGTAAAAAAGTAAGAAAATAATGATACAAGGTACTGGCAGATACATGCATTTCTATCCTATTTCTGTTCTACACTACATCTACTATATAGACAAATAAATGGAATATATATATATATATATATATATATATATATATATATAATCAGCAAAAGTTGCATCCGTCGAGACAAACACACACATGCACGCAGGTACATGCATACATGTCTGCATGCATCGCGATGGAACGCACATGTGCATAATTGCTACAATAACAATTGATTTGGCTTTAAGGGTATGAGTAATATATACGAGTGTATGTATGGATATATACTTACAGAAGATGTTCTGAAGAGCTAAGAGAATCTTTATAGACTATGTGTGAGGTGAATACCTGGGAAGAATAGCAAGGGGTATTAAATTAGTTCAAATAACAAATATATTGATTCCACTAATTCAGGTAAGAGTATAAACTCCCCCTCCAGGATGGTGAATGTACACATCCTGGTAAACCCTTCTTTGGATTTAGAAATCTTTAGTTGAAGTGAAATCTATTCTTAACCATATGTTTGGACTGTTGCAATAGAGGCAGCTGTCTATTCACATTTACAGTGGACTGTTACTTCATGTACTTCATTCACATTTACAGCGGATTGTCACTTCATGCACTTTATCTTTCCAATTTGTTATGATATTTTTTTGGCCAGCTATGAGCTAATGTTATTATACACTCATATGTACTATTTCGAATATGTTTATTACACATTGCACTTTATTGTGCAATCATAGTTTTCATTTGTTTGTCTAACAAGTACACATGTTTATATAGGCAGACCTGTTCATACATGATAGGCACACTTCTCACTAAGCACGGCACTTTTTTATCTTTTTCTTTGTTACACAATATTGTTGTATTGTGGTGCTAGCAGCTGTTCCTCTAAGCTAGTAGCGCAATCATTTTTTTTAGTTGTATTATCCAAGGTATTTATCCAGAATGTTTTGTGTTGACTTAATCTGGAGAAGCATTCTGCTTCAGACAGGTTATTGGGTACAGAGTCTATTACCCATACTTGTAATCCCACCGTAGAATTGGTATGGGCCTCTAGGAAATGTCGCTGTTCACTATGCTGGTCACAACCCACCTCAATAAAATGAAGGTGTTTGCCGAAGCGTTGTCTGAGGGGTCTAATGGTGTGACCGACATATAATAACTTTAAAGGACATGTAAGACAATACACTACATAGTCAGTGGAGCAGTTACAAAAATTCTCCAAATGGCATGTTTTCCCTTGAAAAAGAAAAAGAGAAGTATTTTTGTCCATGTTGGACAAAGTCACAAGTTTTACAAAGTGCTTTGCGACAACAGAACATGCCTTTAAGAGGGAACAAGCATAATAAATTTGTTTTTGAACTAGTTTTAAGCTTTCTGGGTGCTATTTTTTTTTTCAGGGTAGGTGCTCATCTATAAGTAATGAAAAATAAAATGCAGTGCTTTAAAATAATGACAGTCCATGAACAGTCCAGTTGATAAATGGGAACTCCCCATCTTCCAGTGTGCATGCGATAAACGGACAGAAGTGACCCAAATGAACAGGCACCTCCACCATATTTAATGGACAGCCTCTTACCAGAAATAGTGAGACCCCTGCTCTCACAGTGGTCCAATGGCACAATGAACAGGTGTAAACTCCAATGGCCAAAACATTAGCCTGGTAAATACACCTGGCTCCACGAATGGCTTAAAAGTGTCCATAATTGTGGGTGGTCACATTATAAAAATAAGGGAAAGATCATGGTGCAGCATGTCTGATAATCCACGTTTTATTAAGCATGTAAGAAATACACTCTCCATTTACATAAAAATGTACAGCATAGCATGTAATGAACCATCCGGTAACACTGGACACAGCGGCAGATCTTCCTGGTTGGTGATGTCAGACGCAGAGAGTAGCTCCTCCTACATATTTCATAATAGAATAGGTCGTCAGGGGGCGTGACCTGTGCTAAATAAATACTACACTTAGAGGCGCTTTTCTGTTTTCTCCGAATGTAAACAAAAGGGAGGGGGATCCTGGAAAATGTCATTAACCTTCTATTTTGGGGTGGACCCCTTACCTTTTTTTTTTGCAAAAAAGTTCACAAATTATACATTTTTAGCTGTGTTTGCTTAATGTACGTGCAAAAACGTGTACTATTTGAGGAACTCAAGAGGCATGAACAGCACCTTGACATTATTTGTAGAAACTGTATTACAAACAATAAAGGAGTTTGGATCTCAGCAAGAAGTGGTGTAAGGTGTAAGTCTTTAGAATCACTCCACAAATTGTGCAATTGATCTATTCTTCAACTGTTATAGTAATATTTTTAATATGACGGATGGAGAAATTTGCTAAGATGTCCTACCAGTGCTACAGTGGTTTCCTGCTGAGATTTCTTTACCTCTAAAAATGCTACAGGTGGAGTGATTTTAGTGAAACTCATTCCATGGCAAAAACATTTTTTCCTTTGCTCAAATGTTGGAGAAGTTAGCCTGACACACTTAAAAAAATTATATACCTTAAAGAAAACCTACGCACATTTCTTTGTATAGTATTCTTTGTGTTTTTTCTTTTTGTATTTTGTTCTTTTTTTTACAGATAGGAAAAATACAAGAAAAAAAAGATAGAATAAATAAAATTAAGAAAATAATAACCAGGACTAATCGTTTTATTTTTGGGATATATGATAAAACGAGACATATAAATACCTTCTGTTTTAGGAAGGCTTCAATGTGCTATGTATGGTTTCAGTTGGACGGTTTTTGTCCTTTCTCACCTGAATCTGAAATGGTATACTGTCTCAAGTCCTACTCAATAGAAGCCATTAATTCCCATATACTGCACTGATGATATCCAAAAATTCCAAAACAGTTGTATGAAGTTTGGAATGACTGGCTCTATAATATTTGACTACATTGAACTACTCACCAGCAGTTCTGGAAGTGCATTTGGCTGTGGGGGGTTAAGGAATGATTTGCATGGTTCAGTCCACATGTGCTGGAATGAAACATGTAAATATTGCAAGTTTGAAGAAGGCTTTACTGTGCTATGCACTGCTTTGGTTGAAAGTCTTTTTGATTTCTTTAGTCCTTTCTCGCCAAAACCTGTATGGTTTTACTGTTAAGAAATAAAATGAATACATAAATAAAATAAAAAATTTTTTGCACTGTTGCTTTGCTTTGCTTTTTTTCCCCTTCTTTCCACTGTCTTTTTATTTTTCTGTGACCCTCCTTGTAAAAATGGTAGAAGGTGTGTGGGAATTTTGGTTTGGAGACCTCAAACATTATAGTTCCTGAGACATTCAAGATGTTAATACAGAAACTTGTCTTTTTTTGTCTACCAAAAACCAACATTTGGGTGTCACACAAAAGTTTGTTTGTAAGTAAGCGCAAAAAAGAACCGCTTCTCTGCTAAGTTCAGTATCTAATCCTAACCAAACAGAAACAGTAAAGAAATCAAGGCTGTTTAAAAAATGTCAAGAGAAAGAATAACCTCTGTTTAACCAGAGTCAGATAAGAGAAATCATTTTGGATTGACTTTATTTTAGTTCCAGGGGTAGGCCAAATTTTATTATCTTTGAAAGGCTGTGGAGATTTCCAAAGAAAAACGATCCAGAGGAGGGATCCCATGAGTGTAGAACATCATTGAATAAATGAGGTCCAGTCTAGAGCACAGCCAACACTCATGTCCAGATTCATATTGTCCTGATCTGACTCCAATAAACTGAATCTGATTAGCTGCTATTTATTACTACATTTTGCACTGCCTTAAAGCAGAATTCCTGGGTACTAAGAAATATGACCAGAGAATGCACCATTCAACCACTTTTGAAATTTTGCTGTCTTACGTCCAGGCCACTTTTTGCGATTCGGCACTGTGCAACTTTAACTGACAATTGCGCGGTCGTGCAAACCCGTACCCAAACAAAATTTACGTCCTTTTTTTCCCACAAACAGAGCTTTCTTTTGGTGGTATTTGATCACCTGTGCGATTTTTACTTTTTGCGCTATAAACAAAAAAAAGAGCGTAAATTTTGAAAAAATAACAATATTTTTCACTTTTTTTTATATGAAATCCCCCCCCAAAAAAATGTAAAAATCAAAATTTTTTTACATTTTTGGCCAATTTGTTTTCTGATACCTATATTTGGTAAAAAAAATCACAATAAGCGTATTTTGATTGGTTTGCGCAAAAGTTATTGCGTTTACTATCTAAGGGAAAGATTTCTGTCATTTTTGGTGTTTTTTTAAACGAGTAATGGCGGCGATCTGCGATTTTTTTTGCGGGACTTCGACATTGCAACGGACAGATCGGACCCTTGACTGACATTTTTGACACTTTTGGGGGTACCAGTGACATTACTACAGTAATCAGTGCTATACATATGCACTGTTACTGTAAAAATGACACTGGCAGGGAAGGGGTTAATTTTATTGGAGAGGGACGGGTTAATGCATGCCTTGTGCTTACTAACGTGTGTGGGGGGAGGTGACTGAGTGACACAGGGACAGATCGCAGGTTCAGCTACACAAGCGGATCTCCAGATTCAATTCTCCGACGATCGGGGAAGAGCAGCGGTGATCACCGCCGCTCCTCCCCTGGTCCGACTCCCGCTGTGACTGAAAACAGAAGGAGAAAACCTCCGGCGGCGCGCACGCGCCGTCCACAAGGTGACGAGTCCAGCGACGCAGGTGTACGTTGCTGGATGGGAATGAGCCACTTTGCCGCAGTACAGTCAACGTGACTTGTCGGCAAGTGGTTAATCAAAGTCTCAAGAAACATATATTGTTTTTCAATTTCAAGGATGCAACTCATTTCCTAATTCTCAGTGTTCTATTCAATGGACTAGATCTGTGGTATGCGTGGTACATATTGTTGAAGTTAATTAATTGTCATGTCTGCTGCCCATGGGTGACCTTAAAGAAACAATGACCACCATGATTTCATTTCTCACATGGTTGCCACCTTTTGGAGGCAAGGGACAAGTGGGAAAGAGCAATATATCGGAAATAATATAAGCACAGCTAAAACATAAAGTAGATGAAATTAATATATGAGAGTTGCTTTAACTATCAAAGAATTTGTATTTCCATGTATGCCTAAAAATGTACACAGTCCTGCTACAAAGCACAGCCAGTCTGACTTAATCTTTGTCTGCTGCAGCTCAGTAATACAACAGGAACTTGTCTTTGTCTCCTGTCTATGATTGGGCAGTAAAGGGAAAGATGCAGGCTGCTAACCTTATCTTTTTTCACTCTGCTCTCTTTTTCTATCAAAAAGTCCTTTAGCACATAAGTGGCAGGGGGCATTTTGTAGTGTAAATCAGGGGTGAGCTGTTTATGGTGCTCCTCAGTAGATACAATACAGCATGTGGGTGCTATCACCCTAGGACATGAAGTGTGTCATAATCACCTGATGAAGAAAAGGGAAAAAAACTTGAAAGCTAATGCAGCCACCACCTTTTGAAGACAAAGGTATTCATTTACTAAAGGAAATTAGGCTGGTAACTTTGCAAGGGATGTTGCCTTTTTCAAGGGAATTTCCCCCAGAACTGTGGCAAATAATACTCAATCATGTGCAAGAAAATTGGAGAAAAAATATAGGGGTCGGTTTACTAAAACTGGAGAGTGCATAATCTGGTGCAGCTGTGGATGGTAGCCAACCAGCTTCTAACTTAAGCTTGTTCAATTAAGCTTTGACTTTGGAAAAACCTAGAAGGTGATTGGTTTCAATTCAGAGCTGCACCAGATTTTTCACTCTCCAGATTTAGTAAATCAACCCCATAAAATTTGATGTTGAAAGTCAACTGAGTTTCATTTTATTTACTAAGCTCTGGGGCTAATTCCCTTGTAAAGTGCACTTTTCTTTGCAAAGTGAACAGTCTACTCGCCTTTAATAAATCAACACCAAAATTATCAACATCACTCCAGGTTGGTCCATGCTTGCCCAGGGCACAAAGCCATGTGCTTGTTCAGCTTGTCCCTGTATACTGAAATCCAACCAGACAATAGATGGTTGCTGTCATCTTTTTACTGGTTTAAAACAATGCAGCTACCACATCTAAAGATTGGTATGGTGCAGATACACTTCACATGTCAAATGAATTCAGCCACTGAAAAACTATTTAGCATATTGAGGGTAATTAAATTGAAGTTAAACTAAAGGCAACACTTTTTTAACATTTTTGGATCAATTAAGGAAGGGTTATATCTCCTATCATTTTTTTTTCTTTTGCCAGTGGTGTACCATTGGAGATATTTCTGTTCACTTTCTGCCCTAAAGCCAAAAGAGAAAGCGAGAGGAAATCCAAGTGACGGAATCCCTGCTTATCACCAAAACTAGTGTCCTGCCCACACCAAGTCTTTTAAGTTCTAAAATATATCGCTATTGAGAAATTATAAAAACTAGAAAATGCCAATTTAGAAACTGTAAGGGAGATTTACTAAAGCTGATGCACTCAGAATCTGGTGCAGTTGTGCATGGTAGCCAATCAGCTTCTAATTTCAGCTTGTTCAATTAGACTTTGGCAATAAAACATGGAAGCTAATTTGTTTCTATGCAGAGTTGCACCAGATTTTGCCATCTCCAGGTTTAGTAAATACTGGAACACCCTGTGACTCTCAAACAGCTTTTACCTACACTGAGGACACAGGGTCCCATTCCATGTGTACATGGGGGCTTCATCCATTCTTTATTGGACTTATGTTTTATGCTCCATTCCCCTTACTATGACTTAACACTGCCTACCAGCCAAGCAATAATTAACTGAAATTAATATTTTTAAGACTGGTTGCTATTACCTGATGACAGTGGTCATTTTTCATGGGCAGCAGCACTCTGTGAATAATTATCCTGGTATGTCTGTGTCTACTCTGCCCTTCTAATCAATGCCAGGGTTAGACTAAATTATTTTATGCCCTTTATGCAGCAGGGTGATGCCAGGGCAGCAGAGCAAGGCATGGAATTATGTTTTTGCAGAGGAAATAAATACTGTTTTTAAATTATACATTGCTCCATGACCTGATGACTTCTCTGTTAACACTGTGTGTTACTGGAGAATTACATCTCTCCCCCTGTAAGAATAGATGAAACGGTGCCAGCATGGTATATGACAGGACATAACATTTCTAGGCTAGCGATAGTATCTTGCCTCCCTCGCCCTTCATTCTTGGAACGCACTTTCTGAAAATGATTACATCACTTTCCAGATCTGTGGCTCGCCAATAAAGAGATTCAGCAGCATGCCAAAAAGCTCAGAAGCGATCCGAAAATTAGGAACAGGCAACTGCTGGTATAAAACCTCCATAAAATCCCAAATAAGCCAGTGATAATAGCATAAATGATTCTTGCCTCATGGTTTTGTAAACACAATGGACACATTTAATTAAATAAGATGAGTGTCATTGTCACTAGCAATGATATAGTGTCTATTCAATAGGAATACAGATGCAGGGATGGAAATGTTACATTTGGTGAGAACTTAATTAGGTTAAAGGTGCCTGGAGCTTTAGTATGTGACATGAGTTTTAAGCAGTTATAAAACGTAGAAGAGAATCAGGAGCAATGCAGGATAGATAGATAGATAGATAGATAGATAGATAGATAGATAGATAGATAGATAGATAGATAGATAGATAGATAGATAGATAGATAGATAGATAGATAGATAGATAGATAGATAGATAGATAGATAGATAGATAGATAGATAGATTTTTTTTTTTTTACAGCAAAAAAATATGAGACCACTAAGATAAGATTTATGACTAAATATTAAAGAAGATATGCTTTTTTATGCAAATCTCACAGAAAACGTAATAACATACATGAGCCTGTAGCCTGAATGCTTTTCCATAGCATCAGCTTCCCTTTGAGGATTTTAGGACACTGCATGCCTTTGAAGATGTGCGATATAATACAGAACATGCACAGCTACAGTAAATGCTATTCATTGAAAGTCGAAGAAGTTTCAAGGGTACAAACAACTAAAATAAAAACATATACCTGCATAGGTATTTGAAGAATGGGACAATTTACACCATTCTTAGCAGAGGTGTTTCTTTGCTGTATGGGATGCATCAGATACAAAATGTCAGCAAGCTGTACCTGCAGTATAAAGTCTTAAGAGAGAAACCTTTGCTTGTTCTAGTTCTAAAAATAATATGCAGAGGCTTTTACTCCCTACTATTGCACAGTGTAGCTGGCAACCCAAGCCCATTCACCTTGTATGCTGCATAATATATATATATATATATATATATATATATATATATATATATATATATACTGTACTACAATATATTCCCCTGTGGTAGTTCTGCCAGGCGCAATGAACAGGCAAGCACTTTCATGTGTCATTGAAGTGCTATTAGCCCAAAAACATATACACACACACACACACATACGTATATATATACAGTATATATATATATATATATATATATATATATATATATATAACATTTATTATATTGCAGCTTTAACAATTACATAAATACATAGTTACATAGTTAGTCAGGTCAAAAAGTCCATCTAGTTCAACCAATAAAAATTAAAAACAACATCCATACAATATAAACATTCTGACAATCCTATACAATTCTTTAATGTGGTGACTGCATTTGTTTTCTAATGTTTTCTAAGTTTTGCCTCTCCTGCATGTAAGCCTGCTGTTTTTCAACAGAACACGCTGTTGTGCAGGTGTAGCACTTAGAGAGTTTGGACAGACCAATTAACATTGACAAGGGTGCTTACAATGGTCAACTTTTTTTAGTTATGTAAAACTTTTATTAAAAAGGGACAAAAAAACTGTTGCAAATTTTGTAGTTACAGCAACATTTTTACCCTTTTGGAATAAAGGTTTTGCATAAATAAATTAAAGCAGATCATTGTAAGCACCCCTGTCAGTGGTCAATGGTTTGCCTCAACCCTATCTGCAGGACAGCTTGCTCTGTTAAAAAAAAAAATCACACACTTACTGTCAGGATCAACAGGTGAAAACAACAGACAGAAAGCCTATAAAAAAAACAACAAAAAACAAAACAAAAAAACATTATATTAATTGTTGTCTTTTTGGTTTAATACTGCATTAATACCAAATCCAGCAGAGTAAAAAAAATCAATGATGTGTGAAAAATACATAAATAAAAATAAATAAAATTTTATAAAAAAATAAAAAAAAAATAGAAATAAAATGTATATACTTTAGAAAGGCCATCCTTAAAATGCCAAAAAAAGAAACCCCCTATGATAATATGTTCTCTTTTTAGTGTTTCTTGGCAAGCCAAATATCTAGAAAAAAATCTGTAACTCAGGGACCAAAGACTAATTCCGTTGTTTTTTCTATTGTGCAGTGTGATGGGTAGGGGGCTGTAGGGTTGACAGAATTCAGAAAATATACTGTAAATTCAATTTTGATTTTTTTTTTTTTTTTATAGATATTTTTCAAAATAAATAACTTGTTTTTTTATTGAATAATACAGTTTACAGATAGAAGACAATCCTTTAAATAAGGTTATTTATATTCATTGGCATGTAAAATGACAAGTGCTGCCAGAACACTTGTAAACCTCCCACATCAGTTAAGGACGCTGGTATGGTATTAGCTGGTACAAGATCTCCGTTAATGACAGGAAGTGCTTTGCATTCCATACCAGTGATCACTTCCCTGAAAAGAGTAACAGTGAACATATTGCAAAGTAACACCCAGACCCTGTCCTAAATTGTTTCTACTAGAAGATTACTTATTCAAGGATTTTAAATGACTCTTAATTATTCAGTCTTTAACTTCATAGGGTGACAGCACTTTAATAAAAAGTATTTTTAGAAAAACAAATTATAAACAATTATGTATATATTATGTTTAAGCTAGATACAGATGATGTAAAACAATGATTTGCACCTAGCTCAGAGATGAGACTGTGATGTGCCACAGGAAGAGACGTTTGGCAATAAATCACTTTTTAGAGCCTCAGTGTGGCCTAGCTTCCTGACTGGTTACCTTGGGCTTCATGAACCTTTGCTTGGTTATTAAAAAAGAACAGACATGTAGGGTTGACTGCACTTCCATTCTCCGTGAATTCAAATTTACAACTCTGGGATACAGTAAGGGCTTTCACACGGGCTTTCCGCCCAGCGGACCGTTTTGCTCAGCGGGGATTGATCCGCCAATCCCCGCTGAACAGGCGGATGACAGCTCCGTCTCCGCTCACTGTGCTTAGACAGATTTGTCCGATCCTCGCTCTCCTCTATGGGAGATCGGATGAAAATGGACCGCCTGTCCGTTTTCATCCGGTCCTATCTGATCCGATCCTCCAGACAGATGAAAAATAGGGTTTCTATCTGTCTGGATTTCACGGACAGGATCGGATCGGATAGCAGCGGGTGTCAGCGGACAAGTAAGCGCTGACATCCGCCGCTCTATAGGGGTGCATGGAGCATCCAATCAGGTCTGCCTAAAAAACTGACAGGCGGACCTGATCGGAAAGCCCGTGTGAAAGGGCCCTAAAAGTACTTATTAAGGGAATATCAAAACAAATTAATAAAACTAAATAAAAGAGATGAATCTAGTCTAGTTTGAAAACTTTAAAGTGGTTGTAAACCTCAGACATGAAAAATGAATAAAGAACATCCTACTATAGTGTGTACTAACCTGAATCTGATCTCTCCTATTTCTGCTATCTACATGACTCATTAAAAATATTCTAAACGGACACACCAGCCTTCAAGGAGACATCCCACCCCTACTCCAGCACACAAGTAACCTCAGCTCTATGTTTCTCTAACAAAACAAAATAAATCTGTGCTAATGGTAAAAAGTTTGTGCAAACAGCTGCTGTACACTGTCTTGACACCCTCGTCTTGAGTGGATCAATAAACATAAAATAGGTAGGCATATAAACTGTTAAAAATATAATTATCTCAATATTTAATGAGTGACAAAATGAATGAATATGTGACTCCAAAAAAGGAGAAATAAGACAGATAAAAAAAAAAAAAAGTCCAAAATTGAGAGGATTTAAACAATTAATCAAGATTATAGTCCTACATGCTGTGATAGAAGTTGAAAATCACAGGAAAGCCAAGGTGTCACCAGCCAAACTTTTGCTATGCTTTCCAGAATGTATGTGACCCCCTTATAAGAGTGGTCTATGTGCACTTTATTTACAATAATCAAGCCAGCATCCCGGGTCATGAAACAATCCTCACAGAAAACCTTCAGGTATCAAAGCCATAGGAAATACTGCCTACAGTGCTCTCAGCACCTAGCAATAGATATGCTATACTCCAGAGTCCCAAACAGGATATGTGATGAAACGCGTAGGGCGGAGGCACGCACAAAGGCTAAAATGCATGCACAACTAATTGTTAGCTATTTTGGTTTCTGGAGGAAGCTTGATTTTACACAATGTTTCCATGTGAGTGTATTTTTAATTATTAAATTGGTTTTACCTTACAATATTACACTATATGGAGTATCCTTTAATTTCATGTTCCCCACCAAGTGTCCTAATCCTGTTTGGGAGCCTGGAGTGTACCTTCTATGTACACTCTCACCCTTATCATTGGACATCATACATAATAGATGTATGATGTCCAGCACCTAGCAATAGATACGCTATACTCCAGAGTCCCAAACAGGATATGTGATGAAACAGGTAGATCGGAGGCACGCACAAACGCTACAACGCATGCACAACTAATTGGTGGCTATTTTGGTTTCTGGAGGAAGCTTGATTCTTCTGTGTTTTACATGATTTTACATGTTTCTATGTGAGTGTATTTTTAAATAATAATTTGGTTTTACCTTACAATATTACACTATATGGAGTATCTGAGAATTGTGTGGAGGATGATTGGCTATTCAAGTAAAGGCACCGTCCCCGAAATATACAGTGCCTTGCGAAAGTATTCGGCCCCCTTGAACGTTGCGGCCTTTTGCCACATTTCAGGCTTCAAACATAAAGATATAAAACTGTAATTTTTTGTAAAGACTCAACAACAAGTGGGACATAATCATAAAGTGGAACAAAATTTATTGGATATTTCAAACTTTTTTAACAAATAAAAAACTGAAAAATTGGGCATGCATAATTATTCAGCCCCCTTACGTTAATAGTTTGTAGCGCCACCTTTTGCTGCGATTACAGCTGTAAGTCGCTCGGGGTATGCCTCTATCAGTTTTGCACATCGAGAGACTGAAATTTTTGAACATTCCTCCTTGTAAAACAGCTCAAGCTCAGTGAGGTTGGATGGAGAACGTTTGTGAACAGCAGTTTTCAGTTCTTTCCACAGATTCCCAATTGGATTCAGGTCTGGACTTTGACTTGGCCATTCTAACAACTGGATATATGGTTTGTGAACCATTCCATTGTAGATTTTGCTTTATGTTTTGGATCATTGTCTTGTTGGAAGACAAATCTCCCTCCCAGTCTCAGGTCATTTGCAGACTCCATCAGGTTTTCTTCCAGAATGGTCCTGTATTTGGCTCCATCCATCTTCCCATCAATTTTAACCATCTTCCCTGTCCCTGCTGAAGAAAAGCAGTCCCAAACCATGATGCTGCCACCACCATGTTTGACAGTGGGGATGGTGTGTTCAGGGTTATGAGCTGTGTTGCTTTTACGCCAAACATAACGTTTTGCATTGTTGCCAAAAAGTTAGATTTTGGTTTTATCTGACCAGAGCACCTTCTTCCACATGCTTGGCGTGTCTCCCAGGTGGCTTGTGGCAAACTTTAAACAACGCTTTTTATGGATATCTTTAAGAAATGGCCTTCTTCTTGCCACTCTTCCACAAAGGCCAGATTTGTGCAGTATACGACTATGGACCTATGAACAGAGTTTCCCACCTCAGCTGTAGATCTCTGCAGTTCATCCAGAGTGATCATGGGCCTCTTGGCTGCATCTCTTGGCTGCATCTCTGATCAGTCTTCTCCTTGTTTGAGCTGAAAGTTTAGAGGGACGGCCAGGTCTTCTTAGATTTGCAGTGGTCTGATACTCCTTCCATTTCAATATTATCGCTTGCACAGTGCTCCTTGGGATGTTTAAAGCTTGGGAAATCTTTTTTGTATCCAAATCCGGCTTTAAACTTCTCCACAACAGTATCTCGGACCTGCCTGGTGTGTTCCTTGTTCTTCATGATGCTCTCTGCGCTTTAAACGGACCTCTGAGACTATCACAGTGCAGGTGCATTTATACGGAGACTTGATTACACACAGGTGGATTCTATTTATCATCATTAGTCATTAGTCATTTAGGTCAACATTGGATCATTCAGAGATCCTCACTGAACTTCTGGAGAGAGTTTGCTGCACTGAAAGTAAAGGGGCTGAATAATTTTGCACGCCCAATTTTTCAGTTTTTTATTTGTTAACAAAGTTTGAAATATCCAATACATTTCGTTCCACTTCATGATTGTGTCCCACTTGTTGTTGATTCTACACAAAAAATTACAGTTTTATATCTTTATGTTTGAAGCCTGAAATGTGGCAAAAGGTCGCAAAGTTCAAGGGGGCTGAATACTTTCGCAAGGCACTGTATATTACTATACCTGGTCTCTACAAATATATATATATATATATATATATATATATATATATATATATATATATATATATATATATTTGTAGAGACCAGGTATAGTAATGACAACTGAGGAAAAGGGGAATGGGAACACTAGAGGGGATATAATCTACCACAACCGGACAGAGGGGATTTTAATGTGCCACAAGTTTTTTGACAAAAAAATTTATAATAAAATACTGTTCTTTTATGCAACATTTTGGCAAAAAAATTTGTGGCACATTTAAATCCCCTCTGTCCGAGTGCGGTAGATTATATCCCCTCTAGTGTTCTCATTCTCAGTAGTCACTATATGGAGTATCCTTTTATTTCATGTTCCACACCACCTGTCCTAATCCTGTTTGGGAGCCTGGAGTGTACCTTCTATGTACACTCCCACCCTTATCATTAGACATCATACATAATAGAAGCATGATATGGCCAAAAAAGGGTGAGGGTGTACAGAGTACCTGTGGAGCACCTAAATATATTGGATTTAGCACTGTGAAGAGAGTCTTTTTTATTTTATTTTTATACTAGTAAAAGCCGGAGCACCATATATTATATTAGATACCTGTTAGTAAAAATCGTAGCTGATAACATTTAGCTTGGGTATTACTTCTGTGTAAGATCCTGTAATCACTTTCCTTTCATGTTTCCCTTTTAGATATGGAAACAGTACTCGCAATTATGTGATAAGAGTAGGAGATTATCACACACTTGTCCCAGAGGAATATGAAGAGGATTTGGGAATCCAGCAGATCATTATCCATAAAGACTATAGACCAGATGGAAGTGATTATGATATTGCTTTAATAAGACTAGATGGAGCATCAGACAAGTGTGTGACATTCAGCAGCCACGTGTTACCAGCCTGTCTACCTATGAGGCGCGAAAGGCCGCAAAAAACAGCATCAAATTGTTATATTACAGGATGGGGTGACACAGGTATTTATTTTTTATTTTTTTTTTAACACATTGTACTGTATTGGTTTCTTTGAGGATAAATCTTATTCTAATGAGGATAGGCCTTATTCTACAGCATGTATTTGGATCATAGAAACTTCCTCTCTTCACACCCTGCAAATGATTGATAGCACTGGTTCAAAGTAAAAAAAAAGAAAAAAAAAGAAAAAAAAGAGGCAGTATATATATAGACCATTGACTCCTTAAATTTTAGTCTGTCTGTGGGAATGTGTGCCCATTTAGCCAAGAAACATGGTATATATTGCCACCTATATCCCAAGACTGATTTCAGTTTTGGGGTATTCTAAAAAGAAAATTTGCCAACTTAATGTAGATCACCCCCCCCCCCCCACCTAATGTTAAAAGAGAAGTATGGGGTATAAAAAACAAAAAACATTATACTCACCTAGAGTGATGCATCATCGATCCGATGCTGCATCTGTCCCTCGCCACCTCTGCACTGAGAACTGAGCGATCAAACACCACTGGTCACTCAGTTCTCCCCTCTGCTCTGAGCAGAGAGTCATGACAGTCAGTCACTTGCTTTCTGTTCTGCCCCTCTAACACTCACTGGTGCGCTAGGCTGGAGGAGGGAGGGGAGGGAGGGGCGGGAGCAGCCGCCTCAGGTCTCCCAGCGGTGCAGCTGAGATTACACATATGCAGAGCGGAAAAATTTGTTTAGTTTTGGATAGTTTTGTTATGTTACTAATTTTGTTTCATTGATTTGTTTCAGAATTAATTTAGTTTTGTTTGATTTTGTTAAATTTAGTTTTGTTCATTATTTTCTAACAAGTTCCAAATTTTTGGAGCGATTTGAATTCGGATCTGGCGAAAAATAATCAACCAATTCAAATTCTGTGTGGAGAATAGCTGGTTGTTAAGGAACAGGCCGGGGACCC